>NC_059427.1:57632129-57939317 GCF_021028975.2 Sphaerodactylus townsendi | reverse complement strand
AAGTCATTCTTTCTTCCTCTTTATTAAATAATTGAGCTGCCATAATATTACTAACTTAATATCTATCCTTTAAAGCAGCCTGTTCTTCTCCTAAAATAATATATTCATTGATCCAGAATTGTGAGTTAAAGATAGATGTTTCCCATGTAGTACTGAGGGTCGAACAAACTGGTTATATAGCTGCAACAAGGAGGATTACTGTTTTAAGCAGATCTTTTCTACTGCTATTTTTCATCTTTTTTTATATAATGCACCACTACCTTTTAAGTGATACAGTGTTTGAAGAAATAGTCCAACTATTTTGATTAATTACTTAGAGAAAGACCTGCTCCTTTGAACTTATATCATTTTTAAAGAATTCACATACATTTGCAGACAACCAGTATCACTTTAATGTACACAGTAATAAAAATAACTTAAATAACTTTAAAAAACTTAACTTTTTAAAATGATACAAGCCACACTGAGCTCACAATGGCGCTTTCTCCAGCAACTTGGTATATCCTAGGGGTCTGCAACCTGTGGCTCTCCAGATGTTCATGGACTACAATTCCCATCAATTGGCCATGCTGGCAGGGGCTGATGGACTTTGCAGTCCATGAACATCTAGAGAGCCGCAGGTTGCAGACCCCTGGGATATCCTGTTCCAACCTCTGGCCTCCTCTAAAGGAGCTTGCTTCCGGTAAGGATGCCAGTCTCCAGGTAGAATCTGGGTGGAATCTCCTGGTAGGGATGCCAGTCTCCAGGTGGAATCTCCAGAGCTACACTTCATCTCCAGACTATAGAAATCAGGTCTCCTGGAGATAATGGATGTTGGAGGGTGGACTCTATGGCGTTGTACCCCACTGAGTCAAAAGTATGAGTACATGAATCTAAAATTTATGGGAACATGATATAAACCAACACTTTAAAATTACCTCTCAGTTTCTGATTTGCCTGTACTTGAGCATTGGCTTGGAAAAGGATTAACATGATAATTCACACAAGGGCCCCCAATTTCATCTGCACTCAGTATAGTCACACTTAAATGTTTACCACGTGCTTCTTAGTTACAGTCAAAATAGAGAATAACTCTGAATTAATATCATGGAAACAATTCAAACTTTTCTCTTATATCTTTTTCTGTAAACTTTACTCCTCAAAAGCACAAGTCATCAATAACATGTTTCAAAGACTGCATAAGGGAAAGAGCCACATCAACTATGTACCAAAATTTAAAAAAAATTCCTTTCTGCAATGATGCCTAGTGAGTAAGATTTTCAATGTGCATTAAGCAAGGTAGTTGTTATTTTTACAACATTGTCGGAATTACTATGAAAAATGTTTGGGTTTATTTTTTATTTTCTACCCTTGCTGTGCTTCTGGTATCAAGTTGAGGTTGTTTTCTAAATGAAATATTACTCAAACTATTACACAAAATACACACAGCTGCTAAATCACAGCAATTTAAAGTTATTATGCTATCATATTTTGTGTGTGCTGCCATTGCTAAGTGTTCTGCTTAAAACTAATGTTCTCTAGAGATTTTTTAAAAAAAATGTGTTTGCAAGAACAATACATCAAAACCCTCAAATCAGAGGTAGAAGAAGAATTTAGATTTATAACCCGCCTTTCTCTTCTGTAAGGAGTCTCAGAATAGCTTGCAAACCCTTCACTTCCTCTCCCCACAGCTATCTTGTGAGGTAGGTGAGGCTGAGAGTGTGGAGAGAACTATGACTAGCCCAAGGTCATCCAGCAGGTTTAATGTGTGGCAGGGAAACAAATCCAGTTCACCAGATAAAAGTCTGCCGCTCATGTAGAGCAGTGGGGAAGCAAACCTAGTTCTCCAGATAAGAGTCCATTGCTCTTAACCACTACACCACACTGGCTCTGAATCAGTAATAGCAGAAGTGCTTTATTCCCTGCTAATGTGAGGGTGGAATTTTAGGGAAATGGGCCGCTAAGGAGTATAAAACATGTAGAAAAGCAAGACCTGCTGAGGAAGAGTCAGCATGACTTTTACAGAGGCAAGTCCTGCCTTACAAACTTACTCGAGTTCTTTGAGGGTGTAAACAGGCATGTGAATAGGGGGGAACCAGTGTACATAGTCTACTTGGATTTTCAAAAGGCTTTTGACCAAGTTTCTCACCAGAGACTATTGAGAAAACTCAGCAATCAAGGAATAAGAGGGGAAGTCCTCCTATGGATTAAAAACTGGTCGCCACATTTCAAAAAGGATACTGAAGAGATAGAAAAAGTGCAGAGAAGGGCAACGAGGATGATTGAGGGATTGGAGCGCCTTCCTTATGAGGAGAGGCTGCAGCGTTTGGGACTCTTTAGTTTGGAGAGAAGTAATCTGAGGGGGGATATGATTGAAGTCTATAAAATTATGCATGGGGTAGAAAATGTTGACAGAGAGAAATTTTTCTCTCTTTCTCACAATACTAAAACCAGGAGGCATACACTGAAAATGCTGGGGGGAAGAATTAGGACTAATAAAAGTAAACATTTCTTCATGCAACGTATGATTGGTGTTTGGAATATGCTGCCACAGGAGGTGCTGATGGCCACTAATCTGAATAGCTTTAAGGAGGGCTTGGACAGACTGATGGAGGAGAAGTCGATGTATGGCTACCAATCTTGATCCTCCTTGATCTGAAATTGCAAATGCCTTAGCAGACCAGGCACTCGGGAGCAGCAGCAGCAGCAGGCCATTGCTTTCACATCCTGCATGTGAGCTCCCAAAGGTATCTGGTGGGCCACTGCAAGTAGCAGAGTGCTGGACTAGATGGACTCTGGTCTGATCCAGCAGGATCTTTCTTATGTTCTTAACTGAGGGCTACTGAATAGGTGACCACTTCCTATGCCACCCCCGATGATCTGAAGGAAGGTGCATTGCTAGCATGGATGTAGTCAACTTTCCTCCAGATCATGGGTTGGAGACTGTCTAAATGGCATTTTACGCCAATGTCAACTCCTGCTACCTCCTTATATCATTCCTCAAGGGGTCCTGTCCTGCAGAAGCAGCATTTTGTGGACTGCAGTGGGAGATGGGGAGACAGGAAAATTCCATACTGCCAGTGGAATATTATGCCTGGAATCCAACATATTGATATTTCTAATTGTAAGAATTAATTCTGCATCATGAGAATTGAAAGTGGTAACTATGCCATTGCAGTCTTATATAAACCCCCTAAATCTTATTCTGCAGAAAGTCCTGGTGGTAGCACAAACAGCAGCAGAAACCACAGCACTTGTAGATTTATGGTTAGAGAACCCATTCCATTAGGTTTTCATTGCCATAGTAAAATAAACATAAAAATAGTCACACAAAACTCCTTGAATACTATAGCTGTCCATAATGTACGAATATTATAAAGCCACTAGTGCAATTTTGATAGGTTGGTTAGTGATTTTGCATTTTATAACATACCCATTACTGGCAGAATGAGACAGTATAACGCTGCTTCCTTTCACAGTAGCACCATCCACCCTAAATCATGCAGAACTATGGTATGGTCCAGTAGCATAAAGATAGTGAGTGCGTTGGACTTGTTACACCTGGGAATACCAGTTTCACTGATGATCAAGTTAATATTTTGTTTCTTTCCTTAACTGGCATACTGTTAGCACTTTAGGACATACACACATTTGTCCTCAGACAAAATAGGGAAATCACAGCCTCTAACAGCTCCATACATCTTTTTAAAAGACTCCTCAGCAACATCCCTAAGTGGCTTGTTATAATACTTTGTTCAAGGGGAGACAAACCTGCCATAGACCAGCTTTCCCTGACACTGAGCAAGGCTGACCATTTTTTAAAGGGAATGCCGTGTAGCTGGGCTAAAGGCAGCAGGGAAATACATGTGTTCAACCATAAACTGAAACAGTAGGCTAGACACGTACGCTTTATAAATGCTATTGCTTTAGTTGGTTTTATCGAGAAGAACCAATTTTAACAGGTGAGGCTAAGAGTTAAGGACTACTTTGTTTCTGAAGTTTTAGTATAATTGGGAATGAAAAAGAAACAGTAGGTAAATATGTCTAGTTCAATTATGATCGCCTACTTTTTAAAACATTATAAAAGCAGGTACAGAGGATTCAAGTTGAAGCCATAGCACGAGGAAAGGTGCAATAAACCATCTCCCCTATACAATTTCTGCATGGAAATTTCCTGTCCCATAAGATAAGTTGCTATGCAGGGGGAAAATCTGTGTAGTTCCTCTTTGACTCACCCAGTGAGGAAAACCACTGGTTTGGAGAAAAGAATAAGGCCTTCAAAATTAAGAAAATGGCAGAGATGGCAGAGAAAAGAAGCATTAATCCTGGTGCTGTTTTGTAGGTTTAATCCATATCACATTAAACTGACACACACAGCAGTGTTTAATCGTGGTCTCCCAGATCACATCTTGTTTTGTCCTGGGTGATCATCTTTATCCAGTACCCTTTGAAAAGGAAATGATATTGAGGTTTTGGTTAAATCAAATGTAAATATATTTAAATGAAGGTAAAGGTAGTTCCCTGTACAAGCACTGGGTCATTGCTGACCTATGGGTTATAGCACATCAACCAATAAAATTAATTAATTAATTAATTCAGTTCAAAGGCATGTAATCAACTAAAACTTCTTTAAGTGGCAGCAAGCAGTGATTATTATTATTACTATTGTTGTTGTTGTTATCTGCAAGAAAACCACTCACTATCCTTTCAAGATTGGCATTTTTGTCATTAATAGAGAATGTGATTTGAAAGTTCAGTCTCTAGTATCTCCAGTTACAAGGATAAAAAGTATGTGATGTGAAAGGCTTCTGCTTGAGACCCAGGAGAGCTGTTGCCCTTCAAAGGAGACAATACCTGACTTGGATAGGCCTATGGTCTGATTCAGTATAAGGCAGTTTGGTGTGTTTTTATGTATGTAGAGTTACTTCTCAGACAGTGGATATGAATGAACTTTGTGTGTAGCTCAGATGCCTAAACTATGGATCATGATCCATCAAAAATAATGGTGGCCATGAAGATAAGTCAGAAGACAAGATTAATGAATCAATACCAAATAAACAGGAGATTCACTGCCCAATCCGGGGTGGGGGGGCTGAATGAGCTTATGGAGCCAGCGCAAATGCTGGTGAGGAAGGCAAACTAGGAGACAAGCAGGTGCCCCACAGCTCAGCAGTGCTTAACCTGAAAATACTTGCCCCCTGAAGAGCCGCACCACCCTAAACCTGGCCACCTGCTGCAGTATTCCCAGGGGTGGAGCTGGCTCAACCTGCTTCCACAAAGCCTTTCAAGCTGGGAACGCCCCCAGTACAGTCCTTGGGCTTATATCATCCAAAAGGGTGAAGTAACTCAGAAGAATTTCCAGATAGCAATGTTTTTTTCCAGTTTTGTTGCCTTCCTGTGCCACCTGGAAGCCTTTGGAGGTAGTGTGATAATGCAGTGGTGCAGTAGCATCGGCCACCGGAGCCCTATGGATTGTTTTCAATGTTTTTATGATCCACTATTCATGGTTTTTTAGATTACTTTGCTAAATGTAGTCTGTTATGCAAAAATAATTAAGATTCTTAAGGGGCATCCCAATTCAAATGTCAATAATTGTACTGACAATCTTAATCTCCTGATCTTTATTCAAAAGATATTTTGAGAAGTTTCTTATGTAATGTATCCTTTATTGAGCAGACCAAAAAGCAACACATAAATATATGAAACAATACTGTAAGGACACAATGTAGAAACATGCAGGGATTGGAATAGATTTTTATTTATTAGGTAATTTGAAAATGTATATGCTGCTTTATAATCCTCAAAGTTATATTCAAAATCCATAAACACAACCAGTGAATCTTTGTTTTAAGGGTACAGAACACTTGACACAGGTTAAACAGGAATGTAACGTATGTATCTCTTGCTAAAGGCTGGAGAGATGACCTAGCAGTTCTAAGCAGAGTTGCACCTTTCTAAGCATCAATATATTTAGAAGGTGTAACTCGTTCAGGATAGCACTGGAAGTTTTTCCAAGGCAGCTGTGTGGATCTTCAGTTCTCATGCCACTGTTCTCATCTTTCAGAATGGCAGCATCATCAGTTGGGCTTTTGTGTGCCTGTTAAATGACATCTGAGTTCAGCTCCTTCTAGTAGGTGGATACCAGGATATGACTGGCTAGAAAGGTTAGAACCACCACCTTGAACTGGACTCAGAAACAGATGTGATTGACTGGCATTAAGCAGACTGAGTGTGAAATGCCAGATAAAAAGATGGGCACTGCACCCCTTGAAGCTTTTGGGTTGTTTTCAGGGGCAGGGAGCCTTATATAGATTTTATGTATTATACAAAAACATGTATACCAGGGGTCCCCAAACTACGGCCCGGGGGCCAAATGTGGCCCCTTGAAGACATTTATCCGGCCCGCCAGGCATGGTGGCGATGGCTCCATTCACGTGCAGTGGGGGCTCAAGGGAGAGGAGGAATCGGCCTCTCTGGTGAAAGGGGCTCGCCCGCCCCACCACCAGCACGAAGGATTGGGGGAGCGAAGAGGGCGACTCCTCTTCAGTCGGCGGGGAGGGAAGCAAAGCGGGTGTGGATTTCCTGTCCCTGGATGCCCAGGACAGCCCTGAGGCTCCGGGTGTGGGGAATGAGTAAAACAAACGTAGCTTTTGAGAGGACAGGGTGACTGTTGAGCCCTCAGTCGGGGCAGGCTTCTCTATCCTCTGGCTGGGGCAACGGATGCTCGTGACTCCCCAAAAAAACACACAGTCACCTAATTTTACCGCATCGCTTGAGCGTAACAGTGGCACTGAATCCACTGCTTTTTTTTTTAACAGGGGAAGGTATTCCACAGCCTCCCCAACAATATTTGGAGCCCACCCTGTACTTGACATACTTTGGTCACTGTTCTAAAAATAGACCATGACAAAGGCTGAAAGGTGAAATCAAACATTTTACAATCATTTGTGCATAGGAATTTGTTCATAGTTTTTTTTAGTCCGGCCCTCCAACAGTCTGAGGGACAGTGAACTGGCCCCCTGTTTAAAAAGTTTGGGGACCCCTGATGTATACTTTCAGTATTGAGCCTATGGGCCATCCAAATGTAAATGTAAATAGATTCAAAGCCCCCTTTGGTGCATTATCATTTTCCTTTCTTCCCATTGCTCAACTTAGTTCTCAGTGACAAGAACACCACAGCTTTATTTCACTGACTCAGGGAAAGCAGGCAAACAGCTGCAGCTGAAGCTAACAAAAATGCTGCCTCTTGGCTAGACATTAAGATGTGCTCTTGTGTAAAACAAACAGCTGCTTTCTTCAGACACAGGCTTGGAACATCAACTGCGCATTTTGAAAAAAGGTGCTTAATGCCACACACTTGCTGCTCTTCTAAGACAGGACATTGTTTGCCCTTTGGCCATCTAGGCACTGCTAACTGAAGTCACCTCCAAATCATCCCTAGTGCAGGACTACTCAAGGGTAAATTCTTCTCCAAGTATATTCACTAACCACAAGGGAAATAAATATCAAGCAGGACAAGCCTAAGGAGAATTATATGCTTCTAACATCATTGCTTTCAATTCTGCAGTCAGGGTTGATAAATGCTTTTACACAATTTTGCACAATAGTTGTTTAAAGCCACTCATAAGTTATACTGCTATCTAAACACAGCACTCCATTTTGATGAGGCAACAGCTGTGTGGTGAATCGCACATGTTCCTAATCCAGTGGCCAGAACTGCAAATGTCCTGGTTAAACTTTGATCAGTTCTTTTTAGCTCTTTGGAACAGGGACTCAAGGGCTGAATTTATCTGATTGAGTACATTTATACAACTCTGATTGCTGCAAGCATATATGGTAAACCAATCCCAATATATTATAGTGATAGAGATAATATAATTTTTGTCTCTCTGCTTGTATATGTACTACAATTAATATACAGGGCTCATTAAAAGCAAAATGTTACAGAATAATAATTATTCTAAGTAGATGTGTGATAATGAAAATAAAATGTTGTAAATGTTAAGAGCCATGTTATCTAAGTATAGTTGTTCGTTATTACCTGTAAAATATATTTACTTCAACTTTTGATTTTTATGCTGTTATTAAATATGGAAGTAATAAAAACTATCATTTAAAAAACACTGGAATTATTTCACTTAAATCTTGTACTAGTTTCAGCACTTTTTCCTATGTTAAAAAAAATGCAGATTACCAATCTGACATATTGTAATAGGATAAATGGCTGGTCCATTTGAATGTGTTGATGTGTTATAAAATGTGACAAAATCAATACCACATCCTGAAACATGAAATCCTTGTTGAGCCACAACCATTCTGTAGCTTGTTGGTCAAAGGATATGAATGACCAACCCACCCCTCAACAATCCAATAAGGATAATTGGGACCATATCAATTATTATGTCAGATGTGTATCTGAATCATCTTCTAGCATTTCATTATCAAAGTTGGCACTTTTTCACAAACCTTCATGACTTTCAGGAATTTAAAATATACCCAAAAATCCTAACATGACCAATAATTTCTGAGAAAACAATTAAGAACCACCAAGAATTCTGAGCCAGTATAGCACAGTGGTGTGATTAAGATCTGAGAGACCCAGCTTTACACCCCACTCTTGCCAAAGAAGCTTAGTCACACACACTCATCCAATCCTACTCAGAATTGATGTAAAAAGAAAATGGAGGAATGCAGAATGAAGCAATATGCTTTGGATCCCCATTGCGGGAAAAGGCAAGATATAAATGTATTCAATAAATGAATAAAGTAAGTAAGTTTAGGAAAAATCAGAATCTATGCACTAACCAAAAACCAGAGTTTTATGACCATACAGTAAAGAAAAAAGCTCTCTGCAAACTGAAAGTACTGCATAAATAAGAACAGTTTTGGAACACTACAGTACATCCATGCACACGCACACACACATTCTATGTGAAGAATGCTCCAGAAAAATAAATCCCATGCTGGGTTTTTGGCTATCTTTCATCTTTTAGTCTGAGACAATGGTATAATGCTGAAATCTGATTCTGGTTTGATTTCTGTGATCCAGTTCCAAACAAGAAGACCTGAAAAAAGTGTCTATTGCAGTCAGCACTACATTACCAACTATAAACCATTTATATTGCAAGTTCATAAACCATTTATATTGCAAGTTTATATTGCAAGTTCATAAAGACACTGGATGTTAGGAGCACACCTAACAAAAAAGACGTACAGTTCTGCCTCTGAAACCAATCAGAATCCACTTATTACAAAGAAAAAGATATGCCATTCCCTAAGTTACCGTAGGATGCAGAGTCCTCTTTAATTAGAATGGTATAACATGTTTTGTAGATAGCAGCACAGAATTAGCAGACCCAGAGCAAATAGTGTGCCAGCAGCTGGACAAATAATGAAGAAAGAATGAGCTGTGTATTTTATTTTATTTGTATGTGTACTAAGTTCCATCAAGCTGCTCCCAACTTATAATGACTCTATGAATTAATGTTCTCCCAAACATCCTATTGTTAACAACCTTGCTCAGCCTTGCAAACTGAGGGTTCTTTAATCAAGTCAATCCATCTCATCTTTTATCAAGTCAATCCAACCTTTTCCTGCTGCCTTCAACTTTTCCTTCCACTATTGTCTTTTCCAGTAACTCATCATCTCTTAATGTGACCAACGTATGATAGCCTCAGTTTCGTCATCTTAATCCCCTCAGAAAGACACTGGGAACAATCCTAAACTAGTTTACTCAGAGGTAAACCCTATGTTATTCAATAATTCTTACTTACAAGAAAGTGAAAGAAGACAGTATCTTCATTTATCACACAATTCAGTACTACAATGAGGCAGAGGTTAGTTACGCACTGCACTTTGGGGTAAAAGATAAGCTCTGATTTAATGTTATTTGCTTCCCTGTTCCCTACAAGCAGCAAAAAATGAGGTAGCCAACTCCAGCCTAAGAAATTCCTGGAGATTTGGGACAGAGTTTGTGGAAGGGTGGGAGCAAGGTTATGGCATACAGTGCAACCTCTGAAAATGCCATTTTCACCACCAAGGTCAGCAGTTTGGAGATTTGTGATGGCAACCCTAGGTAAAGATCTGAGATCCTGTGTTGGAAAATGTTGCCACCAAATGGCATCATGTTTTCTTCAAAAGTGGGAAATTATCTGCATGATTTTTCAGAGCTGGGGAAAAAAAACTTTCTGCCTAAACAGATGGTTCATTCTTGTCATCCAAGACTAGATATTAACTAAGAACGACAGGAGCAAAGGCATAACTGCAAGTGTACCTACTGGCAAAGGCCATACTTGCCAACATACTAACTTAACAGACTCAGGTTATCCATCTAAGTATCAAGAAATTAAACAGCAATATGAAATCCAGTTCTAGAAAATGATTTACAATTATTCTCAAGGTCAAAGCAGTGAATCATTAACAAAAGACTTCAAATAAACTGGGTATTTTAATCGGGGTGGGGTTGGAAACCACTCAGTAGTTTCATTTAGAAACATTTTACAACTATACTACAAGCAAGATGCTCTTCCTCAAAAGAAAACTGTATGTCTCCAGGTAAATAGTTCGGAGAATATTACTCATAGTCATCCTGGAGGAAGAGGTCCAGAAAATAGAGGTTTGCACTTTTTCTTCGGTTCTTGCCTATGTATTTCAGTATATTTTTCTTATTAATTCTGTGATAGTCTTTATGATAGTTATTATATGAATACATAAGAAAATCAAGATAACATTATATGAATACATAAGAAAATCAAGATGGAAGACAAAACAATCAATAGATATAGCGCATTTATCAAGGGGCCTGGCACCCACTTGCTGAATTCCCTATTCTCAATAACATGATTAACAATGTAGTTTTCAATTATGTGATGAGGAAACCAATGGGTTTTTTTTCTCTGAGGGCTGCAGTGATAACCAGCTGTGAGTTGGAGAGGACTTGTGATTCTAGAACAGACACAAAGAAAGCACACTGCCTGTTTGACACTCACTGATACAACTGTTTAAACTATACTTCACATCCCAATAAGACATGAGAGCTGAAGGATGGATCTGCATCAGATCTATAAACTGTCCTTGTGTCTTGCTGCTGTGGGTTGGGTGGGCATCATCTGGTAGTTTTTGCTCCTGTCCTTCTGTCTGTCCAAAAGATTGCATATCTGTAAATCATGGCTCTCATGGGATACAGACCTGGGATTTAGGATACTGCCATGTTCAAAAGGGCCTTGAAAACTCTTTTGTTTACCCAGGACTATAGTAGTTAACATATATCCTGTTGATTATTATCATTTTACAGTGGTTAATATATGCCTTGATTATAATTGATAGCTAATGATCATTCACTTCTAGTTTAATTATTGTAGATTTTATTGCTCAGCATCTTGAAGTTTGCTTGGAAGCTGTTATATACTTAAAACAAGTTATAAGAAATACATTACCCTAGCTGTGGTCTTTCATGGCAGGCTGTTTATTTACAAATGTACCAGCTGAACTGATGGAATGCAAGTAGGAATACAAAAAGATAATACAAACCATAAAGCAGCATCAATACCTTCTCCTCTATTGATGCCTTTCACCAGCAGGTGAGGACTTTTTTGTTTGGTCTGGAATACCCCCAGTTTGGTCTGGAATACCCCCAGTTAATGGCTACTGGCCATCCTTCTGGTGTTGTTCATGTGTTTTTAATTGAATGTTATATTTTAACTATATTTCAATTGTTTAATTTTTGTATGGGTGCCATGTTGTGATTCTTGATTAAGTGGAAAGGTGACCCATCAGGATACAAATGAACCTTTAAAAATTATCTGAACAATATTATTTTACATAGCACAACCTTAAATGGCCACCTCAAGTTGTGATTTTGTATCAGAGTTCCTAATTCCCCACCACCCCCCAACAACTTCTTACTATGGGCACAGAAGACTGATTATGTTTATCAGAAGTACAGCTTCTGGGTCTAAATAAATAAAATAGCAAGGCAACAGAAATATGTTTTGTTTATGCCCCTTTATGAACATGATTATTGTGCTTCTAGTATCTTTCACCCAGCAGCAGAAAGAATACCTGATGTGGAATACACAGTGATTCAAACACATACCTTCCGGATAAATTCCTAAGAGAGAAACATTCACCAAGTATATTCAATAGTTTATGGTGGGTCTTTGTATATTTGTAAGGTATGTAAACCATTAATATTACCTAGCCTGTTTTGCTCTTAAGCCACAAATTCTTTATGTCTGTTTGGTGACTTACATGTTTGTTCACCCCATCTCTCTCACTCACTGTTTACTAGATCAGGGAATTCCTCCTATGAATTATAAACTGGTTGAGAAACAGGATGCAAAGGATGGGTGTAAATGGGAAGTTCTCACAATGGAGAGATGTAGGGAGTGGTGTCCCCCAAGGATCCGTTTTGGGACCAGTGCTCTTTAATCTATTCATAAATGATCTGGAAGTAGGGGTGGGTAGCATGGTGGCCAAGTTTGCGGATGATACCAAATTATCTAGGGTGGTGAGAACCGCAAAAGGATTGCGAAGAGCTCCAAGCGGACCTTTATAAATTAGGTGAGTGGGCTAAGAAATGGCAAATGCAGTTCAATATAGCAAAATGTAAAGTGATGCACATAGGGGCAAAAAATCCAAACTTCACATACACGCTACAGGGGTCTGTTCTATCAGTCACAGACCAGGAAAGGGATTTTGGCATCTTAGTTGATAGTTCCATGGGAATGTCAACTCAATGCATGGCAGCTGTGAAAAAGGCAAACTCTATGCTGGGGATCATTAGGAAAGGAATTGAGAATAAAACTGCAAAGATTGTCATGTCCTTATATAAAGCAGTGGTGCAACTGCACTTGGACTACTGTGTTCAGTTCTGGTCGCCACATCTCAAAAAGGATATCAAAGAGATAGAAAAAGTGCAGAGAAGGGCAACGAGGATGATTGAGGGACTGGAGCACCTTCCCTATGAGGAGAGGCTGCAGCGTTTGGGACTCTTTAGTGTGGAGAGGAGACATCTGAGGGGGATATGATTGAAGTCTATAAAATTATGCATGGGGTAGAAAATGTCAACAGAGAGAAATTTTTCTCTTTCTCACATTACTAGGGGGCATACATTGAAAATGCTGGGGGGAAGAATTAGGACTAATAAAAGGAAACATTTCTTCATGCAACGTGTGATTGGTGTTTGGAATATGCTGCCACAGGAGGTGCTGATGGCCACTAACCTGGATAGCTTTAAAGGGGGCTTGGACAGATTTATTGAGGGGAAGTCAATCTATGGCTACCAATCTTGATCCTCCTTGATGCCTTAGCAGACCAGGTGCTCAGGAGCAGCAGCAGCAGAAGGCCATTGCTTTCACATGCTGCATGGGAGCTCCCAAAGGCATCTGATGGGCCACTGCAAGTAACAGAATGCTGGACGAGATGGACTCTGGTCTGATCCAGCAGGATCTTTCTTATGTTCTTATGTACATTAAATTAAAACATTCAGATCTTTGGCATCTATCAGCAGCATGCACCAATATATGAGGGCCAATTCATAATAACAGTTCAATATGAACCCATGATGTGAGCCTGAATCAACAAAAAATTAAATAGCTCTTTCACAAACACTTGAGATTAAAGTCATTTTCATGGCAAAATATCATTGTATGTGTCTGCAAAACTTTTTTAATGAAAGAGTTTCTTTCACTGAGTACTGAGGAAATACCTGACCTGGATCTCTCTTAATTCTAAGTTTTTTAACCAACAGTATATTTTTTTCTTCAGCCTAGAATCAGCATACCTAATTGTGCAATTACTAGATTGCACAACAAATTTCTTAATGTTTCTGCATGTAAAGACTTAAATTGTCTTTTAAAATGATATAAAATGGAAATGCTACTCTTGCTCATACAACAACATTATACAAATATCAAAATGAGCATTCAAAATCACACTTGCAAACAAATAGCACAAGGGAGAAGTGTGTTTATTTAAAATTTTGCATAATTGTTCCCAGGAGTCAGGATAAAAGAGCAATTTAAAGAGCCTATTATTAGATCCCTATGTTGTTCATCTTCTATTTTTAAAAAAGATTTTTCCAAGTTTAAACTGCAAAAGATCCAGCTTTGCATGGGAAAAACTTAAGGGAATGCAGGAGAGGGGAAGTAAAATTAAAATAAATTTCAGTACAATGAGTTCCGTGAGTTTGTCTGTAAGATTCCTTCTGTTTTGATCCCTAGTCACTTTATTCTTCTCATGAAGGTTGTGATATCCACATACAGACCTACTACAACTTTAAAAGGTGTACGATAGCATACACCATCTTCGGCAAATGTTCCCCATTTGCAATAGCTCTTCACTGCAGTCTGTCAGTTCCATTCTGTTCACCAAGCAGAAGAAATTGCTCAAGAGCCTGGGATAGTACTGTCACCCCACTGAGATCAGTATGTTACTTCCATAACACTTTGGATCCAAAACACAAATCTCCCCTTGCAGAAGTGATGCTTTCTGCCATCTGGATTAGACAGCCAACATTTTTTTTGATTGAGTGACAATTCTTTTTAAAAAGCTATATAGTAGGAATACAGAAAAAATGAGGTTGCTGGATTATAAACAGAGCTGGCTGGTTGTTTTGACATAAATGGTTTATGAGAAAAGAACCTACAGCATCAACAAAACTTTTGTAAAAGTGTAAAATGAAACAGGTAATCTAATCCATAGGCTACATGTGATGGTAAGACCTGATTCTAAACCCTTTCATTGATTTCAGATCCCATTTAGAATACCAGCAGTTGATACATCCTGGCCCCCATAGTCACTTACATCTCTGCTTGGTTCTGAAGTTAGTTTCTGAATCTTTATTAATGCCATTAACTCTAACAAACGTTTCGCATCTTTACAATATCAAGAAATTAATTCAAGAAATATCTTCACAAATACTTTTCCCTTGTTCATGAACACAAACTTGCTTGGGTAAGTCTCACAAGCCAAGGTAAGCAGGTATGCCATGTTCAGCAATGAAGGAAAGATGGCACGCAGTCAGTCTAACAGGAACTTCTGCTGCTGCAGTGATTCCACCAGCCAAGCAGTGGATCTACAGCAGAACAGGTGTGTTTATTTAAAAAAAATAAGCAGCTGTAGTTCATACAGTTGCTTAGCCTTGGACTGTTTGTTCCTATCAATCCACTTGAAACAAATGCAGTAGTACAATGAGAGCCAGCCATGCGGAAAGCAATCCTAGGCAGATATGCTCAGAAATAAGTCCAATGTTATTCAGTGGTGTTGACTTCGAGCACAATGTCCTTAGGAGGCAACTGAATCAACAGGAATGATGTGATAACTCACTTCAAATTATCATTGAAGAATCTTAAACATGAATCAGAAACAATGGTTTGAATCTCATGATCTGACAACAGAAGGAGCCAACAGGAAATATCCATAACCTTGATTCCTTGCCCTCCATTCATTTCTGATTATGGGATGGGAATGCAGGAAAGATTTGCAATCCTAGGATCCAAAATAATGGTTTAAAATGTGTTTCTAAACCACTGTTGTACTAATTGTGATGATGATTGCTAGACAAATCATACTTATAGCCATTGTTCTACCTCCAGAACCCACCATCCTGTTCAGCCAAACCCATCTAGTTACCTATATCTTGACTCGACGAAAGACAGAACCTCAATGCTGAATGGATCCGCAGCCTTTTCCTGGACGTTCATGCAATGGAATGCTCCGCTGCAGTCCTAAGTGCCTACCCAGTTTCTGATTCTCCAGCAAGTTTCAAAAAGTTATTTTAAGTGCCACTTGTGTCAGAATTTTTATTCTGAGAACTATTAAGCTTGATAAAAGAGTATTTTAGTGCTTCTAAAGACTATTAGTAGAACTTGCCTGTTGGGCCCACCATTTTGAGCCAGCATCAGCACAGAGTCAGCCGGTGCTGACTCAAAATAACAGGTGCAACAGGCAAGTTCTACTAATAGTCTTTAGAGGCACTAAAATGCTCTTTTACCAAGGTAGCAAGCGTAAGAGTGCTCAGAATAAAGGTTCTGACATAAGTGGCACAAGGGGCACAAGTGGTATTTAAAATAACTTTATAACTACCAGAGAATCGGGACTCCTTTAAAAGACTAAAAGACATGGCTGTCATTTCCTGGAGCACCACCATGACCGCATTTTTATCTTGTGATGAGACAAGGTATAGTGCTTTATGATGTCCTACCTAGAGAATACAAAAACATAAATCTGGTAATCTTTAACTTGCTACAGCAGTCTACCCCTCAGGAATTAATTTGCGCAAATACTTCACTGGGGCTTAGTATAGGAATATAACAAAAAAAGAGGACAGAGTACTGAAAGACAGCTACTTCTGAGCAAGTAAACAGTGTCTTTCCCCAAACTCTCATTTCTCATGTTTTATTAGCTCTGCCCTCATTTGCCAACTCCCAATCACTTACAGAGGATACGTATTTTAAGGGCAACTTAACCGAATGGTAGGAAATGGCAATTTCATGTTTAAATGTTGACTGATCTTTTCTTAGTAAACTGAAGTAGGCAGAGAATGTTGACAAAATTCTTTCCTTGCCCATATTCCTCTACTCTTCCATTCCCCATCGTCAGAAACTTCATGAAGACCCTAGTTAAAGCTCTTCAGTCTGAGCTACACTTGGAAGTATTCTAAATGCATCTAATTTGCTTCTGGAAGGAAGTCAGCAGATTCATTTCAAAACATTTATTTTATGCCTGTTTCTTGGCATAGCTCTGTAATTTTTCACCAATAATTATAAAAGTAAAGGGAGGGAAACTTTATCAGTATAATATTAAAGGCATC
The DNA here is from genome assembly GCF_021028975.2 of Sphaerodactylus townsendi. Classification (NCBI taxonomy): domain Eukaryota; kingdom Metazoa; phylum Chordata; class Lepidosauria; order Squamata; family Sphaerodactylidae; genus Sphaerodactylus; species Sphaerodactylus townsendi. The sequence continues at coordinate 57,922,525 of NC_059427.1, read as the reverse complement.
AAATTATGGGGACAAATATACCACTTCAGAAATATTTAGAAGGCTCTTAGCTTCATATTTAGCTACCTTCTAGAGAACAAAAAAAGAAGAAATAGGACATTTGGAACATCTTTTTCTTGTAACAATAGACAAAGATAACCAAACAGGAGTCCTCCGCTGTCCAGAAAGATGGTGTCCAAAAAGACACAGGAACAATAACGCTGCCTGCTTAATATAGCACCACTGTTGTATGGTGATCCAAACCATCACTTTGGCAAAAAAAATCTTTACTGGTCTTCACCCTGGGCTTGGAGGAATGAATGGCTATATGCACACTCCGCCCAATACAGAAAAATAGTGGTGTGAGCCTTATTGATTGGACACCACAACAAGTATCTTGATACACCAGCTCAGATAAAGGTTGCTAAAGTACTCAGATATCTACTACCAAAAATCAGACAACAGATATCTACTTCCAATCCTTCTTCACATAAAAAGTGTCAATAGCACTAAATGAGCAAATCAGATGAATATACAATTCTAAATTTGGATTAAAATCTGTGCACAGGTGTTTTACTGAATGAGGACATATCTTGAGAGGTAGTAGATGGTTCAGAAAGCTTTAGGGAGTACAGAGAGCTCAAGGGGGAGGCACTCATTAAATGTTTAATATTTGAATCTAAACAGAATTAGATATGAAGGCAAGAAGCCAGCAGGAGGGTGGGGGCTTTCCAATGTTTTGGAAATGTGGGTTCTCTTGAAGCCAAGGTGGCAGACCTGGAGAAGCTGAGAGAGGCAGACAGGGTAACAGACAGGCCTTTCAGGAAGACATCTCTTCAGATGTCATGGAGAATGAGGGCCTGGGTGCCAGTCTGAAGTGGTGGAAGATGCTGCCTTAGATGGGACCCCTTCCTTAGCGATTTGATCATTAGGAATGTAGAGAGTTGGATGTGTGAGAGGTGTGATGACCGCATGGTGATTCGCCTGCCTGGTGCAAAGGTTGCAGATGTCACACTTCATCTAGATAGACTGTTAGACAGTGCTGGGGTGGAATCAGCAGTTGCGGTCCACATTAGAACCAACGACATTGGAAAATGTAGCCGGGAGGTTCTGGAGGCTAAATTTAGGCTGCTAGGTAACAGGTTGAAGTCCAGGACCCCCAAGGTGGCATTCTCAGAAATGTTCCACGCACAGGGCGAGCTAGGCAAGTGGGGATACAGAGTCTCAATGCGTGGATTGACAGGAATAACTAGGCTCACATATAAGAGTGTGGAACAGACGATTGGAGACTAATAATGACCCTGGGAGGGCCAAGATGTCCTCCTATCCTTCCAGGAGAAGACCCCTTCTCAGTAAGTAACCAATAGACCGTTCTCCTGGAGGTGGAGGACACCTTGATGAGACCTCCCAGAGCAGAGTCCCCAAATGGGTGGGTCAAGATCAGTCTCCAACAATATGTTCCAGCACTAGTCTACCAAAGGTGGCTTCTGAGGCTGCCATAGATTGTAATTTGTAGTGTCTTACAAAAGAGGATACCGAGGCCCAAGTGGCTGCTCGGCAGATGTGTGATACTGAGACCTGTTTCCTAAGTGCCACATTGATGGCGGCACTGCGTGTTGAATGGGCCATGATCCTATGAGGAATTGGCTGATTGGAGGTTTTGTATGCCTAGATGATGCAGACCTTAATGGTATGACTAATGGCTGCTTTTGTCATTCGCCCACCTAGGTTAGAGTCCACCAGGGGAGATATTTATCAGGAGGCTATCCAAAGTGTGGACAGATTCTGTTCTAATGATAAAAGCTTCCAGGGGCTGCCTAACGCCAAGGTTGTGCCACAGTTTTTCTTTAGGATGGACTGGATTGGTGGAGCAACCCAAAATACCTCACTAAAATGTGGTGTTGAAAGCCAATCCAAGCAACAACCAGAAGCTACAGGTGGCTAGTTAGCTTCCCTGGAATGACTGTTTCCACTCATGCTTCATGGCATCAGTAAACAAACAAGCAGGAAAGAGTAATGAAGACAGGAAACAACAATAGGTAAGCAGGCAGACCAGATGAGTGGACAAACAGCCAGACTGAGGAACTACTGAATATACAAGAGGACTGGGAAAACTGGCAGCCAGGGGGGCAGGCAGGACAGAAGATCGGGAAGGGGAATTAAAGGTGCAAGCAGAGCTACAGTATTTATTGATTTTTGGAAGCCTCCCTAAGCCCAACCTGGTTGGGAAAGGATGGGGTATCAAATAAATTACATTATATTACATTAAAATAAAGTTGGGAAGGGGAATATGTTTCCTCTCATCTTTGAGTCCTTGAGAGTTCCATTCTTATACATTTTATTTAGCAAACCTATCACAGTGTTCTTAATGCAAAAGAGAATATTGTGTTGCCTATCACTTTGAAATAAACAAATCACCTTATATGTTCACTTCAGTGGAAAACAGAAGTAATATATCCCTTTTACTCCATGGAGGTGTTTCTTCTGTTGAAATGAATGGGGGATCGTATCCACAAAGGAGCTTCAAACGTATAGTGCAGGGGTCGGGAACCTTTTCCCCACAAAGAGCCATTTGGCTCACCACCAAATTTGGCTCACCACCAAAGAGCCATTTGGCTCACCCCTCACTCCTCACTCCACTCGCTCGCCACCTCCCTCCCCCTCCCGCGGCCGCGCGCTTTCTCGGCTTCGCCCTCCCCCCCCCGGGCCAGGCACTCACCCCACCAATGCCCCCCGCTGGCTAGAGATGTGCAGGTGGGCGGGCTGAAGAGGGGCGGGCGGCTCCGGCCCTGCCCTGCCAGCCAGGGAGAGCCTTGCCCGCCCCACAAGCAAGGCAGGCTGCAGGTGGCAGGAGCCAGAGCCCGCTGGGCGCAAGCAGAGGCCTGCCAGCCAGCGTGGCTAGAGATGTGCCCAGCCCCTGCTTCTACTCAAGGTTTCTTTTCTCCCCCCCCTCCCTCTTGTGGGCTGCTTGTTGTTTCGCCTCAAATTTTTTCCAATGCCGGTTTCTCTCCTGGCACCGGCCAGTGGGACTCTGCTTCTGTGACTGCTACTGCTCCCCCTCCTTCTTGCCTCTCTGCTTGGACTCTTTTTTCTAGCTTCCTGTTCCGGGCTCTGTCTCCATTTCCCACTGCCTGCTGGCTGCTGCTGTGGCTACTATTGCTCCCCCTCCTCCTCCCTCTGTGGTTGGTTTCTGCTCTGTCTCCCCTCTCTCCCTCCATTGTTTTCGCCTTGATAAGCAACAGTAGCTGGTGCTGGGACTTCGCTGTTTAATGGTGCAGCTGCAAAATCCTCCCCTTGCTAAGCTGCTACAAGCAACTCCAGTTTTCGGCTGGGGAATCCTGGACTGTTTTGGGGATTTCTGGGCTGACGGATGGTGCTGGGGGCCCCAAACTCGCGCGGTGGGCTGTTGGGCTGGGTCTCCTCTCTCCTCCCGGACACAGCTGGGTCAGCTGGTTAGAGATGTGCCTCGGCCTCTGCTTCCTGCAGGGCGGCTGTAAGAGGGGGCCGGTCAAGGCTCACTTCATGGAGTGAGAACAGCTGCATGGAAGAGGCCGCATGCTGCCTCATGGAGTCAGCCGCTGGTTCCCTTCGGACCCTGGTATAGTGGAACACACATGGAACTTGGTATCAGAATTACTTAGAACAGTACACTCCATCACTGAAGAGAACAATTTTAGTCTATTTTTTAAACTTTTAAAAAAATGAATTAATAAGGATACATAATCTGATTATATAATGTACTGCAAGCTTCCTTTCTTCACATATTTCTAAACCTACTTATCCTTAGAGATTGTTACTGATGTTTGCTGCATTAATTTACCTCAAGCTGACAAACAGCATTCATTTACCTCAAACTGATATGCAACTCCCTAAATATTTCTTAACGAGACATTACACTGAACTGCAATAAACACACCGAAGAAAATGGGATCCAAGCTGTCTAGTAACATGCACTATCATTAGTAACTGGATAATGCCCTTGAGATACACACTAGTATTTTTGTTGATCCATCCTGAAGTAAATTGCTCTTTGCATCAAATGTTTCAGATGCCTATAACCCCATGAATATTTACTGCAATCTTTTAAAAAATGCAATCATGTTACACATTCTACATAGATCAAATAGCATATGCCACACCGTACAGCTTACTAACATTTTAAAGTGCTTCAAACTTCATTGAGCCTTACCTGCCCGTGTCTTAAAAAAACACCACAGAAGGGCTCATTTAGTTTACACCTAGAATAATATACCTATTTATAATACTTCATACCATAAACTGAATTGTTTCATTTTTCTACCAATCCTTAAATGAAATATTTTGCTACTTTGTTATTAGGTAGCAGTGCCTATATCACAACAATAATTTAAGAAACGTTGTGAAAACGGTAGAGATGTTTTTCCCCCAGAGTACAGAAGGGTGAAAAACTGCAGGCAGAAGGTCTTTATATCTGCAAAGCTATTGAGTTATAACATGGGAAGCAATACATCTCCTCTTCGTTCTGTATTCGATTACTGGCATTTAAAGAGGATCATTCATCATTCTGCTTTTTCAGTAGAAGTGGAGTGTAAAATGTCTTTACCATTCAGAAAAATGAAAAAGTAAGCTCAACAGTAGCCATTGCACTTTAACTTGGCTCTGTAAAACTTTCACTTTCAAAATCATGAAATTACATACATGTGAATTCTCAAATACATGTGCTTCCAACTCCAGTTCTCATGTTATTATCTCTAGATATCACCTACTCAGGATTCAAAAGAGCTGAATCCACCATTTATAAGCAAGATGACTAAACAAGTAGTTGCTGGACAACTTCAAGGATTCCTGAATGGATGGCTAGGATCCATTCCAAAGTATTTTCAGGCCTGGTTATTGTACTGCAATAGCCATGGTCACCCTGGTGGACCTGTACCAAGAGATGGATGCAGGGTGATCCTGTTAATTCTTCTAGATGTCTCAGGGACTTTCTGACACCATCAAATATAGTATCCTTCTGGACTGTCTTCTGGGATTGGGACTGGGAGGCACTCTTCTGCAGTGGTTTCAGTCATACCCCAAAGGTAGGTCTCAAAGTGTGGTGCTGGGGTACTACTGCTCTAGCCCTTCCATCTCTGGCCTCTTGAGTCCTGCAATGCTCTATCTTGTCTCCCAAACTTGGAACTTCCTCCCTCAGAAGATTTGTTTTTCTTCTATCATCGTCTTCCAACAATAGGTGAGGAATTTTTGTTTTGTTTGGCATTCCCCCACTAACTGTTACAGGATCTGATCTTTGATTTCTGTTGCTATGTGTGTTTATGTGTTAATATATTCCATTGAATTTAATTATTTTATATTCACATTTTAAATGCCACTGCAGTGTCCTGATGTGTTACCTGTTTGCTGTTCTGGGGGCCCTCTTTGAGTAGAAAGGAAGCAGATAAATGTTTTAAACATAATAAAAGTTTGATGCCCACTCACTGAGGTAAATGGATTGACCATTCAAAGAGGCAGCAAGTAAAACAATGCTCTTGATCTCCATTATTTTTAGTGGAGTAATTTCCTTTGCAGAGACCACTGGAGCAGCTTCGCAGCAAAGTAGAAGCAGTAATTCTCTAAGTAACAATATAGCCCTGAAATGAAGGCAAGCTGCAGGTCTGTTTTTCATCCTTTTTATCCATGGCGAGAAAGGCTGCAAATGAATTGTTGTAATTGGGCAGACGGTTCTAGTGATCCTCCTAATGTCCAATCCTATGCCTGACAGTGCTGCCTCCCTCCCACCTCCCTACTAATGCCTAGGAATCCTGTAAATCAGTTTTGGAAGTCTTTAAAAAGCTGGACCTTAAAGTCCAGAATAGTTCAAACATTTTCAGGACCAAATTACCAGTATTCCAGAAAACCCCAATATCACTCTGGATACCTGGATATATGGTAATTTTTGGATATAAATTTATGCTGGAAATATCTGAATGCAAATCCCCAGAGGTATGGCACTCAACTTCTAACTGAAGCTAATCATTATTGTATCCCTTGGGGATGGGGCGGTATAAAAATCTAACTAATAAATAAATAATAAAATAAATAAATTAACTCTAGAACTCCCAGAAATAATTTAGTAATATTATCATCATACTATCTGCCTAGTGTTAAAGGTTCAGAAGACAATACCACAATGAAACTTCTTCCAGTACTGTGGTGCTTAGCCCCGATCAAAACCTTTACTAGAATATTACTGGACTTGATGTACTCAGCACTTGCAGACTTGCAGAGGCATCTGTAACAGAGCTTGATAACTTTTTTCCCCACATGACAAGAGTGAACCATGAATAGGGAATGGAGGATAAAGGCAAGAAGATGATCAGGGAGAAGTTAACTGCAAGAGTGTTTTAATGGCATCCACATCCCATATGCAAGCCTAAGTATAAGGCTGTAGGGGGCTACTTGCAGGACAAGTAAGCAGCATAATGCTCTGCCTGATATATTAAATACCCCAATACATTTTTGAAAGCATTTTTCTCAAGGATTAAATGGGAAACTTTCTTTCCTCCAGTTCACTAGAGCCAGAATTTTCAGATTTTCTATTCTGCTCTTTTTACAATTCACACATTACACGAAGTGCAATTTATATCAAATATAAAGAACCCCCCCCCCCCATGAAAGAAATACTTATGACAGAAGATCCGCTTTAAATCCTCAGGCCTTATCAGGCCTTGAGCCATCTGTAACTGTGGTGACACAAGTTCAGGCAGTCCATAACATCAGCTGCAAGTGTCAGGAAGAAGAAAATAAAGAATATGGATTTATATCCAGTTTTTCTCAACTAAGTGGCTCAAAACTCCTTTCCATTCCATTCCATTCCCTACATTCTTGGTGTATTCCGCATGAGTCAAAAACAGCACTATACAAATGGTGTGACACCTGTGCAGCCCCGATTCGTTCGCATGGCTGGGCATCCCATTGACAGCAAGTGATTTGGCAGGGCTCCAAGGCTTCGCATGGAGGCACAGCTTTTTTAGTTGTTGGCTGCCCATTCCTGCGTAACTACATGAACCCTTACAGCCACACTGACATCCCACAAGAACCCGATATGACCTTGTGTGCCTGCATGGCTACGCAGAAGTGAGCCGGAAATTTAAAAAAAAACACAAGTGCATCCGGAGCAGAAGCGCCTCTTGCCTGGCTGTTCACTTGGCACCAGTTGCAGAATGGCATTTTTTAAAAGACTCACTCATTTAGTGAGTCACATATACACCAGTTTGGGGAAAATAGGACGTTGCAGCTTCACTTCAGCAGCACTGGCTGTGTCAAGTTCTCCCACACAACGGTGTTTTTACCATCCTCACACCACTGTTTTCAACCCGTGCGGAATCCACCCTTGTGAGGTTAGTGGGGCAACTGTGATTAACTAGCAGGATTCAGGTGGAGGAGTGGAGAATCAAAACTGGTTCTCCATTGCCCTTAACCTCTACACCAGGCGGGCTCTCAAAAGAGTCCTGGGGTGGTCAAACAGAGAGTGGAGCCTCAGTTGATATGGGTGTTATCTTTTTTGGTACATCCACCCAGCTTCACAGTCACCTCACCTCTGCAACCACCCACCTCTACAGCCTGGTTACTGTGGTCTTTGTCCCCCTCACTCAACTCCATGTCTTCCTGCTCAGCACAAGGGGGGGTCTAGGTTGTCAGGTCCCAAGGTCCCAGATGAGCACCTCGGTGAAGGATACGAGGTGGCCATATTGGCAATAGCATCTTCCTCCCTCAGCTCTGGGTCTGGGACCTTTGGCACTGGCCATCCTGGCAGCACCCCCATCACCCCCACCACCAGTGTGGATAGTGCCATGACTGTGGGAGTTGCCTGCAGGGGGAAAGGGAAGGAGTAATCAGTGATAGATGACAGACCATCCACAGGGTCAAGCGGGTGTGTGGAACCCCTTATACTCACTGCACAACACTATGATGCCATGTTCGCCCTATACCACACTCTACACAACCTGCACGATTGCTTCAGCGCCAGGCAGACCCTTCATCATTGTCCTCTCATACAGGACATCCTCGGCCATGAGAACATGTACACTTATCCAAGCAGGGATAAAAGAATCATTCTGGGTAGACAACTCTGTTCTAATGGCATAGCCCAGGGCAAATACCAACTCCACCACTGTGGGTCAAAAGGCACAGCAGCATGCAGCAGCAGAGGTGGTCCTGGGCAGTCACATGCTCCGCCACCACCCTATACATCAACACCTTCTCAGCCTCCAATAGCAAGGAATGCATGTCTGACACATGTGTATCAGATCCCATCAGCTTCTTATCAACAGTTATTTTAAATCTGTGCCTGTCAAACTGCACAGAAGTACAGTACTTTCAGTGTTCAGCAGTTACGTCCTTCTAAGACACTTTATGTCAAGGTATTAAGAATGATGTAATTCTATCTCAGATGGCACTGCAAAGCTCCTACAAAATATCATGTTTCAGAGGTATTAAATATACATTCAATTTTCTGCAAGAGAGAAAAAAATGAACTGAATTGTATAATACAACCAAGTATCATCAAAGCACTAAAAGTAATTTGTGTTTTAAAAATATGAAAATACACAAACCGTATATTAAAACACTTTCTTTTTAAAAAGCCTAGAATGTGGAAACAGAAATATTTTGTACTTTCAGGGACAAGTATGATCAGGGACCAAGCCAACTACCTGAAATGGAAACCAAAAGTACAGAAATGTGGCATTAAAACTGGCCTTTATGTCACTTACTGTACTTATACTTCTGAGAATTTCTCTCAAAATCTAGCCTGCCCCTCTCTGGATTGTTTACAGTTCAGGGGAAAGAAATTGCCCACTTTATTGTATCCTGTTCACTGTGCTATTATAATGGTGCCTGCTGTCAAACGCACTTCATTTGTAGATATATATATATATATATATATGAGAAGAAAGGCCAACCCCTGATGCAGATATTTGGCCATAGATATCACACCAGTATCCAAAGCATGCCTGGATTGCCAGCTATTTAGCGTTGAGTTTTCCCCAAGTCCAAATAGGCAGATGTCATTGCGATATATCTGATTGATGCACCATCCCAGGCCAATAGCTATAAGTTGTCCATATTTTTCATTTATACCATTTCCTTATCTCACCTTTACCATAATGGCTGGATTTCAGTTCACTGAAATGGGAATGCTACCATTAGTCATTTCAGCTGTGCAAGACTAGATACATAACTGTGCTTTTTAAATCACAGTCATATTGTACGACCACATGAAGACTCAGTGTCTAGAGCTTTGACCACCACTTGGTATAAATTAGATGCCATCAAGAGGCTTTAGCAATAGTTCAACTGAATGTGACAGAGATCTGTTACACAGTGCAAGTAAAAAATTCTGAGTAGAATGCTATTGCTCCATGTCACTAATGGTACAGCCTTCCACTGGTGCAAGGAACCTTAAAACACCTGTAAAGTTGTATTCCACCAGCTCAAGACTCTTTCATGCCAGTGAAATACTCACCTGTTAGCACTGTTAAGAACTGTTAGGAATTGTAGGATCCAATTCTATCAGTTATTGTGTAAGTAGCACAATTTACTGAGAAAGCCAAGTTCTTAGAGGACTGTACTGTTCTCCAGAATTCTGCAAACATGTTTTGATGGGCAATCCAACACAACTCAAATAGGCACACAATATTAAATTGGAATCTCTCACATGCAGAACTTCTGGAAACAATTCTTTTTATTATGAATAAAAACAGGGAGCTGAATTTAATAGTGCGCTAGGAGCAGAGGCAGCAAATGTTATTGAAATATTTCCTTCTGCTATGCAATAATAGTCTTTGTTTGTTAAACACAATAATCCTGTCTGTAGGCACAATACCAAGTTTTCTGTATCCATTTCGCATCTTTATGTAGTTTTAAATTCAGAGCACACTCTTTCATCAAAGAAGAACATACAAAACACTCTGATGTTATAGTCTAGGTACCCTTTTGGTTTACCGAGGGAATATGGGTAATGAAAATACAAGGGGGGAGCTAAAGCGACAGTGGAGGAAGACTCAGAATGAACGTGACAAGCCACTCTCTAAGGTTCATTACAACATACTCTTCAGCAGCAGTTGTGGCAGTGAAATACTTTTCTGCCATCATCACAGGAGTACAGTATAGGCCAGCAGAGCTGTTCCAAGTAGTAAGAGACATATTGGGATCTGGCCTACAGGAGGAGATGGAGTATTCAATGACCCACTCAGACCATTTTCCTCAACAATATATAGATTAATCTCTTGCATTTGTACCATCTTGAACTCTACAACAACAGCAGCAAGATCAGATGGTACACGGTACTAATGTGTCCAGGGCTTTGGGACACTTTTCAGAGTACACAGTCTGAGCATGTGGACGGGTTAAGATCGTAAGAACATAAGAACTAGCCTGCTGGATCAGACCAGAGTCCATCTAGTCCAGCACTCTGCTACTCGCAGTGGCCCACCAGATGCCTTTGGGAGCTCACATGCAGGATGTGAAAGCAATGGCCTGCTGCTGCTGCTGTTGATGCTCCCGAGCACCTGGTCTGCTAAGACATTTGCAACCTCAGATCAAGGAGGATCAAGATTGGTAGCCATAGATCGACTTCTCCTCCATAAATCTGTCCAAGCCCTCCTTAAAGCTATCCAGGTTAGTGGCCATCAGCACCTCCTGTGGCAGCATATTCCAAACACCAATCACACATTGCATGAAGAAGGGTTTCCTTTTATTAGTTCTTTTATTAGTTCTAATTGTTCCCCCCAGCATTTTCGATGTATGCCCCCTGGTTCTAGTACTGTGAGAAAAAGAGAAAAATTTCTCTCTGCCAACATTTTCTACCCCATGCATAATTTTATAGACTTCAATCATATCCCCCCTCAAACGTTTCCTCTCCAAACTAAAGAGTCCAAAACGTTGCAGCCTCTCCTCATAGGAAAGGTACTCCAGTCCCTCAATCATCCCCGTTGCCCTTCTCTGCACTTTTTCTATCTCTTCAATATCCTTTTCTACATGTTTTATAATTTTATGTCAAACTAACTGGCCTGTAATTTCCCGGGTACCCCCTAGATCCTTTCTTAAAGATTGGTGTGACCTTGGCCATCTTCCAGTCTTCAGGGATGAAGTTTGATTTCAGGGATACGTTGCATATTAAAGTGAGAAGGTCAGCAATTTCATGCTTGAGCTCCTTAAGAACTCTTGGGTGAATGCAAGCTGGGCCAGGGAATTTGGTAGCATTTAGTTTATCAATGGCTGCCAGAAATTCTTCCTTGTCTACCACTACCTTTGCTAGTTCCTTGGATTCACCTCCTAAGAAGCTTGGTTCAGGTGCAGGAATTTTCCTTACCTCCTCTTGGGTGAAGACAGATACAAAGAATTCATTCAGCTTCTCTGCAATCTCCCTGTCATCCTTCAGCACATCTTTTGTTCCTTCATCATCTAACGGGCGTAGCTGGCTTCCTACTTTTGATGTACTTGAGGAACTGTTTGTTGCTGGTCTTGATGTTTGCAGCCATGCATTCCTCATAATCCTTTTTTGCCTCCCTTACAGCTAACTTGCTTCTATTTTGCCACCATTTCTATTTCTTCTCATATTCTTCATCAGTCAAGCTGGACTTCCATTTTCTAAAAGACATCTTCTTTTTTCTGATAATTTCCTCAATCTGCCGAACACATTCCAGCTGAGCCTTTATTACTGTGTTTATAGAGAACCTCCATGCATCATGGACAATTTTGACTTTCTTCATTTTCCCTTTCAGCTTCCTGCACACTATCCCCCTCATCATTGAGAAATTTCCCCTTCCAAAGGTGAATGTAACTACATTAGTAGTTGTCACTTGCTCGCATGCAGAGATACTGAATCTGTCAGCATTGTGGTCGCTGTTCCCTATCGGCTCAACAACACTGATTTCCCGTACCAGGTTCTGGGTCCCACATAGAATTAGATCTAGGATCACCTCCCCCCTGGTTGGTTCCACAACCATCTGCTCTAAGCCACAGTCATTTAGCATATCCAGGACCTGAACATGCATTTTTCCAGTTTATGTGGAGAGGGTTGAAATCACCCATTACCACTATTATCCTTGGATTTTTTGAGACCTGCCAGCTGTTTCTACAACCCTTGTTCTTCCTGGCTACTTAAATCTGTTAGGACATGGCTGACTGGATTCTAGTGGTAATTAATGCCTCCTTGAGAGGTGCTGTGATACATCAAAGATTTCAATTACTGTGTAATAGTCTCAAATGTTCCTTTCCTGAACAATGTTATTGTACAAGTGATTACAAGACCATTTCAAGCATTTCTAGATGAAATGGCTTTTTCGGGTCTTTTACAAACCTGGTTTCAGGGCAGGCTAGGGAACTGAAACAGCCTTGGTCTCTGGTAGCAGATGACCTCCACCAGGAGATGATCAAAGGGAGTCTAATCCTACTGATTTTTCTGAACCTCTCAGTGATTTTCAGTACCACTTGTATTGTATTCTTCTGGACCATCTTCTAGGATGTGACTCACAGGTAACATTTTTAGGTGGTTCCAATCTTACATATTTAGGAAGTCAGTATTTACTTGCTTAGGTTAGTTGAGGTTAGGCTTAGCTTTTAGATTGAGGCAGCTCCCCATATCATCCATAAAGACACTTCAGTTTTCAACATGGTAAAGGCATCCCTGACAGACTGCTTATTTCCTCACAAACCTCCCCAACTACTACAGTCATCTTCCAAGCCCCTGACTCATGCTCTCCCCTTTGATGATTAGGTGGGTAGCAACATGAGAGAGAAGCTTCTTGGTTCTGGTTCCAAAATTCTGGAATCTCTCCATGGAGACTTGCCTGTTGCATCTTCCACCAGCAGGTAAGGACTTGTTTAACCTGCTGTTCCTTCAATGATCCCTCCCTTCCTCCCTGCTTTTTACTGTTTTTATGTATGTGTGTTTTATTGAATTTATTGAATTTGATGTGTGTTTTAACTTGGGTTAAATGGTGTTTATGATGTATTTTTGTTACATATGTTTTTAACATTTTAGCTGTCTTAATAGGCCTGATGGGGGCAGAAAAATGAGTTACTAATTCAAACATTAAAAAATAATTAAAATGAGTTTTTGATTCCTTCCTTCTTTCCCTTTTATTGCCCTATCCATCGTTCCCCTTCCTTCCCTCTCCCAGTATTATTCCCTTTTACCCTTGGCAATATGAGTTGTTAATTCATTCCCTTCAGTTAGGACTGGTTATTGGGGTGCCACACTAAGTAGAATGTAACAGAGTTGTTGTTTTAGTTGTGATTGTTGTAAGTTGCCCTGAACCCATTCGCAGGGAAGGGCAGCCAAGAAATCAAATTATCAACATAATGCATTAGTTAGATAATTAATTAACAGAAACTATAGCTAAAGTTGCTGATTTTAAGCTTACCACATTTATTGAGACTGTACTATAATAAGAGTATTGTGCTACAATTTTTGGGATTTTATTTTATATAAAACTCACTGTAAATGTTCCAGCAGAAAATATTGTTTGCTTTTAAAACTCAGTGGCAAGCCATTCTTATGGAAACGAAAATTCTGATAACAGAATAGTCTTCCTATCTGTTAACAAAAACCACGAAGAGACATACTTACAACACAAGCTTTCTAAAATGTCATCACTGAGTGTCATCTTCATGCCATGTATTCCTTTACCTGGTCTTGTTACAGAATCAAGAAATGCATTCCTTCACCTCGGAAAGCTCTCCTGCTGTTGTGATTAGAAAACGAATGCTAAAAATCAATCCTCTGACATAGGACTATAGCAATGTATATATTCTGTGAACACCAAAGACACAAAGGTGCCAGAAAAGATTTTTTAGGCACCCAGTTGTGAAATCTAAATTCACCTTTTAAAAAAAATTTAATTCAAAGATGTTGAAATATAATTAGCTTTGTTTTGCATATTGTTTGTGATCTTTTGATATTGTTGGTGTTTTAACCTTAAGTTTCACAAGTAGTTAGAAAAAAAACTTATAAAGAGAAAAGAGGAAGTGCAGAACACATTTTGCAATACTCTCACAAGAGCCAAGGATCTCTGAAATTGACAGTATTAAACAAGTTACCCTCTCCTACTTGCATGTCAATTGTCCAGTCCAGCCTCACCACATGCAGCTTTGTGGTGCCTGGAGCTCTTATAGGACAAGTCTTTTCAGTGCCATCCAGGAGGCAATCTGGCGGGAAGGAAGTGCTTTTTTGCAAGAGCCCCTTTGAACCAAAGCAGAAAACCTTGCAGGCAGTGGAGAGTCAAGTGGGTACTGGAGTATCCCATATGCAAGATAATGTTAACGTTCTTATTTGTTAACTCTGGGTCTGCTTGACATTGGTTAAGACAAGGCAAGATTTTTCAGAATTGATGGACCACGGCCACACATCCCGGAAAACCCACCACAACCAGATGAAAATGAGCTTCTGAAAAATCTATTAACTATTTATTCAGAAGTCCAGCAGAGCCCAAAAAAGAAAATTCACTACTGAATTGAAACTCACTATTATCTCACACCCTACTGTCCTAACTGAACAGTCACTGGATACCTGTAGCAATGTATATATACCTGTAGCAATGTATATTCTGTGAGCGCCAAAGCAAGCTCTCCCAGCACCCCCAGCCCCAGCATGCTTGTTCTGCCCATGGATCATAGGACTATTGCTGTGTTCATATTTGTGAGTTGGGGCATGTTCTTTAATGTGATGTTGACTTTGAAAGGACCTGGTCCAAAAAAAATTGTTGTTTGGTTGGGGTGGGGGAGGGGAGGGGAGGGCAGTCAGTGGGTTTGGTTTTGGTTTTTTTTGCAAAACTCAGATTTTGCTCCAGGCTCCATTTTGCCTAGCTCCGCCTCTGGATACAAACCCCGTGCTAGCTTAATCTGTCTCTGGTATTGCTAGGATCTATTAATATCCTACAAGCACCAAATTATTTTCTCTGTCTCCAGGCTGAAAATGTAACATTTAATATTACTGTTCATTTCATGAAAAAAAAAACACATTAAACCTTTAAAATGTTCTGGAAAACATGGTGGGAAACTAGAACATTCACTACTTATTGGGACTATAGATTTGGACAACGCTACTGTAGTAAGAAGTGAGAACAGAGTTTTCCTTTTAACAAATCCACAGGTAAAATGTTATATAACCTAAAATGATTTGAGATAGCTACATTCTTTGTAAAGTATTATTACTACTTAGTGATCCAGGTTAGAATTGATAATGATGATAATTTGCTAACAAATTCCAATTCACATTTAAAATATACTTTTTCCTTTCCCATATACTAAAAATTTATTCTAAAATATTTCTCAGAATTGATTAAATATCCAACACAGAATATAAACAACTGATTGCCAATTCACTTTCAACTATTTAATGTAAATATTGAAAAGCAGAAGTTGCCACATAGCAAAAACACATATTCAATATTATGTATCGAACATAATAAAGGGAAATTTTAAATATCAACTTTAGTAGCAATTATCATATTCCAAATATAAAAAGTCAAGATGATATCAGTGGCGAAGCTCCCAGGGGACGGGGGTGCACCACGCACCGGGTGCACGGATTTGGGTCACATGGGGCACAAAATTCTCCCGGCCCCTCCCCCTTTCCCCGCCCCCCCCCACTTACTTTAGGAAACCGAGCAGGCTGAAGAACAGGCCTGCCTGTTCTGGTGGGAACTACATTTCCCAGGAGACCCTGGGGAATGTAGTTCCCACACAGGCAGGCCTATTCTGCAGCCTGCTCGGTTTCCTAAAGTAAGTGGGAGATGCCGCGGGGGGGGGTATGATTTTCCCCCTTACGTGGCCCCCTGTGCGGCGGCCCCACACACTCACTTACTTTAGGAAACCAAGCAGGCTAGAGAACAGGCATTCCTGTTCTGGTGGGAACCGAGCAGTACAGGCCTGCCTGTGTGGGAACTACATTTCCCAGAAATGTAGTTCCCACCAGAACAGGCTTCCAGCCTGCTCGGTTTCCTAAAGTAAGTGGTGTTGGGTGGTGGGTAATGGGTGGGGGGGCACCACGGAGGGGTGCCACGGGGGGGGGGGTGTGAAAAAGCCAGAGTGCGCACCAGGTGCACTCTGGCCCAGCTATGCCTCTGGATGATATAGCTAATTTAAAATAGTATTTCAATCTTATAATATTCACAGTTACTTAGGATGAAGTTTTTTTGAACTAAGTGATATTTCCAAATAGTAATTCTATCTAACTGAACCTAGACCCTATATTATGGGTTTTGATGAGATAACAAACTTATTTACATTTTTTCAATTCAGCACAGCCGCAGAACACAAAATGGAATGTCAATATATCTCAACCTGGATTGTTGACATAACATTCTTAGAAATCATCCATTAAAATGGGAGGACTGGAATATGTTAATTACTGATAATCAGAATTCCAAAATAATTACGTACACACAATACATTAACTCATCTGATGAAGTAGGCTCTGGCTCATGTAAGATTATGACACAATAAATTATTAGTTGTTAAAGGGCCATGAGACTATTCCTCTCAAAATGTACCGGTATTTCAATTTCTGCTGCTTCTTCCACCTACAGATGAAAAAGACAACAATCTCTTCAACAAGTAAGTTCATTTGTATCAAGTATGAAAAATTTGGATCTACTATCTCATCATGGCCTCTGAACTGTGTGTTCTGTCGGAATGTATTGTTTTTCCATAGAGCTGTCAGGATCTCTTTCTGTTTGTAGTTCAGAAAAGGCAACAACTGAACTCGAAAATACAGTTGATGAATTACAGCAGCAGTGTCAAATTAATGCTATTTAATATTTAGTAAAGAGAAAGACCATTGCAACTGTAATAGGTAATTACCCAAAGGATCTCTTAATTTACAAAAGACACTATGTTTAGAAACCAGCGTCAGCTAAGAATTAAACAAACATGTAATCTAGATGTATGATTAGATTCAGTGGACAATTTCTGTTGCAGAAGGGGGCACTTGAGACTGCAGAAAAAGGTAGGAAAGAAAGACATGCTCCATTTGTGCAAATCCCTTCCATCAGCAGAAATTACAACTGGATCCAAGCTGTCATGTTGATTTTCCATTTATACACAGACCATAGCCACACCTCCAAATGTTCAGCATATTATTTTGTAGTGGTGAAAAGGAAATGTGGAATGGTATGGTATGGTATGGTATGGTATGGTATGGTATGGTATGGTATGGTATGGTATGGTATGGTATGGTATGGTATGGTATGGTATGGTATGGTATAGTATAGTATAGTATAGTATAGTATAGTATAGTATAGTATAGTATAGTATAGTATAGTATAGTATAGTATAGTATAGTATAGTATAGTATAGTATAGTATAGTATAGTATAGTATAGTATAGCCCAGTGGTGGCGAACCTATGGCACGGGTGCCAGAGGTGGCACTCAGAGCCCTCTCTGTAGGCACGCACAGAGTCCCCCCACACACACATCTAGGCTGGCCTGGGCCGCTGGGCTTGATTATTAACATTAAACCTAAGACCTAGTTTTGGGGAAGCAGTGTAGGTAACCCTGTTAAGTGCTGTTAAACCCCACTGATTTTCATGCGAAGAACTAAAGCACGATCCGTTACCTGGGAGTAAGCTCGGTTGCTGGCAATGGGGCTTGCTTCTGAGTAAACCCTCCTAGGGTCGTGATTCACCTGTTGGAAGAGTTGCACGACTGCTTGAAAGCAAAGCCACCAACTACCACCAAGCTTACTCCCGAGTAACGCACACCTCAGAGCCGACTGTTTTTTCTAAACTAAAACCTCAGTATTCAGGTTAAATTGCCGTGTTGGCACTTTGCGATAAATAAGTGGGTTTTGGGTTGCAATTTGGGCACTCGGTCTCGAAAAGGTTCACCATCACTGGTATAGCCTGATCTCATCAGATCTCAGTGAGCTGGGTTGGTGCTTGGAAGGGAGACCGCCAAGAAAGACTCTGCAAAGGCTTTTGCCTTGGAAACTCCACTAGGGGTTGTTATAAGTTGGCTGCAACTTGATGGCGCTTTACACACACATTGATAATACGAAAATTTGGCCTTGCTGTCTGTATTTTCCTGTTCCCTCTTCGGTCCTCATCTCATTGTCAGATGTTAGAATGAGATCTTCTTAGAAGTAAAGACCATTTGCTTTTTGCTCATATTTTATACATGGACAGTGTAATAACTGTTGGTGTAAATCTACCATACTGTTCCAGGTGATTACAAAACTGTGTAGACCTACTGCCATTTGCTCAATAAAACTGTTCTTGATGTCTTCCATGACAATGACATAAATAACAAAATAAATACAAATTGCTATATATAACAGTTAATTTCTGAAAGAAAAAATGCAAAATAGTGTGAAATTTTTACTTTTTCTCTAGTCAGGACATTGTTGAGAGTATTAATCAGGACAACAAAATTATTAACTTTTTCAAATAAATCAGCATTTTTATATGGTATTAATATTACTGAATAAACCATTCAAAGGCAGGTTTATGAAAAAATATAAGTGAGACACATAAGTTGTTTCTTCACTGTAGATATCAAATTCTCACCCTTTCTCAATCAGTGGAACATGGCCTTTTAATAACAAAAAAAATGAAAATAATAAGAACAATCAAACTCATGCACAATATCATCCCTTGAGAGTAATCACCCACACAGATGGAAGGGAGAAAGACTATAGTGTTATATTTTGTATTGACTCTTTCAGGCTAAAACTGAACTGGCTGTCTACTCTAACTTTTGGTACAATGTATAAATGCCAAAGTCTAACGCAATGCCATTCTGTACTCATAGATGATAATATTCATTTTTCCCTCTTTAATTTTTTAAAATCAGATATTCAAACTGTAGTTCACGCAAAGGTTCCCCCCTTTCTAGGTTACTAACCATGTACTGTCATAGTTCTGATTTTTTTCCTGTTTTGTAAACACAGTAATAGTTTCTAAATTTATATTCTTCATAATAGTTGTTAAAATGGTTGTATGAATACATATCAGAAGCTAAGGAATCAAATACTATCCTGTTTAGTTTTCAGAACTAAATGTGAACAGTATCTCAATTTTCAAACTGAGGCATAAATTATTGGCTTTAAAAGTGTAGTTTTCAAAACCCATAACCAATTCTACTTTCATATAACCTTCCTGTTAATTAATGAACAGCCACTGAACAAAAAGTCATTATTTTCACAGGGTGATCTCTTTTTCTCTCTTAACTATTTTACAACTTTGTTGAGTAGGCTCAGACAACTATCTTGACATGTTCTTGTGATCATGTAAAAGACTTGTGGAAACATTTCAACACTACCTTATTACCCTTATTGTCACACTGTTTTAAAAGAAAATAACATCACATTTGCCATCTCATCATTTTCTGCATATATATTTATTCTGAATATCTGACTCGGTCTTCAGATATTCACCAAATAATTTTCCATTTCACTTATACTAAAGTCTTGTTTGATACAGAATAGCTACTTTTTTCTTTTTTATTTCTTCCTTTGTCTTTGCTTGTATATCTGAGGCGGATTCCACACGGGCCAAAAACAGCGGTGTGAAAATGGTATAAAAGGGTTTACTTTTTTTGGCCCATGCAGAATCCGCCCAAGGATACATAAATATATGGCAATGGGAAGGGAACAGAAGAAGGTAAGCTGAGAGTGTCAAATCCCTCTTTCATACAAAACTTTGAGTTTGTTCATGCAATCATCAGCCCCAAACTCCAGTATACCTGTATGTGCTTGCCCTTGTAATTGCAAATTTGTTTGTTTATTTAAGACATTTTAGCCAGTCTTTCTCTGAACAATACACTGTCTGATTACATGAACATCAAAAACAAACAAAATCATTAAAACACAATTACACTAAACTGTAACGGCCCAAAAAAGATCATTTATCCACTGTAGAAGCTCTCTTGAATATTTTTAGACATCAAGAAGACAAGTAATGCATCCAGGAGGGCTATTTCACAATGTGGGCAACCATCAGTAAGAAAACCCAGCAAGTAGCCAGGGAAGGAGGTGAGCAAGTAGACATAGGCCTGAAGAGAAAAAAAGTTACCACAAAGGTGTTCCTTATTGCCATCTTCTGGTCCTTACTGTTCAAAAAGGGCAGAAGGGTCTTGGGAACTTATATGTAAATAGAGATGATGCTGTGGATTACACATTAATTGTGCACACAGTGTCAGGGGCAGGGAATACTAGACCTTGGAGTCCACTACTTATTAAGATTTTCAGCAGATGTTGAAGTATCCAGTAATTCATAAATATAGCATCTCTGGAAAAGAGGTACCGTGCATAGAAGAAAATACCCCTAATGTTGCAATACTAAGCAGCGTGATAGCCTTCTACATCCATTGAGTCAGTGGGCTTAGAAATGTGTGACTCTGCTCAGGATAGCACTGTGAGTATCCTATACATATTTTCTCAGAAATCCAGACGTTTTCAATTGTACTCTATGGTATTTTATTGTTGCCTCCCCAGTTGCCAATGCAGCTAGAAGAGGGATTGTCAATGTCAAATAAATAAACTGATTGGGCAAGGGAATTACTAATACCACAAAATAATATAATTTTGATCACAGCAAATTTGCAGATAGTCATGGTCAGTTATCACACCTTTTCTGCCCTGGCCTGGAGGATGTCCCTATCATCTGACACCAGGGCCTGTAAGATGGAGATGTTCTACCAGGTCTGAGCCAGCCATGGTCCTTCCCAACTTGATGGTCTCCTGATCTGCCAACCTTCCATCGTTATCTTGCGTCTCCCCCTCCCACGACCACTCGGTCAGAACTCCCCCTCCCCAAACAGCAACTGGGGGGTCGAATAGCTCTTCCTTCCCTAATTGCTGTAAATTAAATTTCAATAAGGTGGGGGATGAAAGAATTTTAAGCTAAGTTGAGTTCCTTATTTGTTCTCTATTAGTGAGCTAAATTTATTAGTCAACATCATTGAGGAAATTGTGGTTTAGTGTTTTTATTGCTCAGCATTGTTGATATTTGTTTGAAATTTATATTGGTTTGTTGTTCATCTAATAATGTATTTTAGTCACCCTGAGTCTAACCTTTGACTGGGAAAGGGTGGAGTAATAAATATAAAGTTGCCTCTTTAAATAAAGTACTAACATTTTCCTGTGAAAGGTGTGGTGGAAAACATCATCTAGCTCAGGGGTAGGGAACCTGCGGCTCTCCAGATGTTCAGGAACTACAATTCCCATCAGCCCCTTCCTGCATGGCCACACCACACTGGCTGCAGGAAGGGGCTGATGTTCAGTCTCGGAACATCTGGAGACCGCAGGTTCCCAATTGGCCGAGTGGCCATGCAGGAAGAGCTGATGAAGTGGTATTCCCTGAACTCTGGCACCCAGGTTCTAATCTAATAATCTAATTCAATTCTGCTCTCTGGCTTCAACTACTACAGTCCCTGATCCCTGTCCTAGGCTGAGCGCATCCTACCACAGACTACAGCATGTGGATGAAATCTTTAGTCTTTTAAAACAACACCACTTCCTAACATTTAAAGAAACTGACAGACTGCAGGTCCACATTGTGCATCACAGCGCATAACTAATGTAAGTGATTCAGTCTTACAATGGGGAAATGGACACTGCCTCAGATGGCTTTAAAAGGGAACTAGATACATTCAGGTAGGGTACATCTATAACAGCTATCAGCCCTGACAGATGGAACTTCCATGTTCCAAGGTAATATACCTTTGAATACTAAACAGTTGCCAGATTCAGCAAAGGAAAGTTACTCTCTTCACACACTGTTTCAGAGTTTCCCAGAGGCACCTGATTGGCCTTATTTCTTCCTGCCTAGATCCCAGTGATGTTTGCAATGACGACTTCTTTAACTGATCCATATAAATGTCATGTAAATTCCAACCCAACAGTACCAAACTGAACCTTCAGTATTACTGACATTCTTATGGTGCCACTTTATTTTCACTTAAAATATCCAGGTAATTGTTCCACAGTACAAGGAGGCATATGAAACAAATTACCACTGATAAATATTTTTTCATCATTAAAATCAGGGAAGCAAACATAAAACTGTAGTTAAAGTTGGTTGAAACAGAAGCCACTTTCTCTGTTCTTCCCCAGGAAGCCAATCATTCATACCCCTTGAAGTTCGAGTTTTAGCAGTATCAGCCAAGGATACCTTTCCTTGCTGCAGTGAGAAACCAGGTTGCAAACAAGTTCAGCCTTACACATGAGCTGAAACAGTGAGTCAGAGGGAAACAATTCAGAAGCGAATACACACACACACACACACACACACAGCTGAAGGACATACCCAAAGCCTAAATACACTGGATACAATTACCAGCCAAAATTAAACACTTCGAAGGCCTCTTAATTTGCATGCGAGAGAAAAAGAAAAAATACACGGCAGGTAAGAACAAATCAATGGATTATAAAACGCTTAACTTGGCAGCTTGTAGGACCAGCTTGGAAGTCAATCGCTTTACTCCACTGGCGTTTGCTTCCAGCTGAGGTCTTTCGGCTCCTGCAAAAGCAACCTGCCCAAGACTGATCTCCTAGCAAATCTAGCTGAAGTCTCTCTCCCCCTCCTCCTCTTCCTTGCAGTTCCAATATATTTGTGAACGGTATGCTTGCCTCCCGCATGCAACACAACCCCTCCACGAAGAGAGACAAAGATCACAACCATCACTCAGGACTCCGCCAGAGACAAGCTGGGGTGGAGTGATAATTGCAGTCAAGGAGCACGGTGGGAGGGAGGTGGGGTTGAGAGCCTCCCTGTCCGGCCATACAAATCAAAAGCGAGGTTGAGCGCGCGGCCAGGGAGTTTCCAGCCCCAGCGCGTTACATTGTCTCGGACTCCATAGGCGACGAAGGACAGGGCGAATTAAACAATCTTGCAGCTACAGACGCTGCTTGGAAGACGCTGCCCCCACAGCCAACCCCTCCCGACGGAAACCAACCGAGGGTCCTCCTCCCCGCCTCCCCCGAACGATGGCATTCCTCAGGGGACCCATTAGGTCTCTTTTGTGTGTGCGTGTGTTTTTAAGAGGCGATCTCCAAAGTCCTGGAAGAAGACGTGGCGCGCTCTGTCCGCGCCTCCAACCAGCACAGGGCTCTCCCTCCAAGGCGGCGAGGAGCAGGAGTCCCCTCTCCAGCCCTGGAGTGAATCGGGCGGGCTCTGCTGAGCTTGGAGGCTTCTGGTCTACACCGCCCAAGCCCAAGCGGCACCAGAGGTCCGGGCTTTGGTGGCCAGGGCAGCGGGGAATTCCCTTCCCGGCGGCCGCGGCCGCCTGGTCTCTCGGGAAGAAACCCTTGCCCAGTTCCAGTTCTCCCCACTGCCCCTGGCCCCGTCCTCTCGCGCCTCAGTCGGGACCCTTCCTTTCGCCCGCCCAGCGGGTGCCTATCAAAGGAGGAAACACCCCCCGCCGCCCCCTCCCCGAGGGAGACGCCAGGCGAGTTGCTGCTGCCTGCAGAGCGCGCGAGAGGGCTCGCCACCGGCCGGACTCCCCCGCCTGGAGCCCGAGTGCCGGAGGAGGTGCCGCCCGCCCCAAAGGGACCCTCGCCCGCGGCGGCTCCCGCTTCCCAGACACTGTGGAACCGCTTTCCCCCCCCCCCCTCCTTCCCGCCTCTCCATGCTTTCTCTGGAAGAAAGTGAAAGATGGAGGGGGCGCCAACCTTCCATCGTTATCTTGTCCCCCCACTACCACCGCTCGGTCAGAACTCCCCCTCCCCAAACAGCAACTGGGGGGTCGAATCCAAAAGCAAAAAAAAAAAACCTCGGTACAACCCAGCCAGCCGCCTAGTCGACCCTCCCCTCCCCGAGGAAAGGACAATAGCTCTCCCCTCACCCCCCGCAGCCCCATGACACTAGAGCCCCAGTGGGGGGGGGGGGTGTCTATTGTGTGTGTCCGGGCTCGACAATTTACAAAACAAAACAAAAAAAATACAAGAGAGGGAGACGGGGAGAGTGGCTCCTCCTCCTCTTCTCCAAAAAGGCCTGCTGGAAAACTGCACAGAGCAGCAGCAGCCGCCGCCGCTGCAAGCCCCCCATCTATCTCCCTGGCTCTCTCGCTCGCTCTGTGCCCTAGCGAGCTAAAGAGGCGCAAGGCCCCGAGCGAGAGGAGGGGGATCTCTGCCCCAGAGCGGGGGGGAAAGGCCCGATCGCTTTGTGTTACCTGCCGTGAAACCAGTCCTTGCAGGCGTCGCACTCGATCATGAAGCGGGTTACGTCGTAGGGCAGCCTACAGATGCAATAGACGGGCACCGTCGCCATGTTAGCTCCCTTCAAAACAACGCCGGACTCCCGAGGCAGGCGGACGAGCGAGCTGAGAGGCAGAGCGGAGGCAAAGCCAGGCAGGCAGGCAGGCAGGGCTTCTGGGCTGCGGCTTCCTCGCCGCTAGGTCGGCTTGCTCGATCCTCTCCCCTTTTTGTAGAAAGGAAGAAAAAAATCTGCAAGGCCCGGAGGCAGAGGTGCAAACCGCGCGCCGCGTACGAAACAAAAAACGGAGAATTCAATAAGCGATCCTCAAGGGCGAGCTTGCAATGTCACAAAAATAACCGATGGTTCCCGAAAGTTTGGCTGCATGGCTCCTCCGGCTCGCGCGGGCTCCAAAGCGCACTGGAAGAATTTTTTTTTTTTTAGTGATGGTGGTTGCTAAATGATCATTATTCCAAATGTTGGCCGAAATGCATTCTATTGCATGCCCCCTGGTGACAGTACAGTACCGAGGCTTTTCATAAACACTCCGAAATGTAGCCCTTTCCTTGTAATGTCCTTACGTCAGCTTGCAACATTGTAATATTTCCTCTGATGGGGCTGGGGAGGGAGGCTGCAGAAAAGGGGAGGTGAATCGGTGAAAACTCCCAAGCTTGGCAGCGTGCAAAATATTTTAGGGGGGGGGGGGGAGAGAGAACCAGTCTCAAGGCTGGAAAATAAACAAGGAGGCGTGCGAAGTTGAGAGGAGTGAAGGAGGGAGATTTTAAAAAATTACAAACGATCAACGAGGGATATGGTGTGGAAATGAAAGATACCCGCCTAAAGGGAATGGGGGCGGAGGATAGCGAGAGTATCTTCTTCTACTACGGTAGCTTCCAAAAAATGTTGTCTGCCCTAAAGAAATCTCTCGCCAGCCACCAGTATCTCCCCTATGGGAGAGGATTCAAAGCCAGTCGTAATAATAGGGGGGCAGGAGGAAAGGAATCAATCAGTCTCATTAACAACATTAAAGAGCCCAGAAATCCAGAAGTGGACAAACTCTGCCATGTGGTTAAGCAGTAAGCTTTTGCAAAAAGTTAATTTTGATTTAATTTCTCGCTATTTACCTAAACTTGAAGTACTGTGGAGGTAAATAGAACTCAGCTGTATTTTGCGTACAATTTCGCAACAGGAGGGAACTAGAAAGGAGGGAGGGTTTTAAATATCAAACTTTCGGGGCAAACCCAGTATCTTTTTCTCCCTCAAAGCTAACCCATCTATTATCACAATCCTACAAGTGTGAGTCGCCCCTTCTTTTTTTAAGTTGCTAATGAAACCGGCAGTGCCTTTGAGGCTCGGCTGAAGGAAGTGGCAGGTCCTTTCACTTTCCGGTGTTTTAGTATTCCGCGATTTCCCCGATCGCGTAAAGCTGGTCGTGTAAGGGCAGTTTAAATCTGAAACAGTTGTAACTTTTCTAAAACTGCCATTATTCATTGACGATCTTTCATGTATTGCAAGCTTCTGATGTAAAGGTTTTGAAAATATCACGTGACGCTTTGCCCCTTTACTCAGTCCTGCAGCCATATGTTTACTAGTTTCGCGGTTGCCATGACTTCCGGGGAGGAGAAAGATTGTGACCCTTATTTCCAGGATGGAGCCCACCCTTACTGGGTGCCTTTGGAGGGGTAAGTTGATCTCTGTGTACTAGTTGTCACCCACTTATAGTTTCCCCCTAGGCTTTGAATATAGCGATGACAATTGTAGCGCTACTAATTGCACTTTCTTTCCGACGACTATATAAAAAAAATCCTGTTTGGAATAATGAAACTTCTTAGCATACAGAACCTGAGTGGTAGTTAGACTAGACTTGATTGACCCAGGTTCAAATCCCCACTCTGCATGAGCTGGAGGAGGGTGAACAAGCTGAAACTTAATCTGACAAGACAGAGGTTCTCTGAGTTAGTAGAAGTAGCAGAGACGTGAGATAGGGCTATACTTCCCTTGAAACATCAGGTTCACAGATTTGAAGTGCTGTCTTACACTGCAAATAACTTTAAAAAATGAGGGAGCTGTGGTGGTTCTGACTAATTTTGCCCAGTTTGAGCTGGTGCATCAGCAGTGTCTGAACCTGGTCCAGTCCAATCTAGCGACAGTGATCCATGCCTTAGTTACATCTAGGCTATCACAATGTGTTCTGCTTGGGGGTCCTCTTGAAGAGTGTTTGAAAGCAGCAGCTAGTTCAGAATGCTGTGGCTAGACTGCTGCGGTAGAGCCAGCCTCCAAGAGTCTGTGATCCTGTACTGGCTTACAATCCCAAGCCCAGTTCTTCACAGTCCTACATGGCTTGGGACCATGGTATCTGAGGGATTGTTTTCTTCCATATGTTCCTGCCTAGGAATTAAGATCATAGGGGGAAACCCTCTTGACTGTCCCACCAACCAACGAAACTTGTTTAGTGGCAGCTTCATGATTATGGAACAATCTCTACTCCCCCCCCCCCCCGGATTTTTGTTGAACCCGGTCCAGGTAAAAAAGGGAGTCAAACAAGGCTGTGTACCCTTATTATTTAACATCTTCTTACATGACCTCCCCATAGCCCTGGCCTGAGTGGATGGGCACAGCCCTAAGATCGGCCCAAAGCATGTCCCTCTCCTGTTATTTGCGGACGATGCAGCCCTATTATCCCTTTCTCGTGTGGGTCTTACAAGACTCTTGCATGGATTCATTGACTTTTGTGAGACAAATGATCTGCAGGTGAATTATGACAAAACTAAAATCCTGGTTTTTTGAAAAAGCAGTAAAAAAACAAGTCTGGAAGATAAAGGGCCACTACTTGGGCCCCTCATATTTAATCTCCAGGGGACAGTTGAAGATTGTTTCATTTTGGACTACATTTGACCAAAATACTTTTTAAACTTATTGGCCTAATAGAATTTTTAGGTGTTTTCTTATTCTTTGTAAGCTGTCTTGAGTTCCACAAGATAGAAAGGCAGTTAATAAATGCATTAAATAAAATAAATGGAAGCTTTCTAAGTAACTGGCTTGAACTAACAAAATATAGCTGAAGATGAGGGGGAAGGAAGGAGGGGGAGGGAGGGAGGGAGGAAATGGTGGGTGGGTGGGTGGGTGGGTGTGAAGGAGAGAAGTGACGATATGGGAGCAGCTAAGAGGAAGGAAAGAGCACATAGTGTGGGAATGGGATCCAGGGGAAACTGAGGTACCCCTGCAAGTCTTTGCAGGTTTCCCACTGAACAACTGGCCTTGTTCAGCTGACGTAGCACCATTTGGCCAGTGTTTCCAGAGAGAGATGCTGCCATGCTGATACTATTACTCATCCACACCATTCAGGTTCTCCGTTTCTGGTTACTGTGCAGCTTCTTATTTACCTTGACTGTAATCCTGAAGGAACAAGAAGTCAAATTTGGCTAGTTAGAATTCTTATTTGGATTTCCCTGAATCTATTACCAGAGTATTTTGAGGGCTTATAGTGAACACGGTTCAATTTTCCACAAAATGTATCTTGTGTGGAAAATCCTACCACTGATGTTGAACTGAGGGGGCCTTTGTTTACCTAGCACTCAGTTAATGGGAGATGTATGTAGGAGACTTGTATTGAAGAATTCCTTCCCCCAGTAGGTGGGTTCCCCAATTGCCTGTGTGAGGTATCTGATCATTGATCCTCCATAGTAGCAGAAGAGCTGAGTGTTTTTGTGTGTCTGAAGTCCTGTGATAGATTTATCATTAGCACTCCCCTGGCTGATTGTTGTTTGTTGGAAGTTCTTTCTACTTTTCAGGGGTATTTGTCCTCCTAGTCTATATTTAGGCAGGCCTACCCAGATGAAGGATCCATCCTCATTCTGCTTGCAGAGATCATACATCTCCTTGTGCTTCTAAAACTATCCCTGGTTTTATGGTAAGTTGTAACTGCTATGCTGAGGTACCTTACAAAATAGCTACATTGTAAGCAATAGCACCATGCTGGCCAGTTATGCTCAACATTTATGAATGAGAACAACACAATTGGACGATAGATTTAAACATAGTGGCAGGGAAAATAGTGGTGACATTGCAGCAGTGATATTGGGATGTAAGTGGTGTGCATGCCTGAAAGCTAAGTGTGCATAAATGCTGTTGTGCTGTCCCCACCCACCCCCCACTCCCACCACCACAAGTGATATGTCATTAACTTATCTGGCAAAGGCTTCTGTGCAATTACAGTTTTCGGTGTGACTGTGTATTTTGCAATGGGGTCTCCCTGTGTTTACAGTAACAAGGTGCTCCACTGCTTCTCCCAAGCCTAGCCCCCATTTTGTCTGCCTCCTGAGGATAATGTTTCTGGGTTTGGGTGGAACAGAAAAGCTGGGGGAGTCAAAACCCATAGCGCTCCAGTGGCGGAGCGGCAAGGGGGCGGGGGTGCATTGTGCACCTGGCGCACACCTGGGGGGCAGAAAATTGCCTCTGGCCCCTCCCCCCTTCCTTGCGACCCCCGCACCGCCCTCACACAGCCCCCCTGTGGCGCTCCGCCCCCTTCCCACCTTTACCCTAGTTCCTTTTTTTCCTAGTACTTTTTCAGGCTGAAAAAAGCAGCCTATTTACAGTTCAGGCTCAAAATAGGCCTGAGGAACTACAGTCCCCAGGAGATCTTGGGGCTCACAAGGTCTCCAGGGAAGTATAGTTCCTCAGGCAGTTTTTAGCCTGAACTGTGAAGAGGCTGCTTTTTTCAGCCTGAAAAAGTGCTAGAAAAAGAAAAGGAACTAAGGTAAGTGTGGGAAAGGAATGGGAGCTTTTGGGTTGCTGAGGGCATGTAAAACACACCGCTTGCTTGACGGGCACAGTTCTAGCCTAGCCTTCGCCTCTATGCCACTTCCTAATCCATTTTCTCATTTCAGACAGGGAAAAATTGCAGTTTGCTGGCCCCTAGAAACCACTATGATCTGTAGCATTGTGAGCTCGTGTGTGTGTGTGTGTGTGTGTGTGTGTGTCTGACCTGAAGGTAATGTATGCTTGATGCGAAGACACCAAATGTGTGCAAAAGGCTACAGTCTCCCAGAGGAGGTCAGGAGGATGTGCCATCTAGATACAGTCCCAAAAGCATTGCAAAGACACTCTGTTTAAAAAAGGCCTTTGAGAGCAACCAACGCTATTCAGAAATTGTTTTTGGTGCCTTGCTCTAGGTTCAAGCCACAAGTTTTGATAGAATTTTTGTTTTCCTTGGTTCTTATGGCTGTCTTGGATTGGCCACTATTAATGGTAGTGAAAATAGAACTATAAAATATTTTTAAAAATGAAATAAAAACATAAGCTGTAAACGTCCCTTTGGGAGGCTATGCCAGTGCTATTGGACATGGTAGCAGCTCTATCATCATTCAGTAGATACAAATGCAGACAGGATTGTATTGTAAATTCTGTGAAGAGGGCCAACTCTAAAAAATATGTTGGCAGTGGAATTTTCAAGGCATGAAAATACCGTTGTGGCCATTAAGCCAGTCATATTGTCAAAACCCCAGACCTTGCACTTTAATGAGAATGCTAACATTCCATTCACCCCATTGATATTCCCATACCACTGAGAAGAGCCAGAGGTGCTAATATCTATCAAAACCTTTTACAGACTTTCAGCTAAATATGAGTAGAATGATGCCATATATATAAACCATGTCCTATGATCATGTCACCAACTACTGCAGAGCAATAAAAACAAGAGCTGCTAGAAGACAGAATAGGATCAGTAAAGAACTGTGACTAGCCCAAGGTCACCCAGCAGGCTTCATATGTAGGATCAAAGGAAAAATCCAGTTCACTAGATAACAGTCCACCACTCGTGGAGGAATGGGGAATCAAACCCAGTTCTCCAGATTAGAGGCCATTGCTCTTAAACACTACACCATGCTATCTCTCTAATGTGGACCTGAAATCTGAAAATGCCCGCTGGGGAGCTTCATCTAGTTGTTGGAGTTATTTCAGTGAGTTGAATAGTCACTATTAATGCTCTACAGTCTTGACTCTTTTAGGGAATAATTGGAAATTCCAGCCAGAAGAAGATCCAACTCAGAGGTGTCATTTACAGAGACATCCACATTCCTGTGTTCAATACTACATGCACTTATTTATTAGGAGCACCTACAAGTTTTGACCAGCTCAGTGGTTTTATTCACTGGATGACTACACTTATAATTAATAAAATGGACCATGTACTAGGTCTGAAAACGAACAAAAATACCTATATTAAAAAGGGGATATCTGTCTGCTTGACCTATTTTGATAACATTGTTATAGTTACTGAACATAAGCTGTAAATGTAAATCACAACAACATATTCTGCAAATATGAACCTCTCAAAGAGGTTCAGAGACCTTATCCTGAATATATTTGAGTTCAGGATCAGGTCTTTGAACCTCTCTGAGAACTTGTCTGCATCTCTTGGAGTGATTTACCAATACTCAGTTTATCCCAAATCCTAGTCATACAAAGCAATACCGTAAAAATAGTTCCATGCAAGGAAGATGTTACTGAAGTTATGGAGTTCCCCGATCAAACTTTGACAAGTAGAATGTGAATATGGTTGACTGGTATCTGTAATATGTGGCAAATATATCATGGCATTTCAGCAATTATTCTGCCTATGGGTGGGAATGGCCAAAGTGAACTAAACCATTCTGTATTAGGATCATTGCTTTCAGATGGCATTTCACAGACACTCTACTAGCAATTGATAGTTTTCTACACCACTGCCATAATTACATTTTATGCCAACCTTTGTCTTATTATTTCACTTGCTTCAGATCCTCTGTAAACCACTAATACATTAGTTGCAAAGTAGAGATACCAGCTTACAGGTGGGTCCTGGGGATCCCCTGGAATTACAGCTCATCTCCAGAATACAGAGATCTGTTCCCCTGGAAAAATGGATGTGTTGGAGGGTGGAGGGTAGACTCTATGGCACTGTATGCCACTGAGCTCCCTGTCCTCCCCAGGGTCCATCCTCAAACCTCCAGGAATTTCCCAACCTGGACTGGGCACTGCCACCTCCCCAGAAGGGAAGACCTGGCAATCATATTGTAAAGTGGTTTTCAAATGTATCAGCCTACTGCTGCACAGTTCAGCTCCTTCGTTAATAGACCACCTGACAGTTTGGGATCCAGTTAGCCTTACAAGTCTTCTTGGGAGGAACAGTCACAAACCTGAAG
This sequence comes from Sphaerodactylus townsendi, assembly GCF_021028975.2. Classification (NCBI taxonomy): domain Eukaryota; kingdom Metazoa; phylum Chordata; class Lepidosauria; order Squamata; family Sphaerodactylidae; genus Sphaerodactylus; species Sphaerodactylus townsendi. Next base: position 57,891,203 of record NC_059427.1, on the reverse strand, counting down.
ACCTAACTATGTGAAAGGCACAACCACAGCCTTGGATCTACTGGAGATTTCTGTGGGTAGAATGGGCTCCTATCCATTGAACAGATTATTCCCCTCTCCCAGTGTCCCAAATACTGTCTGAAACACTGCTTCTGAGGTAAAAGAGACCTGTAGAAAAAGCATGAAGAGGAGATAGAAGGACTGCAGCATGAGGGAAGAATTGTGGGAGGGGGGAGGGAATGTCGGACTTCAATCAATAGCTGTCTTCCAAAGGTTACATGTTATAACGCTGTTCTCATTTTGATACTCATAACATTAGGATTACCCCATTCCAAATCAGCATCCAAATCCAGAATGTATATGCTGTGTACTTTATTCTTGAGATTATTTCCAGGCGAGTTAAAAAATAGCGCCAAAGAAGCCATGATTCACCCTGGAAGAGCCAGCATCTTTGCGCATATAAGAGTCTCAGCAAACTGGATATTGAAGTCAACTTGGCAAAAGAGGTTACTACATGGCAGGTGGTAATTATGTTTCTTTCTCAATAGTGTTTTATTCTACTTTTCATTCTAAAATTTACTTTGATATAAAAACTAAAAATGAATACAAATATCAAGTCATAGATAAGCAAAGTGAAGCCTAAGTCTCTATAATGGAGGGATGGCTGTCTCTTTCTTCTGCTCTGCATGACTTTGATGGAGGACAAAGGCCACAGGGAGGAGAGACTCATCTAAACTGAGTTGAATTCAGGCACAGTGGAACAGCAGAATCCCCTAAAGCAGTAGAGTACAAAAATTCATATAAATATTAACGATGGTGGTTCATGGTATTGTGTATTGTGGTTAATGGTATTGGTTCATGGCGGAAAATTTTAAACAGTTTCATAGTTTTGAAATGTTGCATGTTATAGAAAAAGCTTTAGATATTTCCTAAATAGTCAATTATGTTATCTTAGTCTCCTAAGATCTTTAAGTTCAACACCTGAATTGTTGGAAGGATGGTGAACCTGGCAGAGAGATTTCTGCTTGTCTTTGTCACTGGGATATTACTGGTCTCCCAACAAAAATCACTGCAACTGGCCTCTTTACCCCTCAGAATTCTGAGAAGACTGAGGTTAGTATAGAAAGGACAACAGAACATAATATGTTAAATATCTTACTTTTTAAGGTCTCTTGCAGTACTTTACCACAGAATAAAATACTTGGCATTGTGACAGTTAAAATTCTACCTATCAATATGTCTCATTAACAACCAGTAAATTTATTTTAACTGCAACCACTGACAGTTTTTCCTATAAAAAGCTACACTTGTCTTCTTGTGTTATTTTCCATGCTTTCTTTGTGAACTTTTGTGGTACTTAAAAGCTCAGCCAGTAGAAGAGATTTGTTTATTACTAGGAGAAACAGGACTGTTCACCTTAACCTGACTTTTATCTTGTTAGACCTGGAAAGTCCTGTTCTAAAAGGCGAAATATCTGTTGGTAGCTTCCTCAACTTCTCAAATAGGAGGGTTCCAGTGGCATATCTAGGCAAACTGGGGCCCTGGGCAAACCCTGAGTTTGATCCCCTCTATGGTGGCCACCCTCTTCCCACTGCTTGGATCACAAAACAATGATTTTTTTTCCACCAGGTTGTTTCTGTAAAGTCACCACCCATCACATTTATAGAACTTGTATGCCCCAACTCACTGGAAATCTAGACACAGCAATAGGGCCATGCCACACCAGCAGAAATATTTTTTTTGAAAACATTTTCAAAAAATGCTTTTCCAAAATGTTTTATTACTGCTAGTGAAAGCATTTTTTATGAGTGTTGTTATCCAGTCCCCCCCAATTGGTGGGAAACAGCTATCACTTTCTAAATGTTATTTAAACTGGGGACCTCAGATTCTCCCTTTAAGATGGATTTAAAAGGAGAATTTGGGCTCCCTAGTTTAAACAAGTGATGCTGGAATCCACTCCCAAATAGCATCATTTTCAATGGTGTTTAAACTAGGGAGCCCAGATTCTCCTTTTAAATCCACCTTAAAGGGAGAATCTGGAGTCCCCAGTTTAAACAATATTGAAAGTGATGCTATTTTGGGGTTGATTCTCCCCCACCCTGAAACAGCATCACTTTCAATGTTTAAACAGGGGACCTCAGATTCTTCCTTTAAATCCATGCCGAAGGGGGTGGATTTAATAATAATTAGAAAGTGAGCATCATCGACATAGCAGTCCCCGGTGACAGCAGGGTCATTGAAAAAGAACACGAGAAGGTCAGTAGATACCATGATTTAAAAATCGAGCTTCAGCGTCTATGGCACAAACCAGCTGAGGTCATCCCAGTGGTAATCGACACGCTGGGCGCCTTCCCGAAAACACTAGGGCAGCACTTCAAACATCTTCGAATTGACAAAATTAACATTGGTCAAATTCAGAAGGCAGCCCTGCTGGCATCCCGCCGCGCGAATAGTAGGTCGATGCCACATGGTTACAACTTCAGTCCTGGGTGAGGGCTCAAATTATAGTAATGAAAAGCCAAACAACCTAGCTAAAAAAGATCTGGCAGCTGTGAAATCAATAATAATAATAATAATAATAATAATAATAATAATAATAATAATAATAATAATAATAATAATAATAAACAACAATAATAAACAATAATAATAAACAATAATAATAAACAATAATAACAACAACAATGAGTGTAGATGAAACAAGACTGGAGTAATATGGTGACTTTGAATCATTTTAAGGGGTGAGTGTGGACAAACATCATGGTAAAGAGGGAGGGGCGATTAAAATCATTTTGCAAATGTTTTAGATGATTTGTGCAGAAAGGGCCTGTGATCTATACAGTATGCGGGGCATGTTATTACCTTTCATAAAGAACATGAAATCCTCACAAGGTAGCCCCAGCGTAGGTTTTGAAGCCTCCAAAAGCAGCCCAATGGTCTTCTGTCAGGCTGGTTTTACATTTGGCCAATAGCATCATTTTCTCAGCCACTGCACAAACAATCACTATTAAATTAAACCATAAAAACATCAAACAGTTCAGTTATACAGTGAGGAGTGTCCCCAGCTTTTTTCAGTCTGCAGACAAGTTTGGAAATCTGAAACAGTTTGGTGGGCAAAACTGCAAAATGTCTGCCATGGAAGGCAGAGTTAATCACAAAATGGCAGTGGGGTTATACGTATTGCTGTTATTAGGCCTTCAGCATTTCAGGCTGAAGCTCTGTTTAATGGGACACCTTTTAAAATTAACATATTATTTAAAATACTTTCCTGTGTAAGTGCAATATAAGTTTACATATTGAACTAGCTAAGAAACCCTTATCTGGCAGCATCTATGTTTTGCAGACATCTTATACTCTTATCTGAAAGAAAAAGTGACTAATACTTCTCCAGGCTTCCTTCTTACAGGAGCATTTCTCTGATGAGCCCAGACTTTTTTTAAAAGCTACACTGTTATATGTAACAATTACAACTTGTCCTGTAGGGATCCTTGTGCATGTGTACAACTGGCCAGATTTTGATCAGAACATAAATGAGTTTTGAAAAGTAAACAATATTTGTTGTTATTATCAATGTCTATCTATTATAATAATACCTTTAAACTGGGAAGATCTGATTACCTTCACCAGAAGTTTCAGTTAGGTGCATTAAGAATTTTAGTTGGGCAGTCCAATTGTGCTTAGTCAGATTCAAGTCCCACTGTATTTTCAGAATATCAGTCTATTTGCATAGGTAAAGTATTTTATATAAAGCCTGTGTTATATAACGTCTGTGTTATACTGTAAACATGTCTGCTATGCTGTTGTATTCTTGAGAACTGTTGTGACCCGCCCTGAGCCCTTGGGGGGGGGGGTGGTTTAGGGCGGGGGGTAGGATGGGATAAAAATAGATAATTAATTAATTAATTAATTAATTAATTAATTAATTAATTAAACATCAAAAACAAAAAGCCCCACCCAGCCCCTCAAACTTTCTAAGGACACTTGGCAGGTACTGTGGTGCTCATGGGCACAACCATGACGACTTCACCATTGTGTGCCTCCTTTTATCAAAAATTCTGATCAAATTTATCTTGCATGCTATAGAATTCATCCTTCTCTTAAGAAAACAAAATACACATGATTACTTAGATTATAAGCTGGTTGACATCTTGGTCCTCTTATGGATTCCATCTTTTTAAAAATTGGAGCAGAGTGCCTTGATAATCCCTTTAGAACTGTTAAGCAACTACTTATTTGATTCTTTCATATTTACCATACATAGGATGTTCTCATCTAACTAAATACACCTGACCAGACAAAACGAAGTCTTGTCAATAGTATAAATTCATAATGAAAACGGCTGTGCAAACAGGATCAAAGTGAACCCGGAAGGTTAAAGCATGAACAAATTCAAATGTTGACAGGATAATTTGAAACAAAAAATGCGCTTTCCCTTTATGATGGATTCAGTCTGTTATCTGTACAATTCCTTACTGGTGATGGGTTTTTGAATCAGTGTTAGCCAAATCCTGTTATTAAGGTAAACTATTAAATGAACAAACAACTGGAGAATATTAATGTTAGCATGCAAGCTTTTTAGATGTGGGCACCACCAGTTTGACATTCTTCCTTTTAATAGCCATTGTTGTCACAATGTGTTTTCAAAGAAAAGATTCCACCAAGCAAGGCCTTAATTGTCTGCCTTGGAAATGAAACTGTCTTTAACAAGTGCTTTAGATTACATAAGCTGTGCTTACAAAATACTGACTTCATTAGTTCATTTCTTGTTGCCGTTGTTTTGATGTGCATAATTTTTTGTGTGTGATAAAATTTTATCTTATTAATTATCACTCACATGCTAGCTCCTAAATACGTGCTTAAGAGCAGTTTTTGTTCAGTTTAAAAGTTTTTGTTCTGACACAAACTCTCCTTGGGAACTGCTACTGAGTGGCAGCTATAAAGATGAAGAGGCCTACAGCCTCTTAAACACTCCTCTGTTGAATTATCCTTGGAGTTCAGCTTCAGTAGGTCTTGCTTCGTAAAGCAGAGTCCAGCAATACAGTTAGATACAGGACATTTAACAAGCAAAGGAACTGTTTCTCATGCATGATTTCTCACCTTTTTTTAAAAAAAAATTTAAGTGTCTAAAGTAATATTTTGAATTATCCCTTTCATTCCACCTCAACTTGAGCCAGATTTCCACTTTCTAGAACAGCAACCAGCCTTGACCTTTTTAAATACATGCCACTCCAGATTAGTGAATTAAAGAAAAAGTCTTTGACAAATTGTCTAAATCCTTAATTCTATTATAATATAGGAGAAACTGCACGTTACATCTTGCTCCACCATTTGGTTTGTGTTCACAAACAATTGCCATAAAAGTCTAGGGTTGGCTGATGGCTAATGGCCAGCCCAAGGTCACTCAGCAAGCTTTATGGCAGATGGGGATTTGATCCCAAGTCTGATATTTTAACCACCTCATCACCTTGGTTCATCTCTGAACTGCTTTGGAATGGACTTAGAGATCACAAGCCTCATATTGTTGTTCCCTTGTTACTCTTCCAGAGATATTTTCAGACATGTTTCTGCAAACAGGAAGCTAGTCTAGACACCTGAAGCCCAACTCAACTTACAACCAGAGTCCTACTGTGGCCTTTCCCAAAGCCATCCTCATTGCAAAAGCTGTAACTGCTATCTCTGGAGCCATTCCCATTGATCCTGTACAAGCTGATAAAGAGCTTCTATGTGGCTCTGGGGCCAGGGCTCAACTTTTGTATGAATACTGGTTGAGTTTGAGATACTTCTGTAGCCCTATCCTTGTCTTACAGCACATATGCCAGTGAAGATTACTGGACAGTTAAATTGTTTTGCAGCTTTTAAGAGATGTCAGCTACTAATGTAGCTATTAGAGATTGAGACAATTGGGGTGTTAACTTTTTGTAGTTAAGGCTAAGATTCTCTTGACGTTACTGCCAGTTCACAGCTGCATAGTCACCATTTGATAATGAGCAATTCCAAATCAAACTGTAGAAATAGTTTTCATACCCCCTTTTCTCACTTCTTTTTCTTTTATTTCTAAGAAGTTTAATATGATGTGGACAAACATTTTGATCATTTTCAATTTGGGTTTACTTTTATAGAATGTCATATTTTAGTTTTATAGAATGTTATAATAGTTATTGCATGTGTTCATTCACTTTATTCTAGATTTTATCTGCCTCTATTGATTTAAGTGGGAACACCTTTATGGCTGTTATTTATTTCTTAATTTTTACCATCTAAATTAGGATGAAATTTAAAGACATTGCAGCTCTCAGCTGAAGGAAAATACTTACTAGATTTTAGATTGGAGAAAGTGTCCTATTTTATATGTAGTTAACATTCTTTCACAATGGGCGGAAACAGACATTTGGCAACTCAAGAAAAGTGAGGCGCAAATGATACACAAACCTATTAGATTGCATATATTTATTTAAAACATTTTATGCCACCTTTCCACACAATCAAGGACCACAAGACAGTGAACATAAAACCATTTAAACAATTAAAATGCAGTTAAAATATAAAATTAAATTAAAAGCACATAAGTAAGCAACTCTAGAAGGAGGGGATCTGCCAGATGAAACAAGAAGTCTTCAGCTGCTGGCAGAAGACATCAATACAGGGAAGCAGATGAATCTCCTTAGAGACAGAGTTCCAAAGTTTCTGTGCCAGAATGGAAAAGGACCTATCTTGGATCATCACCCATCCAACCTCAGATGGTACGGGGCAACCAAAGCAGAGCCTGCAAGGATAACCAAAATAAGCAGGCAGGTTTGTATGGGAGAAGGTGCTCCTTATGACTTGTTGGTCCTAGGCTGTACAGTGCTTTAAAGGTCAGTATCATCTTACCTGCCTCCTAACCACTAACCACCGTGGCCAGACATTGAATGAACATTTAATTGTGGGATTTAGTTACTATTAGTGCTCTACTCCTTCTGGCATGTTGCTATAATACCATGTTTTACGTTATTGATAGACATTACTGGTTCTAATAATTATTTTTATCATCTTAAAATGTATCATTTTATATGTTGTAAGCCACTCTGAGGTGGGGGTGTGTGCATACAAATTTAATAAATAACTAAATACCAACACTTTGAATTGAGTTCAGAAGCAAATTGGAAGCCATTTGCAGAGTGCTGTGGGTTTTTTGTTTTTGTTTGAAAAAAATGGAATGCAAAGAGGAACCTATGTTTTCCTAGTCCTGTAACTTAACCATACTTCAGTCCAGTACATGAAGTATTTTTTTCACACACCAGCTCTAATAGTTGAAAGAGGCGGTGGTCTTCCTGCTCTTAAAAGACCATCTTTGGATCCGTTGGATCTGGCCAGTTACTGCCTAGTTTCAAATCTTTCATTTCTGTGCAAGGTAATTGCAAGCAGTTGCTGAGCAGCTTCAGATTTTTCTGGATGATGCAAAAGTGCTGGATCCCTTCCAATCTGACTTCTGTGCTGGTCATGGGATGTTCTGTTCTGGTCGCTATAATGGATGAGCTTCGTCTCCAGCTTGATAGAGGCAGGTCAGCGCTGTTGATCTTGTTGGATCTGACCACAGCATTCAACATTGTGGATCCACCACCTTTTGGTCCACCACCTCACTGGCGCAGGGATATGGGGGTCAGTAATTTCTTGGCTGGCCTCCTTTCTCCGTGGTCAGGGATCACAGGTGACATCAGGAGGTGGGGTTTCCAGGCGGTATCACATTGAATGTGGGGTGCCGCAGGGGAGCATGTTCTCCCTGATGTTGTTTAACATCTACATGCGACCCCTTGCTTAGCTGGTACAGAGCTTTGGACTTGGGTATCATCAATACGCTGATGACATTCAGTTCATCCTTACAATGGAGGGCCAACCAGCCTCTGCCCCTGAGGCTCTCCAGCAGTGTTTGGAAGCTGTGGCGGGTTGGTTGAGAACGAACAGATTGAAGCTGAATCCAGCAAAAAAAGAGGTTCTTTGGCTTGGTTGGGGGGGAGAGACAGTGGTGGAATTCAAATAATTTAACATTTGGTTCCAGTGGTGGGATTTAAATAATTTAACAACCGGTTATTTACAAGCACCATTTTAACAACCAGTTTTGCCAAAGTGGTGTGAACCTGCTGAATCCCACCACTGGGGAGAGACCTGTGGATTTCCGGCTTCCAGCCATGGGTGATGCAGCACTTAATCTGGCCACATCAGTTAAAAGTCTGGGCATGACTGGACTCCAGCCTATCACTGGATGACCAAGTTACCAGGACAGCCCAGACTGCATTTTTCCATCTCCAGCAGGTGCAGCAGCTTGCTCCATATCTCTCTAAACCCAACCTTGCCACTGTAATCCATGCAATGGTCACTTTGAGAATAGACTACTGTAACTTGCTCTATGCTGGCCTACTTTTGTCTCTGATCCAGAAACTTAAATTTGTTTAGAATGCAACCGCTAGGCTGCTTATTGGGGCAGCCAGTCATGACCATATTACACCAGTTCTTAAAGAACTGCACTGGCTGCCAGTCGAGTTCCATGTCTTTTTCAAATTATTAGCATTGACCTTTAAAGCCTTGAGCGGTGTTGGACCTACATATCTCTGAGACTGCATCTCCCCATGTTGCCCTTTAAGCCCCCTTTGTTCATCGGAGGGAAACCTCTCAATGATCCCTGGCCCGAGGGACATCTGGCTGGCTTCAACGAGAGCCAGGGCTTTCATGGCCCTGGCTTTGGCCTGGTGGAAAAGCTACCAAGTGATGTCAGGGACCTGTGAGAGTTGTTGCAATTCCGCAGGGCCTGTAAGACACGGCTGTTCCATCAGGCCTTTCCCCCTAGTCAGCTGGATGGAGTGAAGTAAGATCTCCTGAGGGGAAGAGGTAGCGGAAGAGGATTATTTATGCCCATCTGTTTTAATAACTATTTTAATGATGTGACGTTATATTGTTTTAAGATTTGTATTGGTAATTTTGGATTTTAAAAGGTTTAAGATTGTATTATAAATTATGTTGTGACCCGCCCTGACCCCTGCAGGGATAAGGTGGGGTAAAAGTCGAATAAAGTAAGTAAGTAAATAAATAATACCAGGAGTGAGCCTGTTTGGAAGAAAAACAGTAGAAGAAAAGGAGTGTGGAGTGATGTATGCTGCATATGAGATCAAGTGCCACTACTATTTTGTATACTTCATTATTATTTTAAAACAGACTATCCTTCTAATCCTCGCTTTCTCCACATATGACCATGAGGTTGCTTATCTTTTTTCCCTCCTATGGATAATTGTGACAGTGCAGGGGAGCAGTTGTCTTGGAAAAACAGCGCAGCTTCTTTGAGATGAAATTAAAGATGTTGAGAGAGCTACCCTCATCTCCTGTGTCTTATACGGTTCTGCCCCCCCCCCCTCTTTATTTCTTTCTCCTTATGGTACTGCATGCATATACATTAATATTGGACAGCAGATGCTGTTTGTAACCAGGAGAATAGCATTTTCCTTTATCCTCTCCATGCAACCTGACCAGACAATAGAACATGCAATGCAAAGTAGTGGCCTCTGATTGCCTTGTGGCAGACACCACTGATCATTGGGAGAGGGGAATGTCTCCAGCTGCTGCCCCCCATTAACACAGCTGTCTGTCAGTATGCACAAGCAAAATACTGTGCTTAGCAAGCGCAGCACCATAGAGGACATAATAATAAGCAAACAGGGCCCATTGTGCTTATAAAAAATCTTCCCAAGCCAACAATTGGTATAAAAACACTTTGGGAAAACTGATCTGTCAGCACGCTCTTCTTCTTCTTTTTTTTTGCAAGATGTATATATTACTCAGAACAATAAGTTAAAATTTCTGCCAATTACACCTTTATCGAGTCTCTCTTATCACCCCCCTTCAATTCCATGTGATTTAACCAACACCAGAATAAAGTCCACTTCCATGTATTTCCTTAAGTGACTGGTTTAGATTCATTATGAAACGCAATTAAATAATGAGGTAGATTCAGTTTAAGGTTTTATTGAAGATTTGACTGTACGTCTCTAGAATTTTAGGCATAATATTACATTCTTTTTTTTTTTTCATTCTGCAGATCTGATTGACTCCTGGCTTCCCTCCTGTTGGATTCCTCCGCTTCTGATCCCCAGTCTCCTCTTAGTTGTTTTGAAGGGCATCCCCTTGAAAGTCTAAGTGTGGTGGAGATTCCCTAGGATGAGGCTCAGAAAGCACTGCCATGACCAAGGCCCATTCTAACACATGGGAAGGACATCAGTGATATGCATAAGGCATTTACCTACCTCCAGCTCCAAGGCATTCATAATATAAGCATATTACTTGCTTCAAAAATACTTCATCAAAGTGACATGAACCATGTAACCCTTATGTAACCCTTAAGTGTCTCCTCTCGTCCAACCACTGATCAAAGCAGACTAACATCAGATCCCCTTAGTTACTCCACCTTGGAAATTAGGTGCCACCTCCTAATTTGTTCACTGGAACCGGAAAGTAGTTACCTTCAAACTACCCAGTCAAATTCCAACTTCATTTATTGGAGTGATTCTGATCCTGGGAAATTAGAGTACTATGTCTAGTTAGAGGGTTCTTAACCATATAAGGACCAGCCCAGATCAGTGAAATGAGTGCCCAATTTCCTCATTACCTGGATGCCCCTGCAACCACTTTGCAGGATCCTTTCCTTTCTTTTCAGTAATTTCCCACCTTGGACTGCACAGACTCCCCTCAATTCACAGCCTCTCACACCTTGGATCAGGTAGTATCAACCACCTGACCATTCTTCTTTCCTACCTCTTGTCTTATCCCTCACCCTTAATCCTATCCTCATAGTGCATGTATCTCACTGTGTGTATTTTGAAGGGAGAAAACAGTTGTTGTGGGTTAGTGTAATTTATTGTTGTTTATTCGTGGTTCTATACTTGTGTGATTCGTTGCTAGTGGGGGAAAAACCTCATTTAGTTTGATTCAGTTGGCCTCCATTACTTTTTCTCTTGGAATATTGTTCTGGAAGAAATCTCTTATAAACACCAATTAAAAAACCCCTTATTATCCATCTGGAAGCCCAGCACCAAGCTAATCCTGCCCCTTCCCCAGTACAGTTTGGGTAACAGATCATTTATCTGGAGGTTTCCATTCAATGGATCCCGCTAAATCAGGGGTAGGGAACCTGCGGCTCTCCAGATGTTCAGGAACTACAATTCCCATCAGCCTCTGTCAGCATGGCAATTGACCATGCTGGTAGGGGCCAATTGACCATGCTGGTAGGGGCTGATGGGAATTGTAGTTCCTGAACATCTGGAGAGCTGCAGGTTCCCTACCCCTGCTCTAAATCCTCTCTTCTGATACAGCAAACATATTTGGCCAGTCCCTTGGAATGTCTTGTTTTAATATTGAGTTGTTAAGTTTTGCTTCTCATCAGAACCTAAGGATTTCTCTTCTGACCTGAACTTTACTGCTTGGTTAATCTTGATGTGCTGGTATTTTTACTGCTGTCTCCACTGGATGCAAATGCCCTTTTATGTACAGCTTAAAAATCATTTTAAATTTTTATCTTGTAGATTCCTTATTGTTCCTTACATATCCTTCATTCCTGTCTCCCTGTGCACTGCTTTCCTTACCTTGCTCTTCTGTGCTTCCTTCCGCTCTGGTTTGGATTGTGGACTAGATCCTGCCCAAAGAATAATAAAACTAGACTTTGCAGATTTGGAAGCAGGGTTCCATAACCAGTTGTGGACAGAAAAATCAATGGAGAAAATACGTTTCAAAAAGGAAATCATATGATTACAGATGAATTGTTAAAAATTGGGATGCAAGAAAAGACTTAGCCCTCCAATATCTCCTTTAATGTCATGTATAGAAGAGTATTATGATAAGAATATGAGGAAAAATATCAATTTCCTAACTTATGGAGACATGATAGATGTTTAAGTAGAAATTAAATCTTGGCAAAAAAAAAGGCGAAGGGAAAAAATACAATGGCTTTTATATTTTCAGTTAGCCTCAAGATTAAGAAGGGAAATCAAATCTACAAAAAGACTGACAGAATTTGTAAAAAGACTTCATGTCAAAATGAACATTTAATAGGATGGATATACCAACTTTTTCTGCAATATGGTACTGAAACTGAATAAATAAAAACATGTACGGTCGAGTGGAAGCAAATTTTTGACAAGGAAATATCGTTCTAACAATGGGAATCCATGTTCCTGATGGCATATTATAATCTAATGTGCTTTATCTAGTTGTGGAAGGGGATATAAAATTTTCTCTTGAATGTGCACACCAACTTTTATTCTTGTTATTACAGTGTCCAAAGGAGACACTAAATCAATTAAATCAATCCCCTGTTTATCAGCCAAAAATGCCTCTTTTTACCAAGTGGCACAAGGAGCTTGTGATGGGAGACTTATGGTCGCCAGAACTGACATATGGGTATGGAAAGATTTAACTGAATATATTGAACTTTTCTATTCCATGCGGATCTCCTTTAACTTTGGTGTTAACAATCCAAACTTAACTTCGGTGTTAACAATCCAATCTATTCTGAGACATAGCAATAGGCTGGGATTCTATAAATCCATAGAAAGCCCTGACTAGTCACACATTTTAATTCAGTGGTGGCGAACCTATGGCACGGGTGCCAGAGGTGGCACTCAGAGCCCTCTCCATGGGCATGCATGCACAGAGTTTGTCATGTGATAATAGTGTAATTATTCAGGGAGATTATTAGCATTAAACCTAAGACCTAGTTTTGGGGAAGCAGTGTAGGTAACCCTGTTAAGCGCTGTTAACCCCTACTGATTTTCATGCAAAGAACTAAAGCGTGCTCCTTTATCTGAGAGTAAGCTCGGTTGCTGGCAATGGGGCTTGCTTCTGAGTAAACCCTCCTAAGGTCGTGATTCACCTGTTCGAAATGTTACACAGTTGTTTCAAAGCAAAGGCACTGACTACCACCAAGCTTACTCCTGAGTAACACGCGCCTTGGAGCCAACCATTTTTTCTATGCTAAAACCTCAGTATTCAGGTTAAATTGCCATGTTGGCACTTTGCGATAAATAAGTGGGTTTTGGGTTGCAGTTTGGGCACTCGGCCTCGAAAAGGTTCTCCATCACTGTTTTAATTCATGGGATTTGTTTCTGGGTCTTTTTTTCCCTACCAGCTGTCTAAAGATATCTCCAGTGAAAAAGGTCACTTTTAAAAAATTAACTAGATTGATTGAATAAACTGTCTATTGAATTTTTTTCATGCTCCCAAAGAAGAAGCCAGGTGGCACTATGATTTAACATTTGTCCATACTGGTCTTTTCTCCAACAGTCCAACTTTTAAAAACTCCTGTTAAAAACTCCTATGGAATATCTGCTGCCACTTACCAGAAGCCAGACATTTTCTTTTGCTGAAGATCTCAATACATACACTTCCTTGCTAAGGTTTCTTTAACCACTTTTGGTGTGTTAAACATTTATTTATTAATTTATTACTTAGCGGCCACAATGATTTCTAAATCCACATAGTTGAACACACCTTATCAAGAGACAGGGAGCAAGATTTGTTCACTCCTGTGAGATTGCTTATTTTTAATTGCATTTCTTTCTTTTGATAAGGCTACTGCTATGCTGCTAAGTTTTCAATTAATTTAGCAAGGAAGTGGTCTCTCCACAGTTATCTAGCAAGAATGTTTCTTCCCAGGAGATTTTAAAATGAAATAATGAGACCTTTACGCCAGGATGACAACAAAGCAGCAAAGTGGGGATTGGACACCACCATTCCCGATGGCAAAGTGTTCCATCACCAATGGAAAAAAGCAGTCTTTGGCTAGCAAAAAAATGCCTGTTCTATTTATGCTTCATTAAACCCTCCTTTCAACTCTATTCTTCAACTTCTGTTCCAGCTATCACACCTTGAGCAATTAGATAATGCCACATTAATTTAAACATAATTTAGCCCTGGGAACAGATTAAGACACAATTCATCAGACAAATGTGGTAGAAAAGGACACACAACACCATTTCTCTTTCTAAAAACCAAAAAGAATACTCAAAGCAGCATGTTAATGTGGAATTAGTCATTTCAATCTTTCATACAAGGGTGACTAAAGTTGATGGGCAGCCTTGGGATCATTCAGAGGCAAGCCTTAGCCTCATTGTACACAGTAAAAAATATTATATAAAGACATTTTTAAATGACAAGGAAAGCCCCTTCAGAATACACTCAGCACATACAGATACCACTTTTGTAAGATGGTTCCAATAGGCATAAACAGGAGTAACTCTAGTCTTTGAACACCGAGTGAACATGAGAAAGGCAAATGATAAAAGAGAGGGAATAAGCTTCAATCTATCCTGTGAGGATCTATATTGCTTCTTGGACTTCTTCACTGGAGGCTCTGAAGTCACTCTGGTGAGATCAACCGAGGGGATGGAACTTGACAGTAGGGGAACTGGCACTGACACGACAAATGGGTTTTTTTCCCTTTCATCTCAGGGTCTCCTGGGACAGACCTGGAGGTCTGATTGATTGTTCTCACAATGCCACTTTTAGTTGAGCTGCACACATTTGCCTGGCCTTAGACATCTGAAGCACACAGGCTTTGCATTTGGAGGGCACAGTCTTGGTGTGTGTAATTTTTGGCTATTTTAGAGCCACATATCATACACCCTTTAAACAAGATGTTTTTTTTTTTAGTTTCCATCCTTGAATCCATGAAGGAAGGATACATTGAAGGCTACAAGTTACCACAATAATCAGCACAACTGAAGAAGTACTCCCTACTAGCATGGTGGCAGAAAAAGAACTGAGGGATTAATCGCTTTGGCGGGAAGTGATTGTACAAGTGAGAGGGGTGGGTGAAGCACTCCATCTACTGAAGATTCTAGAAGAAGCTTGGAAGATTCCTATCTTCCTGGCTGGCCTGTGGCTGCGCAATCCCTTCTGGGACTGCACAGAATCCATGAAGATGAACAGGATTGCTTGGTCCCAGGGTTGGTGCCTTTCAGCTTGTGTACTCTAAGGATGTAGACAGGATTCTTGGAATGTTGAAACCCAACACCTGTTTGTATGACACTTGCCCCTCCTGGTTGCTTAAATCTGCTGGAGTGAAGCTGGAGGACTGGGTCTGGGAGACAGTAAAAGCCTCCTGAGTTAGGAGGTGGTAACTCCTGCCTTGAAGTGGACAGTGGTGTGTCCACTCCTAAAGAAACCTATTCTGGACCCAGGAGAGTTGAATAATTACTGTCCAGTTTCCAGTGTACCATTTTTGAAAAAGATGACTGAAAAGAGTGACCAACTTCAGAAATTCTTGAATTAAGCAGATTGTTTTGATCCACTTCAATCTGCTTTCAGGTCAGATTATGTGATGGAAATGGCCTGGTGCACCAGGTGATGTACCGGAGAGCTTGATCCTGTTAATTCACCTGGATCTCTTGGGAGCTTGTGATATAATTAATCATAGTATACTTTTGGATTACCTTTCAGGACTAGGATTGGGAGGTATTATTCTGCAGTAGTTCTGGTCCTACCTCATGGATGAGTTTCAGTCTGTTCTAGCCCCTAGCCTGTGTAGTTTCCCAAGGTTTCATGTCATCCCTCTTAGTTTTCAATATCCACCTGAAGCCACTGGGAGAGGCCACCTGGATATCTGAGCTAAGCCACCAATATTCAGGTGCCACTTAGCTCTTCCTCATGCTACTATCAGATTGGAGAGAAGCTGTGGAAACTGAGCACATCGTTGGAAACAGTTTTGGAATGGATGAGGGTTAACAAGCTGAAATATAATACCAACAAAATGGAGGTGCTATTGGTGGAGGGATGATCTGGTTTAGGTAACAAGCAATTCCCTGTTCTGGATAGGCTTGTACTTCTCCCACAGGAGCAGGCTTGTAGCCTTGAGTGCTTTTTTTTTTATAAACAGGTGGCAACAATGCCAAGGGGTGCCTTTCATCAGTTTTGACTGTTGAGTCAGCTGCAGCCCTGTGTAGAAAGGACTGGTGAATCACTGTGGTACATGCCTTAATAACTTCTGGATTAGATTATGGAGAGAGGGAAAAATACCAACCAAGAAAGACTGGATGCAGAAGATCACAGAATATTCAAAAATAGCAAAATTAACAACCTTATTAAAGGACAGTAATACAGAGAAGTTTGTAGAAAACTGGAAACTTTTATGGACTATTTACTGAAAAATATGAAGAGAAATAATTGCAGGATTTGAGATTTAAAAGAAAACAGCAGGCTGAAATAGAATATTAGAAATGATAAAATGTGTAACTGACACACTTTCATTTTAATTAGATGCATGAAGCTAGAATGGATTAGAATTTAATAATGAGGTAGCGGGAAGTCATTATCTGGCTATTTTCTTTTTTTGTATTTCATGTTTTTGTTTTGTATTGATGTGGTGGTGGTGTGAAAGTGTATGTGTTTATTCTTTTTTGTATTCCTGTGTATGTTGAGAAAATAAAAAAAAATCACCCCCTGGATTAGATAACTGCAATGCACTCTACAGGTGGCACTTGAAGACTGTCCTATTCTAAAAAAAAAAAATTCTAAAAGCACAAAAAAGCCCCATTCTTAAAACCCAGACACAATCTAAAATCTCTCACAACCACCCCACAAAACTGAAGCTACACTGGGGACAATGCCGTGAGCAGATTGCTGACTGGAGTGGATCATAGGAACCATATGACTCCAGTCTGCTTCTGGGTATTGACCTTTACAGCCCAGTAGTCTGGGACAAACATATCTTGAGCACCAGTGTGACCAACAGGTTAAGTTTGGCCTTTCCCTAAAACAGGTGAAAAACAATAGTTGAGTTGAGAGTGAGACTGGCTGGTGAAGCAGTGAAGTGTTTAAAACTGTTTGAAAAGGGTCAATTGGTAACCAAGGATGCCAAATGCTGGAACAGGAAAACAGTTCAGAAGTTCCATTGGAAAGAAACTTAGTAACTTCTACCTAATCACTCCAAGGTTGTGTTCAAATCATAAATAAAACTCTCTACTTTGTTTAAGCCTTTGGGCTGATTGTCTCAGGGAAAGAAGCACATGTTTCTTGATGTGTGTGGGTTTTATTTATTTATTTGAGCTGTATCTCTAGTAAAAACCAGTTCTAGGCTCTGTCGACCATGTTTATTAGCATATTGTCGAAGGCTTTTACGGCTGGATTCAACTGGTTGTTGTGGGTTTTCTGTGCTGTGTGGCCGTGGTCTGGTAGATTTTGTTCCTAATGTTTCGCCTGCATCTGTGGCTGGCATCTTCAGAGGTGTATCACAGAGAGAACTGTTACACACTGTGTCCAGTGAGAAGGGAATGTTTAGTGGGGTATATATTGTCCATGTCCCAGGGTGCGGAACCAATCAGTAAGTGTTTGGGTGGAACTTGCTATGCAAAGGTGTAGACAGCATTGTATTGCAGGTGGGGGTTTTCAGTCCAGGGAGTGATTCACATTTGCATTCCCTGCAGCAGTAAGAGTCTTAGTGAATACAAACCCTGTGTCTGGATGGAGTCCATTGTCCATGAACCTAGCATGCCCTTGGCCTTTGATTCTAGTATTTTTAATTACTGGTAGTCAAGTTTTCTTAATTCTCAGAGTCTCTTCTTGTTGGAGTTTTCTTGGTGTTTATGGATTTCAATGGCCTCCCTGTGCAGTCTGACATAGTAACCTTCTGAGTTGTCCAGAATTTCAGTATTTTCAAATAGAATGTTATGTCCAGTTTTGTTTAGAGCATGTTCTGCTACTGCAGTTCCACGCAAACACTTACTGATTGGTTTCCCACCCTGGGACATGGACAATATATACTCCACTAAAATATTCCCTTCTCACTGGACACAGTGTGTAACAGACTTCCCTCTGTGATACACCTCTGAAGATGCCAGCCACAGATGCAGGTGAAACATTAGAAACAAGATCTACCAGACCACGGCCACACAGCCCAGAAAACCCACAACAACCATGTTTATTAGCCTCCCTGTCCTTGAATTTCCACGTGAATAATAGGCATAACAAGAAACATTACCTACCTTAGTAATTCACATGTGGCTACAAAAAGGGCTACACAATTTATTTACATTCAGACTATCACTGGGTACCTTTATGTGCTGATCAACATTTCAAACTTTCGCTACTTTAACACATTCTTATTGGAGATGGCCCCACAGAAACATGTTCTTGGTTTGCTGAATTGACACACTGGTACAGCATTCTGGGTGACATGACAAATCATGATAAACCAAAGGCTGTTGTCAAAAATGACATCTATATTGAGCTTCTCCACTTTATAATTCCTACAGCAAAATCACCTGTGTCCTGCCCATTGCTGTGAATGTTCCTACAAATTTCAGCCACAACTGATGTGGAATAAGAATACAGAAAAGACAGTTTTCAAAATGTGTTACTATATTGAGACAGCTAGATAAGTTGATATGGAGCAACTATGTATAAATCAAATTATGCTACACTTCATAATATTTCAAGGATCACCATAAAGTCTTAAAACGTAGGTAAAAAAATACTTTGTAAATTTCTGTCGAACCCAGAATTTTGATGGTCTTCTAACCAAATAAGGTACCATTAAAACATCTGAAAATAAGAAGCCATACAATATTTTATACTAAAAGAATAAAGATTTTTATTAAGCATTGTAAGTTGCATTCAATAGCCTTCAAATACACCACACCACAATCCATCGACAACCAATCAAACCCAACAGTAGTTCATTCTTGCACAATCCATGAGCTGGGGCAGAACTCCCTTCAACTTACATTAAGATACCTACTTAGCTCTTGCGGGCAGGGAATGGGGAATTACACCTCATTTCTGATCACTAATGTGTGATGAAGAGCATCAGGAGAATTATATGAAAACGAATAGAAAGAAATGATTCTGATTTTGAAGTACATTAAGTCTGGAAACACTAACAAAAACATCAAAATGATACAGGTATATTTGCTTATACTAAATTCTTGATGGGAAAGTTCTCAAGAACAAGCCATTTGTTTCCTGCTACAGAAGGGGGGTATCTCTTGAAGATCAAAGCTTTTTTTTGTTTTTCCACAGAGTTTCATATTTGCTAATATGAAGGCATAAAACAGCAACAGAGAACAATAATGCATACAGCAATGAGTACACCAGGGTAACGTTGATATTCAAAACGGCTAGATAATTTTTTTTTGTTTTAGAATAAATGCAACAGAGGTCAATAATCACAAAATTTTAAGGTTAGAGCAAGATCAGTCAATGACTAAACATAGTTAACATCTTTTATAGGACTATTACTGATTATTAGCTTTTTTTTGTTTTGCAAATGGGCACAGTACTTGTAAGAATGGAAGAAAGGACAATAACATGCATAATATTAACTACACACTTTAAAAATTATGAACCATGCAGAAGTTTAGCTCAAATAGTAGTACTAATGGTCTACGTCTGATTAAAAACCACATAGTTCATTGATCACGGATGCATGGTATTAGTCACAAAAAGTATCCGAACACATTGTGTTTGTTTTGAAAAGGTCATTTGCACCTTCTATGATTTTCAAGTTAAATCCTTTTAACTTGCTTGTAAAGAACGTGTGATGGATATTTAAAATCATCAGAACTCCAATATTACTCTCTATTTTTTTGTTTTGAGTTTTGCACATTTTAAACATAAAAATAACCACATCAACAGTGATGAAATCTAAGAAAAGAAAGAACTGTGGTTGTGCCTTTCCCCCCATAATCATGAAATCAAAGCCTTAAAGAAAGCTTTGTGATACAGTAATGCAAAATCAAATATAATGGCATACATATGGTGCCAAGTACTAAAAATTATATTTAAGCTATATATACTGAAAGACTGCCAAAATTTGTTTTTTTTAATATATTTCAAGAAACAAAAACTACAAGCTTTTGTCATAACCAGTTTAAACTTTGTGTATACTTCATTTTAAGTGAGGGAGTCAAATGCTCTTCATTCGCTTTCATTTTTGTTGTATTGTAGCATTGACTACAACTGGTTAAAACTAAAAAATGTGTTCATTAAATCTCTGACATCCAAGAGGGATCCGAATTTCCAATGTCCTCATTTTTCTCTTACGGAAAGGAAAAAATGTACGTAACTGTAGGCTCTCGTTCTTCCCAGATATTCCTAATCCTGACCCTTCCAACATCCTTCACCCTCTATAAAAAATAAGTTTACTCTTCTTTTTTTAAGACAGTGGCCTCAAGAGCATCATCTTTATGGCAAGCACTGTCTGCATTTAGTGCATTTAAGTGAGGATTCGTATTGCACATTTTAGAGTCATTACTCAAGGCACTTTCAGACTGGTTGGAAGCCCTGACGTCTGCTGTATTCCCATTCATCTGGGAAGCTGGTTTCTCCTCATTCACTACTCCATTTTCAGCCAGGGATCCTTCCGAAGACACAATAGAGGACTTTGATTCCTCTGATTTTGACTTAAGTTCTTTGGCCACTTCTTCTGCTGAAGCAGCATAAGGAGGTTTGCCCTGTTTAAAAGATAAAGGGGGGGGGGGAAGGGGGGAGACAGGCAGCAGGAGAGCAAAAGTTATAAACATTATGCGTAATAAAACAATTTCCAAGCTAGGCTTTTTACTATGAACGTTACAGATGCTGATGAAGTTTTGAGCTATAGACAAACTTCCCCGGTTTAAAAGTTCTTTTACATTTAGTAAATAATGAAGGATTTTTTTAAAAAAAATTGGCCATCAAATCACAGCTGACTAACCGTGACCTCATAGAGTTTTCAAGGCAAGAGACGTTTGGTGGTGGTTTGCCATTGCCTGTCTCCGCATCATGACCTTGGTATTCCCTGGAGGTCTCCCATCCAAATACTAGCCAGGGTTGGGGTTGAGATTGTGTGACCAGCCAAGGTCACAACACCAACAGTAAGGCCAGAGACTGTGGTGCTAATAAAACAGACCCCACCCCCAACTTGCTGGAGAATCTCCCCAGCAATCATGTGCCCACCAGGGGGCCTCGGGCACCAAGCTGAGGTCATGCAAACTGCTATGTTCTCAATAGGCTAATGCAGGGAGTCATCCAACAGATGAGGAGTTGGAACTGCCAACTGTTCTCTCCACCCACAAGCTGACCTGCCAAACAAGCCTCCAGTCAGCATTGATCTGGCCCTGTCTTAGAGACTTGCCTACTTGGAAACCCTCTGCAGGTGTGGACAATGCAACCTTCCAGCAGATCTGGCAGTGGATACAGAGGGCTGACACTGCTGTGGCCATTCCCCCCCCCCCCGCCCCCACTCACACACATAAAGTTTTGTTGCCTGTCACAACTATTTGTGTGCTGGAAGAGCAAGTGGGTGAATGGAAGGGTAGGTGGGTGGATGGAGTGGTTAGGGGAGGAAATCTTGAAGCCTACCACCAACACAAGGTGCTGGAGGCTGCAAGTTGGGAACATCCTGCCCCCCCTCCCCCCGGCCAGGCTCTAGATTAGGGTTTGCCAGTTACAGGCTGGAAAATCCCACAGAACTGCAGGCTGAAGCCTGAAGAGAGAAGGGTGTGAGGAGGGAAGTGACCTTAATGGGTCTCATACCAATGTCAACCTACCACTGCAGCCATCCTCACCAGAAAACCTGATTCCCATAGGCTGGAGTCTGACTCACCATCCAAAGGGTATTGTCCTTCCAGGCCTGTGTGGTGCCATCCCAGCAGCCCCCACAGTCCTGTGCATTTGGGGACCAGTCCGTGAAGCCCTGGAAAGCTGATAGTTGGTACCTTTTGGACTGCTAGGGGCCATGGGGCTGGGGGGAAGGGACAGCTTGCATGCTCCTAGATGCTCACATCCATAGAGATGTCAGCCATTTTGTCCCAGGCACAGCCATACAGAACTCAGTTGTTTCTGAGCTTGGAGTGGAGACTCCCAGACGCACAGAGCAGCCATATGATCAGATTTTCCGTTTCATGTACAGTTCCTGTGGCTGGACACTCTGAAATAATTCTCATTGTGCCAATGGGTGACCCCTCCAGCAACAGTAGGCGGCACACGGAGGGACTACCCAACTCACCAAGGTCATGAGTTCCAAGTTTAGAAGAAGTCATTACCCCCTATCGTCTTCAGGGGAGCCCCTATCTCCTAGAGCAAAGTAGAAACACCCTGGGGGGACAATGCTCACTCAATGGAGGGAGGTCACAGACACTATACCTTCACAGACGGGCTGGGTCATCATGTTCCCCGATGGTGATGCCATCCCTCCTACTCCCATGCAAGGTGCCCCTAGAGGTCCTCTCCTGCCGCCTCAGATCCATTCCCTTGCCTTACAACTGGGGGCATTGCCTTGACCTGTCTAGAGGGTCTCCTTTGCCATTGTGGCCATCATCCACCCCCCTTTCCCTAGGCTTTCCCCCTCCAGCAACGCTTGGGGCAGCCTCTTCCTTGGCCCTACTTTGCCTAATCCTGCTCCATCCCTGCCTCCTGGGATGGCTTTGACATCTCACTCCTCTCCCATTTATCCATGCTGCCTGCTGGTTGTTGGCCAACCTGTCCATCACTGCCCCTCCGTGCCAGCACTCTTGCGCCAATGTTCTTTTCCCCCAGTGCTGCTTTTTTTGGTCCTAGGGCTGACCACAGAGCAATTAACTCCGTAAGATACTCTCAACTGCACCATGCCTGGTCACTGTTTCTCTCTCCCCCCTCCCCTGGATTGGACTGCTCAATAGTTAATAAATCTATAAGTCTATAGATACTTGTTAAATAATTATTTTGTATGTATTCATAATCAATTTTTGGGTCAATGAATTGTACACAGGATACAGTATTTTGTCTATAAACTGCTTGGCTCACTGAGAATTGAGATCTGCAAACTTTATTTGATTAAGATATAATATAATAAAATATTACAAGTTCATATTCTATCCCTCATCTTCCATATATAAACATCTTGGTAGGAATATGTATATATAGGATACATACAACAGGAACACCTGAACTCATGTTATCAATCTCTGCTGATTTTTGGTTTAATAAATGACATCTTCCCAGTACCTGAATTGTTCCCTGGTTCTTATAAGCTCTCCCATAGTATCTTCCTCCTCTTCCAAATGTTCTTATCACTGGAGTGGAAATAACTCCCCTAGGACGCCTAACAAAAAAACCCACATTTGTACAGTTTTTAATATTCAATGCTCAGCAATTTTTTTGCAGACAGTACAATCTTATGTTGACAGTATGCTAGTCGCTTTTGTTTGTTTTCATAACTTCTTAAACATACGTTTTAGTTTGCAACATGAACAGTTTACCCATAATAAAATTTCTGTAAGAAAGCTACAAAAATGTAGTGCAATCAAAACAGTCCTATATGAGACCAAATACTTAAATAGGACTAGTTCCAAAAAACAGAAGAAATCAGTGTTAAAATTTTCTTCTCAGTAATGTACTGCATGAACATAGTATTAATTGTAAATTTCACAACCATATATTAACATTGCTTATTTTTCCTCATATCATTAATTTTTACCAATTACAATATTTGTCTTTGCTGTGGTTGACCAATAATAGGTTCAGGAATTGAAATACCCGCCAGCATTCCCATTTCTTGTAAGTGCATTGCATGGCGGGGGTGGGGGGTGGGGGGAGAGGAGGAAAGGGAAGGAAGAAGCCTAATGGTGCCTGTACACATTAAGTCTCATTATACATGACTGTGTGCTGCGGACTACTTGTCTATAGAAATGCACAATGAAAATGTAAGCTTCCGTTCTGCCAACTTTCAAACAACATAGAATATTATTCAGTTACAATATGTTTTAGAACAGCATTTTAGACCAGTGAACCATATCCCTCCAGGATAACTTAACGTCTAAGCAGATACCACTGGTTTTCTATCTTCATTGCTTTCCCCTCCTCTCTTCAACTGAGAAGGGGAGTGACAGGAAATCAAAGCATGCAAAAATCTGAATAGCAAACAGCTGCCAAATCCCTCTATCTCTACTGAAGGTTAACTTTTGATAGACATTAAAGTACAGGGTTGAGTTCTGCCTACCCTCTTGTTGGTCCTCCAACAGAAACCACCTGAAGAGGAAACGGCCCCCTCCCTCCTCGGCCACGTCTGCTTCCAGCCCAGTGGCCAACCACAGTGCCGGCTATTTCGAGTTTCCCTCCCTGAGAAGGAATAGGTTGGACTCCTAAAGAAGACAAAAAAATAAAAATTTTCCTTGCTACTGCAACTGGACAGAACTTATAGATGTTAATTTCACTACACAACAGACTTCCAGATCAGGGAAGAAGAATAACTAAATATGAATTTTATCAAAATAAACTGGCCATTATTGCAATGCCCTTCTATAAAAGTCACTGTGAGACATAATTTAGAATCATGGAATTACAGAGTTGGAAGAGGCCCCAAGGGCCATCAAGTCCAACCCCCTGCTGTGCAGGAATACACAATCAAAGCAAAGTAACACTGTGGGACATTTGGAACACTGTGCAGTTCTGGTCACTGTACCTCAAAAAGGACACTGCAAAAAGCACAGAAGAGAGCACCCAAGACCACTAGGGGGTTAGATCACCTTTCCTATGAGGAAAGACTGGCGAGTATGGGTCTTTACAGTCTAGAAAAAAAAGATAGCTAAAGGAAGACATGATCAATGTTTACAAATTTATGCGTGGGATGGAGAAAGTAGATATAGCAAGCTTTTATCCCCTATCCTACAATACTAGAACTGAGGGCTACACAATGAAGTTGTTGACAAAAGAAATACCATATTACTGAAAGGAAGATGACCCTGAATGTAAGGCAACCCCTTTTAAAAACCTTAGAATTGCATTTGAGTAAATATTGTATTTCTGCACTAAACTAAACTGTGGAATTCACTGCCAGCAGAGGAAGTGATCGTTAGGCAAATTTATTGAGGAGAGGTCCATCAGTGGCTACTAGCCAGTGATTTAAAGGAGCCTCTATTTACAAAGGTCGTAGACTATTAGCGGAAGGCAACATCAAAGGAAGGCTTTGGCATTGATCTCTTATTTGTTGGCTCTCTAGGCAACTGGTTAGCCACTGTGTGAAACAGTATGATGGACTAGATGGACTACTGGTCTAATCCAGCTGGCTCTTCTCATGTTTTTATGCTATTTCTAAGATTAACTACTTCAGTTTTGCTACTATAGTTCAAAGTATTAGCATTAAAAGAAAAACAACAACTAGAGTGGCTTATTTTCAGCTGCTGGCAACTCAGAATTCACATTCTCAGAATAAAAGGGGGTGTACTACTGTCACCTTTCAGACCTCATAAAGACAAAGGTCTTCATTAACTTTGTGTTTGAGCATGTATTACCAATTAATTTAACATTTGGATAGATGTTCATATTTTTGATTGTTTACAGAATAATGCTTCATCAGCAAGCATTTTCAGAAACCTAAATAAACTTTTAGCAAGGTATGACTAATTTAATAGCAATCAAAGCATTAGGATGGAAAGAACGCATTAGATGAAATTAAAACTAAGGGATTTCTTGTCCTGTTTTTTAAAAAGGAGGAATATGGGAATTTTAATACATTTCCTTTTCCTGAAACATGGAGAATGATGCATTAAGAAAGAGTACAACAGCAATGAGTTATAAATATTTGCCATAGTTGATATTTTTGAGGGTTTTTCACTAAATTAAAAACAAGAGAAGCCTCCAGTGTTACTGAACCTTGTTAAGTGGCCTTTTTGAAGAATTGTTAAAATAGAAATGTAATATCAACATTTAAAACTTATTTTCATCTTACAGGCAGACAAGTGACAACAATAGTTTGCTATCACTACTAAGATATTCCTAGCAATAACTGCAATTAATGAATGACTATGACAGTAAACTTGGGAATTGGTGGCAACAGGAAGTAACGAATGTAAACAATTGAGGATGACTGAAAAAGAATTCTGGATCTTTCATGGCAGCCGTCGCTTCAGAAAAAGGTTTGGTATAATTACCGCCCTGAAACTTGCTAGTCCTGTTGCTGTCACCGCAGGAGAAAGCTCCAGGGTGTCCTCCTGCAGCAGTCATACGGAAGGCCCGATAAGCGCCTGGTGCTATTGCTTCCCCGTAAGAGCCTCCAAAGCCATAAACTCCTGCAAAAGTGGGGGGGGGGGGGGGGGGGAAGAGGTAAAAAGAGATTGATATTATTCCAGTTCAATATCCAGCCCAATGTAAAAGTTCCCATAATGCACCCAGAAACAGAAGAGTTTATGACCAGCAACTGTATAGGAACTAAGACAAAACCAGTAGCAGTATCTTGATTACCGATAAGGAACTTTAGAAGCTAACAATGCAACTCTAAGGAGAGTTACTCTAGTCTAAGGCCATTAATTTCAATGGGTTTGGACTGGAGTAACTCTGCGCAGGATTGCACTGTAGGTAACTTTTACACAGTTCATTTTAATGTGATTGCAACATTAAGTTTTGAGTCATAACTCCATTTTACCAATTTATCATTTGAAAATTTGGCCCAGTACTGTGATAAAGAACACTTGCAGATAAACTACCAGAAACCAAAATAATGGCTTTCAGGAAACATCAAAAAGGAGGACCTGCCTGGAATCTGAGTGGCTTTAAACTGAAATAAATAAAATAAATATCTATAAATATCTGGGGATCGTCCTTCAGTCCTCTGACTCTCTGAATCTGAATAGGTCAAAATGTTCTTGTCCAGTGGTGAGTCCCAGGTCTCTATGTAAGTTGCGAATATATATATAAAGTGTGTCATCACGTAGCCAAATAAAACTGCTAAATGGAGTAATTGATTTTTATAAATTTAATTACTTTTCCTCTAGACTTTTTTTCTTATGTCAAATTTTGTAGTATGGATTGTTTGGAGGTTTTAAGTGCTATTATTTTATTTGTAAGCCTGATCAATGATTATATATAATAAAATGAAAATGAAAACAATTTGTCCTGCCTCCACACCACAGTACATTTAACCCCCACCCCCACTGAAAAAAAAATACAGTGTGTGTGTTAGGTGCTGTCAAATCATTTCTGACTTAAGGATTAATGTCGTCCAAAACATCCTATAATTAACAGCCTTGTTCAATATAAACTGTGTGTTTATATACTGTATTTTTTCAGGGTTTATTACAGCCTGGAAGAAACTAACAATGTAGGCCTCAAAATAAATATTTCCCAAATGAAGAGGGGCAAAACTATATTTAAGCATCTAATCACAATCCATTCCTTTTTATTTTTATTCTTCAATATAATCAAATTTCTCTTTTATTCTTAAAACATTTTCTAAGACTTTCACAACTCAAATGTGTAGCTTATTGAAGTAAAGAGCCCCCTTCCCGCAGTATACAGTAATCTTCCAAGGTATGTTTAATTAACTTAAGTTTGTAGATGGTGCTAAAAATCCTAAACCCTACTATGCTTCTTTTTAAGACTTCATGTTTTACAACTGATTTACATTACATTTAAATTTGGTGAATATATCAATTAGCCTTATGAACATATAAAGCTGCCTAATCCAACTCAGACCATTTCAGAAATGCCTTTCCCAGAACACCATACCTCACATACTTTAACAAGCAACTGAACCCTGAATCTTCTGTATTCAAAGGATTTGCCATTCAAGCGGCTGCTCACCTCTTGCATCTTACAGGCTTGAGACACACAAAACTCAAGAGCTGTGAGTCCCTTGACTGCTAAACATTGCAAACTGTGGTGAGAACCAAGGTATATCTATTTAGGCATGATAAGAACCTATGAACGTACTACACAAACCACATTAGGCACTACACAAACAATAGAAACAGCACTTCATCCAAAGTGGAATCTACAGCTGGGCACATCATGACAAAAAAGCACACCTACCAGGAAAGCCTCTGCCTCTGCCCTGAGGTGGTGGAACTGGCCCAAAATGCCGAGGATACATAGAAGCTGGATAGAAAGGCATGGCATGTGGAGGAGGGAAAGGGAGCGGATGGTTCTGCCGGGAAAAATGTAAGCCTTCAAGGATGCTCTGGCGCATCTTTTCCACCTTGGCAGCTTGTTCAGCCTACAATGAACATGGCATAATTATTTCTGAAACCTATATACAACATCTATACACAATAAATATTTCTTGTTTGTTTCTGATTCATGCTAATTTTTAAATGACGTAACACTTGCATCAGCAAGTAAGGGACTCATGTGAATATAAGACCACAAATAAGTGACTCATGGGAAACCAAATCACCCAAACCTACTTGACAACACACAGAATACTCATAAAGATAAAGAATACTTTCTTTTTCATTAACCTTTCAGATTCAGTCTCAGAGCTAAATTAGACATGATGACATCTTTGGGGCTGCCACGAGGATGCCATCACCATTTTTAAATGCCACGACCCAATTCTGCTCAGGCCTGCAGTACAGCTGATTGAGGCTCTGTCTACCCTCTGTGTCTTATCAAATGCTGAAAGAATTGCGCAGAGAGACAACCTCAGCTGTTTCAACATTTGAAAAGATTGGGAGAGGGGGGAAGGCCAAGATCAGGCCCCTGCAGCACTTTAAAATGGCAGTAGCATCCTCACAATTGCCACAAGGCTGCCCTCACATCTAGTTTGGCCCTCAGACAGAATACTGCTGCTTCAGAGAACTCACAGCTTCTTCTGTTTCTCCTTCCAGGACCCAAAGCAGGACACACATTTCCTTATAGAAGAGTCTTGGTAGCCTGATGTATACACCATATGTATACATCATATGGACATATGGGCATGCATATTCTATAAATAAAGACGCAGTCATCCCTTCCAAATTATCTACACTAGTCCTCTTGAAAATGAGTGATACATAAAAAAATGAACATTAAGCCCTTAACCCAAATACATGAGTGTGTGTATGCATATGCATGTGCACAGAATACGACATTCTGAATTCTTTGCAGGATGTCGTTGATCCAGCATATTACTAGTTTATTACTTCATTTACGAAGGTTTTGATTCACACATCTCCAAAATGAAGCACATTTCTTGAGAATGTTTTACCTGTCTTTCACATTTGTTTTTCAGTATTGTTACTGAAAATTTACTAGCCACTGTAGACTTCCAGTGTGCAAAGCAAACCACCAACTTTCAGGAATAACATACCTGACCATCACAGAGGTCAATGAGAGGAACTTTTTGCCGGCTTGCTTTGATGAGCTTAGTCTGAAACAACTTCCCATCAAAGTACATCCACGGACAGCAGTGTTCCCAAGGAATTGGCTGACCACAAGCATCATTGGCAAAAAAAGCCATATCAACACCACTCATAAACAAAGCAGACAACTGAATCCCTCGAGGATCTAGATTTTCAATCTTTAAGAAAGAAATTAAACTTCAGTAAATATCACACAAAATATATTTATTTGCAGGTCTGGTCTGAAATGAAATATGCTGGTTTATACCCTACCACCATGCCAGATGTACATTCCCTCTTCTTTCTCTCAGAAGTTTCTTTTGACCCCACGAAAGGCATCCATCCCCATAACACCTCCCACAAAGGTGGATAATTAAGCAGAAGGATGATACAATACAACCCATCTATTACAAAGATTATTTTAGATATTAAATATTAATTAGACGCACATATGCATGTGCATGTCTGCTTGTGTCCAGGTGTAATTCAGTTAAACTTTCTTAAATCCCATTGTAAAACATGGACGTGCATGAAGTTAATAATTGTGAATTAACTATGACATGTACATTGAAATACCAAGTAAAAACACTGAAGGAGAAAAAAATGGGCTACATGAAAAAAAGAAGGTGGTTGATTTGTACTATGAACCCAGAACTTTCAGAAAACTGAACTGGCTTTGAGCCACGTGAATGCACACAGTGACGTATCACAATGAAGTTTTAACCACATTCTATGCATTTAATAAGTCCCATGTTAAGGCCAAATTATTTCCAGTTAGAAGTAGTAAGACAAACATTTCACCCAAAACCATGGAAAGCTAATACGTAGTTAAAATGGAGAGTAATGGTTAGATCAGAGGCGTCAATTCAATCTCAGCTCCTTGAGAGGGCTTATCAGGCCTGTGAGCTGACCGAGAAAGCAACCCCCACCCCACCCCCGGGCCCCAGTCACATTTATGTCATATCTGGCCCTCATAACAAAGTACTTTGAAACTCCTGGGTTAGATGATTTATTGGTTTGATTCCATGTAAGCAGTGCTTTAGACCAAATACATTAAATGTTCAGAACAACCTAATCAAGTCATGTTTGAAATGTCTGAAAGCATGCTGATTATGCAGTCTTTATGGTATTTGTGTTTTCAAGCTGAACTTTGGCTAGATCATTAGTACTGAACAACAAAAATTCCAAAAAAATGTAGGTAGGCTGTGAGTTTTAAAGTACAGGAGCAGTGAGAACAAGTTCCCAGAGTGAATTTGCCTATTTAGTAATTAAATGCTATAAAACTAAGCTCAGGGTGAAAAACTGTGTAACAGCAGCCCCTGAATAACTCCCCCTTCATTTACTTTTAATAACGTATAAACACCGCAAGAAAATGTTACAGGTCTTAGACTGAACTGTTTATTAAACTATCAGGGAGTTAATGACTGTACATCAAATATCCATAATGGAACACAATAAATCTCCTGTTTGAGAACACAAATGAAGAGTACAAAACATGCACATGGTTTCAATGGATGATCCTTGTGAAGTCACAGTATGACATCTGCCAAATCTTAGCATCTGTGATGACCAAGCCAGTAGGCTCAAAATGCAAGACTCTGTTTAACTGCAGAAGTTACATATAAAGACCATGAGAAAAAATACTTAAGTATTTTATTTAAATAGTCTGGATCCATAAAGAACTCCTTTTCTGAACAGACTCCTTTTGTGAACCACTGGATCCAATCCAATGTGTCTGATACATGGCCCTACAAGTATTTTTCAAAAACGTTTAAGGCACATTTTATCATTAAAAATGTGAAAGTTAAAACTTAGATATACATTCTGCTTTCTTCTATGAAACTAATTTCTTTTACCCTGTTACTTGATGAAAATGTTGAAAATGAAAAGGCTTTCCAAAAGCTGGCCTCTATGTGAATGTGCAGTGATGCTCAGCAGGGAAAAAGAGATATAGAAAGTGGTCCCCCTTCCCTTTCAGGATAGCAAGATTGAATACCATTAATTTTCAAGCAAAGGAAATGCAAGAACCAGACGTGTTTAACCTCAAGAATTATAAATCACAATTTGTTTAGCTAACCAAAACTGGTCTACAGATGAAGTCAATAACCTTTTGTCCCAATATCTTATTTCAGTAAATGGAAACCATATATATCAATGAAGCTACTGTACCAAGTTAGTACGCTCCACTGAAGTTTAAAAATCACCTTAAGTTCTTGTAGTTGGTCAGGTTCATACAGTTTTGGAGATAAAGCTTGAGCCAGAAAAGCATCAAGTTCCTGGCGACGAAGTATTCGAATCCCAGGCCATTGCACCATATATCTGAAAAGGGAAAGTGTCTTGGATTCAACAGTGTTTGAAAAATTCTGAATATTTATGATTGACTTACATAACAAGTATATCACAAATTATGTCTTACAATGAAACTTAAATGCAATTCACTCTCTACTGCATATAAAAAGACAACCAATAAATATTTATGAAATTTATAATAAAGTGTCACAGTGCAATTAAAAACAATAATCACCTATTATATAAAGCATTCAAATTACAATAGAATTCAGAACACAGGAAGAAAAGCACATCTCAATTCAAGACAACTTCTCCTAACATTCTAATCTCATTCTGAACAAGACGATGAGAGTCAAGTATAATTAGTCCAATAGTAAACAAGATACCGGAAGCCAAGAACAAGCGGTATTCGTGATAAAAATCCACTTTCAAGGATTTTTCTTCAAGGCGCAAAGCCCCCTTATCAATGTAGCTTGAGTTGAATCATATTCCTATGCTTTCTTGAGTTTGAAGCTGATAGCCAAAGTGACTTGTGTTGAATCACATGTTTATGTATTTCTGGCACAATTGCCACATGGAGTCTTACCAAGCAAATGCTCTCAAGGTGGATGGGGATGGTGCCCATCCCTGGAATACCCGTGTAGCTGGGGATGGTATGCAAGCGCCAACATGAGGCCAGGCGTTGCGGGGCCACTGCAGTGGCTGAGCGCCAGCAAACTTGCCCCACTGTCTGCGTAAGTGCTCTGGAGAAGGCATTTAAACTGGCAGAAACCTGTGCCATATCCAGAGGGGGATTCTGCTCCCCTCCCTGGATTGTGCTGACCAATTCTTTTTGTCTCTAAAGGCACTACATTGTCTATTTTTTAGAAGAAGGTTAGCTGCAAAGTTCTAATTTGATTACATTAATCGAAAATCTTAAAGCAACTTCCCGATCTCTGATACTTTGAATCAGTATAACGCTACTACTAATCCAATAATATTTACATTATTTTAATCATTCAGTGTTATATATTAAATATTAACATTTTATTGACAAAAGTAAGCTTTACTGATAAACACCTTTGAGTAGCAGTTGATGAATGCCATGCATATTTACACCTGATTTTTTTAATTATTTATGTATGCTACTTTTTACCTTCTTCATCAAGGCAGCTTCTGAATAAAACCATATCACAACATTAAAAATAAGCCATTCAGCACAAGTTGCATAAAAATTATCAGTATTTATTATCTGCTGCTTCTTATGAAAGTGCTGCCAGAGGCATGTACACTTGTGAGAAGGCTATAATAAAGAGCATATGGCAAGTAAATTATTAGAAATAATGTAAAGGTGGTATTTCACACCGTATTAGAGTGGCTTAATTGAAACTGCACATACCTGAAGGTGTAAAAATACTTCAAATTTGGTGGGAGTGTCCTATAGCAGACACTTATTGGCTGATACTTATTGGGAAGCCAGTGTGGTGTAGTGGTTGTTGTTGTTGTTGTTATTATTATATTTATAAACCGCCCTCCCTAAAAGCAGGTGGATTCTAATCTGGAGAACCGGGTTTGATTCCTCACTCTTCCACCTGAGTGGTGGAGGCTTATCTGGTGAACCAGATGTGTTTCCCCACTCCTACACATTTCTGCTGGGTGACCTTGTGCTAGTCACAGTTCTTCGGAACTCTCTCAGCCACACCTACCTCACAAGGTGTCTATTGCGGGGAAAGGAAGGGAAAAGAACTTGTAGGGCACCTTGAGTCTCCTGACAGGAGAGAAATGTGGGGTATAAATCCAAACTCCTCTTCTTAGTGTATTTAAAATCTTAGAATATATTATGAAACAAATTATATGATGTGGTCTCAAAATTGCATTGTTTCCCAAACAGCTGAAACCAGAAACCAAGTAGTAGCATGCATGTCATCGGCACAATGTTGGAAACAGGAAAAGTTCCCAAGTTCAGTAATATGGATTCATAAAGTTCATTATGTTAATGAATAAACTGCATACAGATAGATGTGGGAAAGAGAGACGCACAAAGGACTGTTAAGGTTTGGCAACCTTTCTTGTTATACACTAGAATAAAATTAAGCCCAAGGAGACTGAAGAAATTCTGCAGTTCCTATAAATGGGTTATATGGGACAGGACATTTGGATTACAGTGTGTAATATTCTAAAATATATCTGTGTTAGTAGTATACTAGTCAGTGGAATATTTCATTGTGAGTTTTTCTTAGATAGGTTTATGTAATGTTTGGAATTTTGATAATGAATATAAAAAGGATACATTGAAGAACTTGGTTACAAAGAACAGGGCTATGAAAGAACCGCTGACCATCTATCAAATATGAAGATGCAAAAAAACCAGATCATTACTTCTATGGGTGTCAAAAGAAATCATAAGAAATCGCCAAAACCAACAAAAGAACAGGTAAACATGATTTGAAAGGCATGAATTCTACTCATATTAAACAGGAAAACTGTCAGGTGATCTTTGGTAGTCAAAACTCACCTTAATACACAACAGAGCACCATAAGGTGAGTGGGCACATTAGTTGGATTTAACATTGCTGGTGTGTCTGACCTCATACAAGCCAAGAATGCCCTCATTCTTCGATTCTTGTCCTCCACTGCTTTCCCCAGCCACAGTTTCTTCAAATTTGGACAAGTCCATTCCCTAAACGCAAGAGCTTCTACCAACTCAGGAGTCTGGGGAGACTTTCCTTTGTAAGCGGCCCATTCCTTAATTATCACTGGTGAAACTACAAAACAAAATTAAAAAACTAAATACTTTTATCTTTGTATTTAGATAGCCAAGCAATTTACCCACTAATACATCAATCCTAAAACTTATAAATTTATAAATGCACATTAAAAATGCACCTTACCTCATTAAAAATGTTCTAAACTTCAACATCAATTGAATTTTAAGTTTACTGAGTACTACAACTGATTTGTATACCTTATGAACCAATGTATCTAAAGTTAACATGTCTAAATTCCAGTGAATCACTGCTAATCTTGACTAAAGTAGGGCACAATCCAGTCGATGTAACCTGTAAACCAGTTCTTATGGTGGGATCTTATTAATCAGAATTTAACTGTGGAATAGTTGAGCTTCATAAAAATGCTTATTGTTTGTAGACTGCTATACACTCCACCATTGTTCATAAAACTCGTGAAATTATTCTATGAAGCAGCACTTCACTGTTATCTTACATACAAGTGAAACTTGTTTAAAAAGCAGAGGAAGAATTCAAAACACGGCAATCTATGGCTTCAGTATAACGTTCTATAGCTGGGAGTAAACTGTTGCTCTTAATATGGGGGTCAATCCCATTTGCTTCAAGCTCTCTGCATTAAACTTGCTCCTTTCCCTTCCTGCAGCACATTACAAATTAAGATAAATTTGGAGAGCAGACAGGCCTGCTGTTGGGTGAACAATGGGAAGCTCACTGAGATGGATGATCTTGGTGTAACTTAAAAACATGATATGTTTTCATAACTTTAAGACTGCTGAGGGCAGAAGAGAAGAGGCTGAAATAAGTCTTCTTAAGGAAATATTGGTGCAGTATCATTTCTGCAGTTCCTAAGGGTCAGCTATTCATTCTTGTTTTCAGTTGTGACATTTTTAGAACAATCAGACCACATTTTCAGTACTGCCACCTTAACCATGGTATTTTTACATTGCAAGCTGCAGATGAGATGAGATGTGAAAACTACAATATTTTTTTAAAACAAAAAAGTACTAGGAATGTGTTTGATGGCAGCTAGGCAGATTCCGCATGGGCCAAAACAGTGGTGTGAAAACAGTCTGAAAACCGTGTAAAAGTGTTTAACATGGTGTAAAAGGGTTTACATCGTTTTCACACTGCTGTTTTTGGCCCATGTGGAATCCGCCCTAGACTAAGACTAGCACTACACAGGGCAATCAGCCAAATGACTACCCACTGATCAATTTCAATAAAGATCAAATAAGAAGTGAAAAAAGAATGTATTCGCCGACCCAACTGATACAGCATATATGAAGGAAGGTACCCTCATTCCAAAACATAGTGGCAACCAACACATTTGCCAACACAGATATCCATTTACAAAGTGTTTCTGGATGCAGACCCAGTCCAATTCTGCCTGCAAAAAGATACAAGGCATTGTGGAGATCTTTTAATGCTATCATGTTTTCTCTTCAACACCAACAAACAAAGGTATTTAAAGCAGTATTATATGTTGCATGGGAGGATAAGAAGATAGTAGATCAGGGGGGACATGAGCATCACTTTGCTCTGCTCCTAAGAATCTGGTGCAAAATCTTTCTACTTTAGGATTTATTGAGCAAATGAATAGATCTATTTGCCGAACTTCAAAACCAAAGAAAGATTAGTTGGAAGATCAAGTTTCAGGCTCCAGACCTATTGATCAAGATTCTGCCAGCTCAGCTAACCCATGTGGGCATTGTGGAATCATTTGATGTGCTCAGCATTTATTAAAAGCAGATACTCTTTCCGCCAAATCAACAAACCCGTTACCTGTTACAAGACCTGAATCCTTCCATTTTGTTCACATGAGTTTTCTTCTAAAGGTTGCAGAAAGGTCCAGTAGGACATAGATCATCAATTAAAGCTACTAGCATTGACTCTATCCATACATAGAACAGCCTGAAACCAGACTCGGAAGGGTCCAGAGAACAAAAAGTCCTGAATTCAATCAATGAACTAGAAAGGGGAGATAGGAGACAAGGCAATAACTTGCCACATCATTTTTGTGTAGGGATTTTTTAAAGCACTGGATGGATTAAAGCCTCTTTCATTTACCGAAGAAAGGTGCTCTGAATTAGTGATTGATTTATGGTATTCATCAGGGTTTATAAGGAAGAAATATCTTTTCAACAATGGGAAACCATATGCACAAAAGACATGAAATTTACAGCATGCTAAACAATAAGAAAAAACTGATGTCATATGTTTTATCCTTGGTATGTCACCCCCAAAGGACATCCCCAGAGATGGATAAGAATTATAAAGGAAAATGCTGTAAATTCTAAGAAGTGGGTGGCTTTTTGTACCAAATGTGATGGTTATGCAGGAAAGTTTTAAAAAATGGAAAGACATTCATGCAAAAATGCAAAAAATCTCAAAAATCAACTTTATTATGGATGCCAGGACTATGTTATTAGACATATTACCAAAGAATATCAGAAGGACTGTTTCAGTATTTGATCAGCTGCCAGAGTAGTACTTGTAACAAAAAGCTGAAGAATGCTCCAATCCAGAGAACTGGGAAAATAAACTAATATGCAACAATGGCAAAATTATGCAACTTTGTAAATAAGAGGGTTTTTTTGTAAGAAAAGGCGAACAGACAAATGGATAACTATATTAAGTAAAACAGGCATAATATCGCAATATGAGCTTTATCTTGTGAGACATTTTTTAGAAGCGTATAGCAGCAATCAAGTTATCAGTATTTTTAATTAACATGTCTTGGGCTATGAATCTATCTTAAAAACAGGCAATATTGGCAACTGATTTTACACAAACGCTTTGTTGCCTTTCTTAGTATTTAAAATTGTTAACAATAATAGAATCCGTTTCTCTTTTTATCTTCTTTGTTATATTAATCTTTATCAATGTACTTTTTAAAATTAAAAAGTTATGTTGGGAACTGTGGAACTGTGAGGACAAAAGCCATGTGAGAAACGGACTACCGTGATGAGGAAAAGCAGCCAAGTCAAGTAGAAAAGCTGGCAGGGGCAAACATAGTAGGTTTGTTTATTAGGCTTTAAGGAAGTCACGGAGAAGAGAACACCAACAATAATCAAGATGCAAAGCCTCCCAGGAAAATTTTATTATGACACATATTTTGTTCCTATTTGCTCCCCCTGTCAATTGCTCATAGCTTAGGGTTTTTTCTGAGGAAGAAGCTGCCCAAACACAGGGAGCATCACTCATCACCCTGTAAACATTAGTCAAGGAAAGGTTGATTGTTTTTTCTCAGCTCTTGAAGACAGGTTCACCTAATTAACAAAGAGCCTGCTAGCTGTGGAGTTTCTTGCTGGAGGGCTTTGATAGTCAGTTAATTCATTTGGAGTGGGATGAAATGTGGCAGCTTTAGATCTACCTTTGAGGTAGATGTTCAGTCATATGAGAAATCTTGTCCAACCATTTAGCTAGGTAGAAAGTGGACAGGCAGATATTTTCTTTTTGCAGTTGTTATCTAGCAAGTTGTTGGTGGGCCCTTCAGGAAAACACTTTGGTTCCTCCAGGCTGGCAAAAGGAACAGGTTGGTATCCTCCCCAAAAAACTGGAGCTTGCACAAATGGGTACTATGACTTTCCCTGAACAAGCCACAGCCTGTTTGCTGAAGTAAGGTCTTTGGCAGGGTGATTTTTTATTGTTGGGAGATAATTTTCTCTGTATGCCATACTAACACATCAGAATATTAACTGCCATTTTTTGTTTGAATATAAGAATGATTTTGTATCACACCAGATTAAAAGTGTACAGATTCCTCTCATATTAAAAACACCCCCTCTATATTCTGATTTTAATACCATGGTGTTTGTGGCATTCACCATCCATCTGCCCAGCTAGATACTAAATGAGGATAAAGGATGGATGTGAATCCCCAGTGTAGTGAGATGTGCTAACAATGCCATTGTTATCTAAGATTCCCAAAGGGAACTCTTTCAGTCCAATCTGTGACAAATGATTTAAATCAGACCAAGACATATATTCTGACATCTTCGTCTGCCTCCAAAAGCCTCAAAAGCAAGACATGGCCTACTGTACCAAAGGTTGCAAAGAGATCCAGTAGAAGTAAGCAAGAAGCCTGGCCTTTGTCTCCATTCAGACAGGCGTTATCAACTAAACCTACTAGCATTTACTCTATCATGTACAGCAGATCCTCAAACCAGACCGAGAAGGATCCAGAGCACAAAAGTTATCCAAGAAGACCTGGAATCAGTCTGCTTCTGCTCCCTCAATCAATGAGCTAGAAAGGGCAGACTGGAGAATGGAAAATAATTGGTGATTATTTTTGTGTAGTAATGTTTTTAAGCAGTGGATGGATATGCCGAAGGGAGGTATCCTGAATTAGTTACTGATTTATGATACTCCCCAAGGGTTATTAATGTGGTCCTCACATGATTTTACTCAAGAGTCTAGAGAACAAAGGGTGATCTTCACAGATCCGACCTAGTATCTTGTCAATATGCATCATAGTGACTGGGTCAAAATGGTCCATAAGACTGGACAAAAGATTAAGCATTTCTTCTACCTGGTCTATATCAAAGCTAGCATTCTGATTTGAGCATATTTGTTTTCTTTTGTCAGCAAGCAGCCTTGTGAAAGGTGTCAGAAATAACTTTCTGTGCCAGAGAGAGTAAAGGTTCAGATTTAGGAGTTAGCAAATATAGGGATGCCTTACAATGGGGATGGTCATGAACTAGCTGATGTAATGGTTGCAGAGAAATAACATCTTCTTGCTGCTGTAATTGCCACTTCACACATTTTTCAATGACCCCATAGCGTGCTAATAGCTACGTGGTTTCATATGGTGCCTTACTTGCACAAGAATTTGTGTAGTCCAGTAAATGTAGGAGAAAAGCATTTCTTGGGAATAGCTCAAAGAAGGTTGAAGAAGCTGAGTCAAATTGCTGCTTTAACCAGCCACAGATAATGCTTTCTATATCCCAAGAAAACCGATACCTCCTACTAGGGCAGGGGTCTGCAATCTGCAGCTCTCCAGATGTTCATGGACTACAAATCCCACCAGCCCGTGTCAGCATGGCTAATTGGCCATGCTGGCAGGGGCTAGTGGGATTTGTAGTTCATGAACATCTGGAGCGCCACAGGTTGCAGACCCCTGCACTAGGGGCATGTCCTCAGATATATCTCTATATCAAAAAATACCTTATTCATATTTTCTGGATATATTTGGCTATCTAGGTGACATTTAGGATTCTTAGTGACAGTATCCAAGTTCCAAATATCTCCAGAAATTTTTGAGAATATTCAGGAAAATCTGGGCCTGAGGTTTTAATGGCCTGTTTTCCCTCAGTTCAACAGGTTTCATAGGCAATGGGAGATAAGGGAGAGGCAACTCCTCCAAGTAAAAGTCCTTCACAGAGAATAATCAAACACAGGGAATAATCACAAACAATTGCAGAATACTAAATAAACCTGAATTTATATTAGAGAACCCAAATACCCTTGAAAACTGTTATTTATGCCTTACCCCTCAAAATAAATATTGTTTTTTCAAGTGCACAACCCTACCTCCCCCACCCCTTGAAAATCCTGCTAATACCTTCTTCTGGTGGCATTCTGGTATCAATTTCTACGCTGGCAATGCTTTTCTAGTTCCTCCTAATAATTACATATGAGCTGTAATAATGACAAATTAAGCTTTGAGTACTACTGGACATTCGAATATGTAAACTGGGAAGCAGAAAAAAAAATCCAGACTTTGAACTATATCTATGTTCCCTTCTTTGGAAACTGAAGGCAAGACAAAAGTGTCAAAGAGAGGGCTGTTGAAAATATTAAACAGCTTTGGTCCCTAAGAGCAGAGATGAGGCCAGATATGACTTTGATGCTGTGTACAGCTCTTGACCACAGTTTACATCAAGCTACTAATGAGGTCATCACTTGGAAAACAAGCTAAGTAAACTGGCATCTTCTGTGCAGTCAAGTATCTTTAGATACATTTTTGCATGCAATTTGCATGATAACATCTTCTGGAGACCAGGTCTTGGTGTGTAACGCTCAAGCACTGGATTCAGCTATGATTCAGGCACGAGGACATTAGACTCATTGCCCAGGCTTTAACTTTTCTGCATGCTACTGAAGGGTGGGCCCACATGGAAGCGAAGCTCCATGCCTTGGATCTACCTCCTAATGTTTTAGCTGGGCTCCCTCCCAATGAAATGTTCTCCACTATAAAATCTAGACTTTTTAAATTAGAACATCAGGAATTGATGATTCATGTAAAAAAGTTCTGCTCTCCCTTCTCCCTTGGCATTCCATACAGCCGCCAAGGTGTGGCCAGATATTTGTTTGCTCTTTTCGATCCAGAGAACCAACATGCCATCACTTGGGCCAGATGCAATGTGCTTTTTCTGCTTTGAGGGAAAGAAGAGGGTCCAAAACACCTCACAGTGAGCGTTTTTGCATCTGCACATTGAAAACTGCAGAATCTGTACATCATGTTCTGTATTTTTGCCCCCTTCATAATGGGGCCAGAACAAAGTTTCTCTCAACCTTATTGATGGGCTTAGAATGCTGGACAGACCAGCAGAAGACTGTTCATCTATTAAACAATAAATCCAAGAATGCTCTAGAGCAAATGGTCAGGTTTTTACGCACAGTCATAAGCGATCTTAATTTTGCTTTGCACTTTATCTTTCAATTTTGGTATTTATTTTAAGAACATAAGAACATAAGAACAAGCCAGCTGGATCAGACCAAAGTCCATCTAGTCCAGCTCTCTGCTACTCGCAGTGGCCCACCAGGTGCCTTTGGGAGCTCACATGTAGGATGTGAACGCAATGGCCTTCTGCGGCTGTTGCTCGATCACCCTGGTCTGTTAAGGCATTTGCAATCTCAGATCAAGGAGGATCAAGATTGGTAGCCATAAATCGACTTCTCCTCCGCATATACAAAATCTGTCCAAGCCCCTTTTAAAGCTATCCAGGTTAGTGGCCATCACCACCTCCTGTGGCAGCATATTCCAAACACCAATCACCGCGTTGCGTTGAAGGAGTGTTTTCACTTTTATTGAGTCCTAATTCTTCCCCAGCATTTTCAATGAATGCCCCCTGGTTCTAGTATTGTGAGAAAGAGAGAAAAATTTCTCTCTGTCAACATTTTCTACACCATGCATAATTTTGTAGACTTCAATCATATCCCCCCTCAGCCGCCTCCTCTCCAAACTAAAGAGTCCCAAACGCTGCAGCCTCTCCTCATAGGGAAGGTGCTCCAGTCCCTCAATCATCCTTGTTGCCCTTCTCTGCACTTTTTCTATCTCCTCAATATCCTTTTTGAGATGCGGCGACCAGAACTGGACACAGTACTCCAAGTCTTGAAATAGCACCTTTCCTGCTTTAATATAAAGGGCATGACAATCTTTGCAGTTTTATTCTCAATTCCTTTCCTAATTATCCCCAGCATAGAGTTTGCCTTTTTTACAGCTGCCATGCATTGAGTTGACATTCCCATGGAACTATGAACTAAGATGCCTAAATCCCTTTCCTGGTCTGTGACTGATAGCACTGACCCCTGTAGCGTGTATGTGAAGTTTGGATTTTTAATCTTTGTAATCTTTGTAACTTATGCCATTAAAGGTTATCTGTAATTTCCACCAGTTATAATTAGAGGGGATCTATGACAACATCCTTTAAACCCATATAACTTGTCTGCTCCCCTAGGTCAGTGATGGCGAACATTTTTGAGACCGAGTGCCCAAATTGCAACCCAAAACCCACTTATTTATCGTGAAATGCCAACATGGCAATTTAACCTGAATACTAAGATTTTAATTTAGAAAAAACAGTTTGCTCCAAGGCATGCATTACTTGGGAGTAAGCTTGGTGAAGCAACCGTGCAACACTTTGAATGGGTGAATCACGACCCTAGGAGGGTTTACTCAGAAGCAAAGCCACTCTAGATATATATGTGTGGGGGGGAGGGGTGATTTTCCACTCTCCCTAAATGATGAACTCTATGCTCACAGAGAGTGCTCTGAGTGCCACCTCTGGCACATGTGCCCTAGGTTCGCCACCACTGCCCTAGGTTGTTTCCTTAGCCCCTTTGGACTTTCACTGAACTGTATCCTGATGGGTTTCTCTGCTCCTTCGTTGAGCTCCAGGACCCAATAGGTTCAGCTAACAACAACTGAAAATCTTCTTATATGAATAGGGATTCCTTTTCCAAAATCTCATCCTCCAGTCTGTTATGGCATAGCTTTCCAACTATGACAACTAGGCTTATTCCTCCTCTTAATCAGAAGAAGGAATTAGTGCTATCCCTTGCTGCTGGCAGTTAACCCCTTCTGGTGGCTTTAGTGGGCTATGCATACCGCTGAGACCCAGCCCTATGAATGGTATCTAGGAGTGCCTTGCCTCTATAATATGTTTATCACCAGGATCTATGTAAAAGGATATCTTTGGAAAATTTCATTTGGGCTTCCAAAAAATTCTATTCTGCTATCAAGAGGAGCATGGCCAGTTTATACAGCATGTTTATTTTTGAGAAACCTGTTGGTCTAGCAATGAACACTTTATACAGGGAAGTCAACTGACTGAGAAGGGAAAAGATGTTGTGGTTGTAGATGATAGGTCAATCAAAGCATCAACCCACACAGCTTCAAGAGTGAAAAAGGCAAACTTAAGGTTAGTGATTATTAAGAAAGGGATTGAAAATAAAATGACTGGTATAATGGCTTTATACAGATCTATGGTGCAGTTTCACCTGGAATTCTGTGAACAGTTCTCGTCACCATATCTCAAAATGGACATCACAGTGCTGGAAAAAGTATAGAAGAGGGCAACTAAGAAGTTTAGGGAGTTGGAGCTCCTTCCATATGAGGAAAGCCTGAAGAATTTGGGACTTTACAGTTTAGAAAAGAAATGACTGAGGAAAGACACGATAGAGGTTTATAAAATTATACACAGGGTGGACAGAATTGACAAAGAGAACCTTTTCTTTCTCTCTCTCAAAATACTAAAATAGAACTGGTTGTGTGAGACAGAAAGCAGAGACAGTAACAACTTTGAGGATACCCAAAGTTTGCAGCAACACCCAACCTTAGGTTAACCAACTTTTTAAAATCCATGGAAGTTAACAGTTTTAACCAAAACATTGAGTTTGCCTCTGGCAGTTTACTAAACAACATCAAAACTCTCATTTTCAGTCAAGCGGAGTAGCTCAGCTAAGATATACCAAACCATGATTAAGTTAAACTGCAGCATGATGCATTTTATGAATTGTGATGACAGAAAAGAATCAGGAATCATGATTTAAAGTGGGTTTGCAAGTATGATTTGTGCTCTCCATGGTTGGATGTGCTAAAACTGACAAAGTACTGTTATGGGGACGGCTTATGGACTAACTATATTTTCATTCAGTAACACAGAAATATAAATCCAGGAAGAAAATGAAAGTAGACCAAAAAGCAGAGAGTGACACAGAGTACTGGTGAGAATTCTCCTATGCAAGTGCTCACCTGCTAGCTTGGGGATTCCCTATGCGGGCAGTACAGCCTGCCTAGGGGCAGTGGAAACATCAATGGAGGTGATGAGGAATTTGGGGCAATAGGGGGGCTGCAGATAATTTTGGGGCAATAGAGGGGTGGCACAGGGATTCCTGGCCAGCTGGTGGGAAGAAAGACTTGTCCTTCCAACCTGGTGACTGATGAGTTTTAAAGGAAAATCAGCAGCAGCAACAGTACTGTCCACACTGTGTAGCCCAGGTTGGGGAGGAAGGGGGGAATCACAGCAAAGAGCCCTGTCGCTGCTGTTTTACAAGGCAAGATGTGTTTCTGCAACAACACGCTCCTTGCTGTGCAGCTTGGGAGAGGGGGAGCCAAGGCAAAGAGCCCCGGCACAGCTGTTTTGCAAGGCAAGTTTTTTTTTAAAGGAAAAGCAGCAGCACTCTCCTCGCTGTATAGTGGGGAGAGGTATGTAGGAGGGAGCCAAGACAAAAAGTCAGCAAAGGCATCTTTATTACTCAACTTCTGTGCCCTGTTTACATGGTTCTCTCAAAAAAAAGACCTTCCTGACCGCTACCCTGCACTATGGGACAAAGTCAAGATGTACTTTATTGCCTTCCCAACATCACATTTAGTGGAGCAGGGCTTCAGTGTAGTCATGCAGCCTCTTTCCAAGAAGAGAAACAGGCAGAAAATTACTGAATGTGGGAACCTAAGTCTTCTTCTTAGTGCCTTGCAGCCTGATGTTGAGAAACTGATATCCCTGCATTAAGCACATCCATCCAAATAAAATTGTGAAGACATAACTAGTGGGATGCAAACACACCCTTTCATATTGCTAGAACAGTTCAATAAATTGGTTTACTTTTACTAGGTCATGTTTTATTTGTGAAATGCATACAAGTTTATAGTGTTCAAAGTTGCTTGGAATTTGCATTGGCCTAATGCCAAGAAAGAGGTGTGTGATCGTGTGTGTGTGTTCATGTGTGTGTGTTCATGTGTGTGGGGGTGGGGGTGGGGGTGGGGGGAAGGAGGGTCACTAGGGCAGCTCCAAAAAGTTTGGGAACCACTGCACTAACTGAACAAGGATTGAATCCAGCCCAGTTTGTTCTCAACTTCTGTTAATTAAAGTCATGGTTTTGTGGCATATCTGAACTGAGCCACTGTTTGAAGGTGACAGAGAAGAAAATACATACATTCTGGAGGAAGTCTGTTCTTTCTAAAAGCCAGCCTCTCGGTTTTTTTCCTGCTTTCTGCCAAACTGAACAGGACTCCATACACATATTGGCGAACTGGCCTATAGAGAAGAGCAGCAGGAGGCAGGTCTTTGTTTGCTTCATCTTCAATAGAAACTGCAATTTTGATTTCACCCTGTACATCAAACAAAACAATTAGAAGCACAAAGTCTAGCAGACACAAAGCAGACTTCGGGATATCAA
The DNA here is from genome assembly GCF_021028975.2 of Sphaerodactylus townsendi. Lineage (NCBI taxonomy): Eukaryota > Metazoa > Chordata > Lepidosauria > Squamata > Sphaerodactylidae > Sphaerodactylus > Sphaerodactylus townsendi. The sequence goes on along the minus strand of NC_059427.1, from coordinate 57,846,244 downwards.
AGCCTTATTCTACTTAATACCTTAAAGACTGGGGGGAGGGGGTGCTCTAAGCTCTCAATTTTTACGTTCTTTAATCAATGAAGCTTTTCAAACAACCAAATATGGATATCCACCTGCAGTTAATGAGAACATAAAAAAGCTCTAATTTTAAGAACGCAAATACAAAACATCGGTTGTAGCCAGGGCCATACTAGTTAATCACAGAACATGGAAGAATCAATTCAATGTCAAAGAATACTAATAGTTTAAACTTTAGTTTAGCAAGTTTACCATGCGGGGGAGGGAGAATGACTACATCCCGTCTCAGGTATATAGAGGGTGGGCAAGCCAAAGGGCTCTTTGTTTGCTGCCTCTGGCTTGGCTGGACCACACCAGAGGATACCAGATATCTAACGATGCTTCATGTATTTTTTATGTTTGTTCAAATTTATTTTGTTTGTTTAACTTAGCCTTATATTCCCAATAAGAGCACAATCCAGATGGGGTGGGGGCAGAGTGCTGAAGATGATTCTGCTGTCCTGTTCTGTTGTCTGTGTGCTGCTTAGTCTGAAAGAGTTGTGCATGTATTAAATAGCATAATAAACTCTACAGAAGATAAAAGGGCAGCACTGAAACTAAGAAGAAGGCAGACGAAGGGGTGAAAGCAGAGGTGGGATCCAGCAGGTTCTCACCAGTTCCCGAGAGTGGGTTACTAATTATTTGTGTGTGCCGAGAGGGGGTTACTAATTGGGTCTGCTTTTCCGTTAGAAATTCCATTAGGTCCAAAAATCATAAAGTCCTGTTGTTTCCTGTGTGGCTGATTAGCGAAGGCAGAAAACGGGATAATTCTCCCTGTTGGGCTGTTTTAAAAACATGTTTTAGAAATATGGTAAAGTTCCTTGTTTAAGGAAAGTATCCTTCTTTTGATTTCTAGAAACAAAATTAAATATTTGAAAGTATTAAGTATTTGACAGGCAGTCAATTAGAGGAGAAGTAGTTGTTTCTGTTGGCAGTAGACGATAGGACTTGTTATAATGAGTTTAAATTATGGACAGAAAGATACCAGTGGAAATTAGGAACTTTTTTTTTACAGTAAGAATTTTTTACAGTCACAGAGAAATTATTAATGCCCCGCCCTGGAATGCCCGGCCACACCCCCGTCGTGCCCCGCCCAGCCCCATTGGCGCTACGCCACTGTTTGAATCCCACCACCATGGGAACCTGTTACTAAAATGTTTGGATCCCATCACTGGGTGAAAGACTCTACCAAAACGAGAATATCTAATGAGTGAGCGGAAATCTCGCACTTCTGTCCTACATATTGAGTGCTAAGATTTTCTGAGTGTGATACTGTGGACGTTTACAGACTCAGAACCTAGTATACTCAGCATATATACTCCAATCTTAGCTTTGTATATATTGCATATATATGTGGTTTATGTGTTCATTGTGACAACTCAATGGTTACTATGCTTGATATCTTAATCAGTATTAAATGTATTAAATTTTTGGGTTCAGTGTTGGCTTATACTTATGATTGTAAGTGCCTCTTACACCAGCCAGGTGGGCAAATGTGCCGGTGCGACCCTACACCGGCTTTTAAAGCCACTAGCTCCTCCCCAGAGAGAGACAGCTGAATGTCCCTGAGAATGAAGTTCCCAAGTTTTGGAGCCACAACCAAGAAGTTTCAGATAGTGGGGACATCCAAAACACACCCTCCGAAGATGACCAGAGTAAACAGTGAGAGTCACATGACAGAACGTGCTGTTGGATACTTACATGGAAGGTCCTTCCTCTCTGAGGACAGGAGGACATCTTATATCTGATTCCCACCCCTTTGCTCAGGGAGGCAGGAACTAAAATTTTGTACTTTCTGTCTCCTTCAGTGGGAATCACCCCCTTTCAGTTCAGACAATTCCAAAAGCAGTCTGATCGCTATCTAGATGAGACCACTATAACCATTATTATTAAAGCTTCACAAATGTGAATGATGTAACAACAGGTAGAGACAGAAAGCACAAGAATTAACAGAAACTGAAGAAGAGTTATATTTATATCCTCCCTTTCTCTCCTGTAAGGAGACTCAAAGGGGCCGACAATCTCCTTTCCCTTCCCCCCCTCCCCCCAACACCCTGTGAGGTAGGTGGGGCTGAGAGAGCTCACAAGAACTGTGACTAGCCGAAGGTTACCCAGCTGGTGTGTGTTGGAGTGCACAGACTAATCTGAATTCCCCAGATAAGCCTCCACAGCTCAAGCGGAAGAGCAGGGAATCAAACCTGGTTCCTCCAGATTAGAATGCACCTGCTCTTAACCACTATGCTACTGCTGCTCCTTGATGAAGGAACAGAAGGATTCCTCTGTATCCTGCAAGTTAAGGGCTGAGATGGTCTTATTTATCAAAAATTGCAGGTCTTCCAGCTGGAAAAAAAATTGAGACTGTTCTGAGAGATCCGATGATGCATCCTAGTTTCTGAAAAAGCTAGCAGTCATTTTGTTCCTCACCTTCACTGTATTCCTGTTCCTCCTCCCCTGGGAAGGCTAGCAGGTATTGGCTAGAGCCGTGGTGGCGAACCTTTGGCACTCCAGATGTTATGGACTTCAATTCCCACCAGCCTCTTCCAGCATGGCCAATTGGTGCCAAAGGTTCGCCACCACTGGGCTAGAGGATCTGGGTACTGGCCTTGAATCCTGGCTAGAGGATCTAGGTTCTGGCCTTGAAGGACTGTAGGAAGCTGTAGGCTGTCATCTAGGGACATGAGCTGGGGGCCCACAGTGCTCCCTGGTATCGAGGATCCTTTCAATCTCCTCCCTCATAGTGGATCTAAAATAGTCTGCAAAAGCAGCTGGAGGGGGGAGCAGGGTTTGCCAGACTGCCACATTACTCGAGAGTAAGGATGGATCATTTTGGGGCTCTGCAGTGATTGCAGACTCTGCTCTTCCACCCCCCAACGGCCCCTGTTCTTGCCTTTCAAGAAGAACGTCGGGCTGGTGGTTGCTGCTCTCTGCGATCTGATCCGAAGCCAAGCACCCCGTAGCCCTGGGACAGCTGGAGAAGCCGGCTGAGGAGCTGCCAAGATTGGCTGTGCCCTGGGAAGGTACTGAGCTCCTAGAGGGAGAAGCGCGCCATTTCTTGCGTGGCGCCAACAGACCATCTGGGCACTTAGTGGCAGACTTGTCCTTTGCCTTGTGTTGGCCAAGCCACTCTGCCAGAAGCTGGGAGCTTCCCAAGGTGGGGGCCAGGTCCCTGCAGCTGGCTGCCCTTGTCACTTCTGTGGACGATCAGGCGAAGGCAGTGCGGTGTGGAGGGGGGGGCGGGGGGGGAGACCTGGAGGCCGTGTCAACCGCTATGCAAAAACGGCAGGGGGAAATGCAACAGTCCCACAGCATCAGTCTCTAAACCAACACCAAAACCAACACACAACAGTGCCTCCCAGTCCCAACTCTGAAAGGTATTCCAGAGATGTCCAGGAGAATTAACAGGGCTGCACTCCCTCTTTCCATCTCCTGGCACAAGTCATCCACCAGAGCAGCCAAGGCTGCTTCAGTTCCCACAAGCAGGCCTTAAACAATACAGGAGCAGATCCAAACAATATGCTCCATTCAGGAATCTTCAAAGTTGCTACCACTTGCTCAAATGATACTGTATCGCCCCACTGTGACAATACACCGACATGTAGAAATAAATGCGTGCTGTTAATCATAAAGAGAGAGACTTTGCTTGTAAGAGGCAGACTAGGCAATGGGGGCATTGAAGTAGTGACTGAAACAGCCCAATGGGAGAACAGAGACTTTGAACACAAGGCTAAAAGTCTCCTGAATAAAAGCAACCAGATGAGAGCCAGGGGCTATTTTCAAAGAATACTCTTCAAATACAAGTCTTATTGTTTATGAAACACTGGAAGAAAACATCCAGAGATTCAGGATGAAGTATCATCAATTCAACGATGACACACATTCTTTCCCCCCATTTTATTTACTCCAGATGTAACAGGGGAGAAGTTCTGCAGAGGTGTCACGAATCCTTCATAAGATGAATGCAGGGTGAAAAACTGAAAGTAAATCTAAACAAAAAGCAAATACAGCTGGTGGGTAGTTTGTTGGACCATGGAGGCAAGGGCAGATAGCTTTTCACTCCTGCTTATACAACAGGTTTGAAGTCTGTGCAGGATATTAGATCCTATACTTTCAGTTCAGGCACAAACAGCAACCTAGTCTCAGGTTCCTTATACCAATTTTACTTGGGTGACCCCCCTACCTATAGACTCCACCACCACTATTACATAGGTTCAGGGCTACCTGTAGGTACGGAAGACACAGTTTTTAAATATACAGACAGCCCTGACCCTTTTATACAATGGGTCCCCTCTCTCACTCCCAGATACTACCTGACAGGACAGGACAGTCCCCTTTATTAACCTTACTAGCCATCCCTCACTCAGACACCACACAGAGTTACTGGGGTGGGGGCTCAAAAGCTCAGGAGGCAGCATATGTGGGATGCACGTGTGTGTGCTAAGATCTTATACGTGTGTGTTTCTATTCCTGAGTTAACTTTTATTTAATTAACTCTCTCACACATAGAAATAATGCCTTTAACTGTCTCCCCCTCACCACCATTCTGTCAGCTCCCACTGGTTACTTAGGAAGAAGCAGAATATAATCTCCTCATCACGGTTTGTTAAAATATCCTGCTGGTATGGTTGTTCATGTTTTGGCACTGACTCTACCCTCCCCTTTTTTTCCAAGAAAAAAATCTCCAGAACACAACACCCATGCTGTTAAGTGAGACTCACTATAACGAACAATCAAAAATTCTCACGCTTGTTCCACTTATTTCTGGGTAATGCAGAGTTCTGGTGTTGATCTTTAACAGCCATAAACAATTAAGACTACAGCATTTGAAGGACCTCCTTATCCCACAGGAAGCTACGGTTGTTTATTTAAATTTAGCCTCAGTTAATCCAGGTTACTGGGGAAAAAACAAATCTCCAATTTGTGACAGCTCTTGTAGTCAGATGTCATAAAAAAGTGGAGTTGGATCGAACCTAAACTAAAAAATGAAGAAGGGGAAGGAAATTAGAGTATACAAGTCCCAGAATAAACCAGCAGTTGAGATTCGGTCACCTGAAACAAGTCACAGTTTGGTTCACAACTGTATGGAGCCAAAGGATACTAGACTGAAAGTGTTCCTCACCTTTAACACACTAGAGACTCGGTTATAATAGAGTTCAGACAATGATAGTGAACTTGAACTTCATTTATTCTTTTAGAAACTTTGTTTTCTGATACTCAGATCTAGAAGTCTTACCTTGGTTAAAACATGAAAGATGTAAGGATACATTAACCCCTTCTTATGTCTGTGTTCTGCCACTCTTAATACTTCAGGTGCTACAGGAGGTAATGGAGGAGTGGTAATATCCATATGGTTTCTGGTGGGCATTGATAACAGACATGGGATTTGTGCACTACTGGTTTGGTTCCCTTTAACTTCAGCTGCCAGTTTGCCTGAAGAAACAGTAGAGGAACCTTCTGCCTGCAACACAGGAAAGTTAAGCTTATCACATGTAGGAACATATCTCTCAACCTTTTACAACACAATCGTTCACTGTAAATGCCATGCACATCTGTCAATTTCAGAACAGCTGTTACAAGCACACAAAAACAAAAGGAAAAAAAGAACACCAAGGACAAAATACCCTCTGCACTCAAGGAGTGGCTATTCTAAATCCCACACTTGAGTGTAATGCAGAGCAGAGAAATATTCAGATTCCTTGGAATCTTTTACTTTCACAATAAGACAGGAGCAAAGATCAAATAATTTTAGCAACTTACACAATTACCAACTGAAAGCAAATGTAAATCACTACTGTACAAGCTGCCTCGCTTCCACTTTTAAAAGCATCTTGTTTTCCTCCTTTGCTCGCAAAAGATAATTGCTGAGAATACTTGAAGCAATATGCAGCTCTTGTGTAATATTACATAGGCTAGAAACATTGCATTCAATGCACAATTAACAGTTTAGTGAAGGTTTACGTCAAAAGACATTTCCCAAGGAGTCTAGCTGACACAAACAGCAGGTGCTAAACAAAGGACCTCCTATTCCTCAAATTGTTAAAAATGTATCTTGTTCATATTCCTTGAAAGACCAGCTAAGGTATATTGCAGGGGTCCCCAAACTTTTTAAACAGGGGGCCAGTTCACTGTCCCTCAGACTGTTGGAGGGCCGGACTAAAAAAAAAACTATGAACAAATTCCTATGCACAAATGATTGTAAAATGTTTGATTTCACCTTTCAGCCTTTCTGTCATGGTCTATTTTTAGAACAGTGACCAAAGTATGTCAAGTATAGGGTGGGCTCCAAATATTGTTGGGGAGGCTGTGGAATACCTTCCCCTGTAAAAAAAAAAAAAAAGCAGAACTAACCCAGGATCAGGTATCTTCCTGGGTTCTTTCCTCCCTAGCAGCCAGCGAGCGATTCACCAACTCATTAGCTGATGCCAATGGGAGTGAGTATGGAACAGAAAGCCTGAGAGCAACACATGGAGTAGCTGAGAGGAGGGCGGAGCAGGCATTGCCACATGTAAGGTTTCCAACTCTGGGTCAGGAAATTCATGGAGATTTGGGGGTGCCATCATGTAACTGCAATCAACAGCCAGCCATGTCTGGCGGGCCGGATAAATGCCTTCAGGGGGCCACATTTGGCCCCGGGGCCGTAGTTTGGGGACCCCTGGTATATTGCATATAATAAAAGAAATCGTTACAATGATTAACTGGTTTAGTCACACAGCTTCACTTATGATGCACATGTGTAATTTTTCAATAAGATTATGAAACTGGCACAAGTTGTCTTCTTATGGTTAATCATTCAGGATGTGAACAAACTTTGCAAAAATAACAGGCACAACAGTAAGGTGGACAGCAGAAATCTGACTTTGTTCAGAAAAGTGACAGCATAATATTTTTAAAAAGTATCTATCCTGACTTATCCAGTGATCTCCTTTTAACAAATTTCAGTACCTTTCTGGTAGCAATAACTATTCTTACTCTGAACCTTCAGCCTAATAACTACAAGATGCTCCCCTAATTATCACTACAGATTTTCTACCTGAACATAACAATCCTTCTGCATTGAAGAACATGTTGTTCTTGAGGTCTACTAATTTCCTGCATTCTGCTCTCCATTAGACTATGTAAAAATTACCATAAAATAAAACCATTACCTGAAAAATCCTCTTAGGTAAAAGTAAAACACTGCTATTCTTTGGTCAGGACTTACACAGAAGTCCAGGAACTGACTTGTTCTAGTTTGTGAACTTCTGCAAACATTTCTTCAACACACCTCTCTTCTACTATCCACTGCTAGTCCTGTTTGCATCTTTCATTCTTGTCTGCAAGCTCGACTGCCCTCAACTAGGGCACAAACTTTTTTATTAGTGGCTCCTGGCTGGTGGAACTCACAAACAGATGACATCGGGCCCTGCAGGATCTTTCTAGATTTCATAGGGTCTGTAAGATGGAGTTGTTCCACCAGGCATTCAATTGAATGGCCAATGGTCAAGGCCAATTTCCCACCTTATCAGCTGGTTTTGACAGCAGTCTGGGATATATGTTGCCAGGTGTAACCTGAGATCTTGGCTGCCCACCAAAGACTTCATACCTTCCACTTTCCTGTCAGATATTTGTTACTGGATTTGTTCTAAATGAGCACATATTTGTTTTGACACTTCTGAATCCAACCACAAACCATTTGGTCTAGTCTGCCATGATGCTGGATATGCCTGCTACATGGACTAGCCTGGGAAACTTGATGAGAATCTCTACCCATTTTAATATTACTACCATATCTGAGTGAGAAGACTGGATGCTGGATGTTTCCTGGCGATCTGCAACTGGATATGGATAAGAAACTTTAGCAGAGACCCCACATGGAACCTGGCCCGAGGGATCACATCTTGGCACAACATGAACATCCCCAGAAGCATGTCAGTGTGATTAGGTCCTGTCAAAATCAGGGTTCTGGTGTTATTTTGCCATTCTGGGGGATAGGAAAACTTGATCCTGCATGGTGTCAAACTATTCACAGTGCAGAATCTTCTGGGATGTTTGTCTGAAAACCTTTTGCCTGCCGACCACAAAACCTTGATTATCTAGACACTGAACAGTTAAATTCATATCCTTCTGTCAGGAAGAGATATCTGATTGAGCTATCATACAGATAAGGGAAAACAAACTCCCTGGGTCCAGATCAGCACCATCAGAATCAGCAACAACTTGGTGAACACTCTGGGGGATAACAGGCTGAAAAATAAGGCTTGAAAGCATTGCCCCATATGCACATCAAAGGAAGTGTGTCTGTGCTGCCTAGATGGGGAAATGGAGCTCCACCAAGGATAGGAAATCTCCTTTCCCAATCTCTACTATGACAGACCTAAATGTTTTCATTCAGAATTTTTTAGATTTAGCCACTTTAGATTGAGGATGGCCCTTCAATCTCCATTTTTTGGAGAAATAAGTAAAGTGAACAAATCCCTGTTGCTTGCTTTTCAGGAATGGTTCATTTACCCCTACTACTGAGCAGGTACTAGGTTGATTGCAGCAGGGCTCAATGTTTTGTGATGTATTTGTCTGTCAAGATCTGAATAAACTGCTCTCTTGGAGGTGCTGGAGTTCTTATTAAATGTGGCACCGTTTCTGGACTGTTGCCATGTGCATTTATCCTTAAGAAAGGCTACCCAAGTCATCTCAAACAACCAAAGAGACTAGGTCCATCACTGGGGCATCCATAGTCAGAATCTTAAGCATATTTCCAGCCAGGAGTTTTAAAGAATAAAACTTACACCACAATTTATTTTTCATCCCATGTAGTATCTCCAGAGCAATCGGGCTGTTGCTGAATATGTTACACCTTATAATTAACATTCAGGACAGGGGACAGGTGAAAAAAAAGAAGGTAACAAATAAGGAAAATTTAAAAAAAGGTTCTGACTAGGAAAGAACATTGGAGTGGAGAAGCAGTGTAGTCGACCCACGCGGTCAGCGTAAGAACGAGACGAGACGCGGAGATAACATCTGGTGGAGATCGCCAGCAGCGGGAGACCGGAGGTCCGTGTTCCTAGCGAATCTCCCGTCTGCCGGTTCCTGGCACCTTTATTGTTACTCTATCAGCTGCAGGAGGGAGGACCGTGTGGAGTCTCGAGAGCTGGAGGTCGAGATCAGGTGATGCATGATCTCATCTGGCTACTGCGGCGGAGAAGAGCCGCATCGCTGCCTTGAGCTCAATCCTCACCTGGGGGCAAGATCATTGTCCCCATACCCGGTGATTGAGCCAGACAGTTCACGCGACTCCGGTGACCCATGGGGATGAGGAGTGCCAAGTGCGCGACCGCAGTCAGGCCGCCAGGTCCGCTACATGCGTTAACGTCGCATCACTACGTGACACTGCTGGCCGACGGCGCACTACCTACACTTCCTCCTTACATTTTAGAAAGCTGCGAGGGTCAAACGCCAAGGGCGCATTTAAAGGGACGCTTTACTCCGCCACCGCTTGGTCAGGCTGACTAAGCAGCGAAAGGCATTAGGAGTTTGGTTCGCGAGGGGTAAAGGAAATGCGAGGGGCTTACACACGCTTACAGGCAATACAGACACGCGATTTGAACGTAAAACAAGATCTGATAACAAGGCAATAATAATCAAGACAACGCCAGAGCCAAAAAAATAATAGCACTTCTCAACCATTCTCTGGCAGCTGGCCACAGAGGGCTGACCACCATGACGGGCAAAACATCGTTAATTCTTCAGATTAGATAATAATTTCTTTACAACTCACGTGAAACAATCGGAGTCAACAGGGAAAGATCAAAACGATACATATTATGTACACTCTCACCGCTTTGGTGATTCCAGTCAATGCATGCATGACATCTCCGGTGGTTTTGAATGAAGTTCTCGGCGCAATTCGGAGGTCACGGGCATCCGGTGGGCTGGCGGAAAAGCTGAGTTGGTGGACTCCTAAGCAGGCTCGCCATTCCAGCTGGGCCTACGGAAGGGGCACGGAAAATAAGTCCTGGCCTCACGGGCGGGAAGCTCGCTGAGGGAGGCAGGACTCCCGCTTCGGAGGACGCACTCTGATCGAGCCGGCAGGAGGGATTGAGAAGCCGGAGGAAGCGATGGCGGCCGGTGTCCGGACTCCCTGGGGGTGGAAGCCACAAAGGTGGGGCACGGCGAAGGTGGCAGAGAGTCCCGCAGATAGGGCGCTTAGATGCAGTACTAACTTCAAAACTGGAGCATGCGATAAAATTCAAACAGTAGCGACATGGTTACCAAAGCTATAAGTTCGGTGGACTCTCAAGCGAGCAATAGGTCCTGAAGAAGGCGTCTCGATAACATGCAGAGGTAGTGGCTGAGGCAGCGGAGAGTTCCAAGAGTTAATCTATCGAGGATGTTCCCGCTGTAAGTTCAAATTCGGCCGGGGCTGGGAGGGGAAGGAGGGATGGCGGTTCGTAGATAGGGGATTCTGCAGGGTGACCACCGTCACCCGGTGGGGGGTTAACTTGTGGCTATTAGTAGCTGCCGGGATGAAACGCTGGGGTAAAATCCACAGTGATAGCCACAAAGGCTGCAGCACTGGGATTCTTTACGCCTAGAGGCGGGGTCAATTCTGCCAGAAGGCACCGGAGCCTTCGGCTACGGATCTTCGAATTAAAGCCCGATGCTGATTGGCGAAGCCTCGCTTTATGCTGTGGATAGGGGTGCTCCGGGAGGCCTGTTCCGGCCTTCGCAGGTGGCCTGAAGCTTCAGCCCGTTTGGCATACCGCTCCACCAGGCCGGTCCGGACATGTCGGCTACGGAATCCACTTAAGAAGGACCTGTAGGAGGAGAAGGACTGGAAGCATACCCCCCTTCCCCAGGTTATAGGGGGAATGTCCCGCCAGGTTCGGGTCTGGGAGTTAAGCGTATGGCGTAGACCTTTGGCGTGGGGAGGGGTCATCTGACTGCCTGAAGTGTCTCTTCTATGGGGGGTAACCACAATGTTGTCCTGATGGTAGAGGCTGAAAGCAAATTCGACATTAATGGGGTGAAAAGTACCTTTTGAGACTGTTTGTTGTATGTGGCCTAAATGGGGCTAACTCTCCCTCTCTTTATGAACTGTCTGGCTAAAATCCTCGCTTTGAAGTTGCCGCGATTTGCCTTCAACTTGACATTGCGATTAGCCCGGTGCTGTTGTAGGGGAATCCCGTGTGTTTAACCACGACTGTTCCCCAGTTAAGTTGCAGGGAACTGGAGCATGGCTGCTTGAGGAAGAATATCTTGGTGGCAGCGTTGGTCCGCTTTTAAACGGTTAGGGGGGTATACGCTCCATGACGGTTATGACTGCGCAAAGAGGTGCTGGATATGGCGTGGTATTGGTGGTCTCACCTACCGAGTGGTGTAGCCCAGACGTTACCCTCGAAAGTGGGTACTCTATGGTTGCTATGTAGGTGCTTCCCAGGGGCTAGGGCAGGAGGAGGAGGACCAGGAGTTCACGATCCATTTGCCACAAGTCATTTGCCAGAATTGCGGCCCCTCGGGGTTTACCCGGGTCTGGACGAGGGCCGAGGGCGCGGAGCATTGACGCAGGATTTAACGTATAGACTGCGCCTCTGGTTGAGGGGGGGGGGATGTTGGTGATCGGCGAAGTGCTTTGCCCCCCCTGGTGGAAAAAAATGCGTGTGTGACTGGAAGGAGCCGAGGAAGAAAGAGGGTGGAGATGTATTAAGGGTAAGCGTTGTCTGCGTGCTGGTTCTCCAGCTGAAGGGCCTTGGGAAGCGTATGGCGTGTGGCTGGCGCACATGGCCTACTAAAAGTACTGGGAGGTTCACGGCGGATTGCTAGACGAGGTTCAGTGAAGCGTCCAGGAAAGACTCCATGAGGTTTGGAGTTAAGATTCGTGGGGGAACCAATGTAGGCTCCGGAGTAGGTGGGCAATTACGCGCGCCTAATGCATACGATACTGGGGAATCGCACCAGAAGGTTGGAAGGTTGGGGAAAGTTTGAAAGGCCAGGAGATGGCCGCTGGGCGAAGTTCGGGCCGTTGCTGAGGTTGGAGGTTTGCGGCGCTGTAAGCTAAGTCTGCCGACCATTATTACCGGTTCGTTAAATGCAATGAGCCACGCCAGCTGCCCCCCCGCCGGGCGGCGAATGGTGGAAATGCGCCTTTGAGGGGTACAGGGGCAGCTAAAGGCCGCACAGGACAGGTGGAGTGGGTATGGAGAAAGTGGGGAGGCGGTAGGTCTGGGGAGATGGAAGAGGATCTCCCAACAGCGAAATTTTCTACAGGGAGCCAGCTGGAGGGGTGAGGGAGGCATTCAAGAGGTGTTGGAACTCTGGTCCCGTTTAGAAGGGCATGATCGCATCTTTTCGTCCCCATCCCACCATTACCAGAGTGCGTTGACGCCCCTTGGTTGATGAGATCTGCGATAAAGCTGGCCCGTGTGGAGAGATTTTTTAGCTGGGCACATAGAGAGACAGAGTAAAAAGCTTATCCACAAGGAAGGTTTGTGGCGGCCGTAGGTACCCCAGGGACCTCGGTAGGAGAGGTGGGGTGTTCAAAGAGGAAGAGCGAGAGAGGTTAAGATCTTTGAGGGGACTCCGATCCACCTATCGGGCGAACTAGGACCTCTCCTTTACTGCTCCGAAGGTGTCACTGTAGCTTCTAGGCGTGGGAGTTGGATCTTGTCCCCTGGATTTTTTGGCGAGCGGGAGAATTGCGAAAACAGGGGCCGGAGCAAGAGGGTGAGAGCGAGGCGAAGAGACGGGGACGGACTCCAGTTGAGGAGTTCCGAGCAGCTGCTGCAGCTGGAGGCCGTGAGCGTGTCTGGGATTTGGATCTCCTCGCATGACAGGGGCGGAAGTTAGGAGTGGAGGAGCTTATGCCCAGATACAAAAAATGGCTCGTTCCTCTGCACCTTTTACGGGGAGGCGATATTGCAAGTCTGAACTGTGTTTTTTAAGCGTGCACGGCTACAGCGTCACCACTACTTGCGGGGATGAGTCGGTAGCTGTTACTAGTGATATCATCCATGTAGTGGATGATCGCAAAAAATCCAGCTCCAGGCGCTTTGGCCAAAATGGGGACTAAAGGCATTGTGATGGACCGAAGAATTGACACATGTTGCGGGGCTGTTGAGCATCCCCCCCGGGGCAGAAGACCTTCCATTTGGTATTATCTACCGTGGAGGCTGCTGATGATTAAGCTTACCGGCACCGCGGGAAGCGAGAATGTACCCTGGTCTTCAGGTGAGAGAGAGGATACAAAGAAACAATCCCTTCAGAGTCAAGCAACCAGGACCTGAGTAGTCTGAAAGGGATAAGGTTAGGGTTAGGGTAAACTGCGATTGAAGAGGGAACCCATGGGCTGGATACGAGGCATTTACTGCTCTGAGATCCTGTAGTGTAACGCCAATCGGCCCACTCTTCTTTTATTTTGCAAAGACAGGTGTGTTCCAGGGGCGTTACGTCGAAGAATCTCAATGTGGCTCCGCGGTCAGCCGCTGTTCCCTCTACGAGAGTTGGTGCATGGCAATCAGTTTCTTCTCTGGCAGCAGGCCACTGTTCTACACCATACTGGGGTCTTCGCGGGTCCACGCGTGAGGGGCAGGGCAGCGGGCTGGCGGGCATTTCGCTTCGAGAGCCTCCCGCATGACCATGGGAGGCGCTGAGCCGAGCTGTCACCATTTAGGGGGGTTTCTCGGTGCGACCTGCTCGCCTTTCCTCCCCAGGCTTCCAAAATATGTCCCGGCCGCCACCGAGTCAGGCGCGCCGACACTTCGCTAGCCGATGGTCGCCCGTGCTGGGCCCCCCCCGCACCCTGGGGTTCCACCTGGGCCTCCGAGCTGTGTGTGGAGTGGTGGCTGGATGCTCTCTTTGGGCGAGCCCGTAGCGCGGCGGTTGCCCCCTCGCGGAGGTCGTTTCGCAGGACGCCTACCATGTTAATTGGGTGTGCGCACTCGGAGCGAAGCGAGGAGTCCGTGCCCCTGTAACAAGGATGATAGTTTTGCCATGGTGAGAAGGCTTGGGCGGGGAGGGCCTCCTGAGGGTCTTGCTCCTTTGGGGGGAGGAACCCGCTTCCGGCGCGGAGTGCGTAGGCTCCCCTACTGGGCAGCCTGCAATCCCTCTACCGGAAGTAAACCGGACTGGTGGCAATTGAAACACTTTGCCTCGGGGCTGTTTCCTGGCCTGCGGTGGAAAGGGCTGCGGTCAGGAGGTCCGCAGGGCGGCGGAATCCGGCTATCCCGGTAGCCTTAAGCATGTCGGGCCAGTTCAGGGTCGCTTACCTAAGCCGTGATAGCCTTGCGGCATTCAGCGGAGGCGCATCTCTTTGGCGAGACGCTTAGAGGAGTTCACTCTGGGCCTCCTCGTTATCCAACCTGCCTTCTTGAGAGCCTCCTGGAGTCTGCTCCACCGAACTTCGGCGTAGGGTTCTTGGGCTTTTGCCGGATGGGCGGTGAGAAGCTCTGTAGGCTGGCCAGAACTAAATCAATAAACGCCTTGTAAGCCATTCAGAGGCGACCGCAAGGGTGGCTCTGCAGGTAGGACAATCTGATTCATTAAGTTACTGGAAGGCATCAGTCGCAAAGTTGGCAAGGGCGGTGGCTAGAGCGCCGAGGCGCCGCCTGCTAAAGGCATTGCCAAGCGGAACTTCGCTTCTCCCAGATGTCGCAAACCGCGGCTGGGCTTCAGGAGGAGCATCGCGGAAGAAGCGGACCTTCCAGTCGTCCGGGACCATTAGGTAGCTCCTCGCTGGTCAGCTTCTAGCATGCTCCTCACGTAGGGGTGGTAACTCCGTCCGCCCGCACGCTTCGCTATGGAGCTCGGGTGAGGATTTTGAGAAGCTCGGGCGTACTCGGATAACCCCAACGCGCCATACCTCCCCACTCTGCGGCATTCCAATAAGGTGGACGGGCATTACCGTCACAGAATCTTCAGCATCGTCTTCCATTGTGGGTTTCTTTCTTCTGCAGATCGCGGGCTAATAATGCTCTATAAGAGTTTTCTGAAACCCGCTGCCATTACGTATTGGACGGAGGTGCAGAAAGTGACTTCGAAAAATGAAGGCAGAGTAAGAAGAAGAGGCTGGCTGAGCCGCTGAGAGTTTGAATTGGGTGAGAAGAGAAGGGCGAGGGCAGAAGGAGGACAGGAAGCGCCCACCAGTGGATAGAGAAAATTCCGCTGTTAAGATTACAAGGTGAAAGATCGAAGTGAGGGCTGACCTACAGCAAGGAGCCGAGGGTCTGTGGCTGATGGCGACCAAAACATTGTCTCCCATCGTCTGTAGCAGCTACATCGGGCGCTAGCGAGGCTCCAGCGGCGAGTCGCCTGGCGTCTTCCCCAGTCCCAGACTGCCAGTGCCCCCCCCGCGTACCATGGACACTGGGTCAATCCTCAACCAATTTCGCGCAGCTCCCTTTACCGGGGACCCTGCGCGATTGCGTAACGCCTTCCAGCTGCGTCAAGCGTGCTTGTCATAAGCCCTGCTTTGCAAGCTCTCTATACTCACCGGTGTTCCGTCCCGGACGGGAGTAATAGGTCCTGTGACCGGCCCTGGATCGCTGCCGATCAGCGGACGAGGCGAGCACCGAAAGCAGAAGGGGTCCCTGGATACGCTTCGTCCGATCAAACCGCACTTGATGTCGCGGCCCTGCGCCACGCAGCGGTGCGGCGTCTGGAAGTGAGTTCCGAGGTTTGCCGGTTTCGGCACTGCAGCTTGAAAGCATAGTCACCCCACGCCGGTCAAGCACGATAAAGAAACGGTGACAGGCAGCGGAGATAACATCAGAGTGGTGGAGGAATGCGCCAGCAGCGGAGACCCGGGAGGTCCGTGGTTCCCCTAGCGAATCTCCCGGCCTGCCGATTTCCTGGCACCTTTTATTGCTATTACTCTATCGGGGCGCAGTAGGAGGGGAGGACTGGGGAGTTCCGGGGAGAGCTGGAGGTCGAGGAGATCATCAGGGTGATGCATGATCTCATCTACAGCTAATGTCAAGGAAGACACGCTGCCTGGCGTCACAGGCTAATCCTCACCTGGGGGCAAAGATCATTGTCCCTGCGCGTACCGGTGATTGAGCCAGACAGCTAATGCGACTGTGACTCATGGGGGGGGGATGAGGGAGTGGGGTGTTGGTATGCGCAATCCCGGCAAGGTCAGTAGCGGGTCCGCTGTTGGCGCAAGCCAACGTTCTACTACGGCACTGCTGGGTCGGCAGTGCACTACTACAAAGCAGCCCACAGTGCCCTGTCCACTTTGCCAGATAAGGCCAAACTGGGGAGCTGACACAAATCTCTTCCTATTGACGTTGAAGAAAAAACTCACAACCCTTCCTGCACACAGAAGGAGACATTTCTTCCAGTAGCCAAGACTGTAGTACCCCAGGAACCACCAGAGAAAGACAAACCAGTCAAAGAAAGTCTTTCATATCCCTTAACAGCATTAAGAATTCCAGTTACATTTCAGAATATGAACAAGAAAATGCCTCAAAAACGGCTGCCATCTTCCAGTGAACAAGGTAAACATGAATGAAATCTGATCACTGGCTAAGACACTTGATTTGTTCTTCCAGTTAGTACTATACATCACAAATCACACATATTTCCCAACCCATAAAGTATTAAAAATTTCTGATAAACATCAACATTTAAGTTTGAATAGATCAGCATTTGGGTAAAAAATGTGCATTTGTTTTGTACATACATATTGAGATAGGTAAACTTCATTTGTTTATTAGCAGTTACATCACCCAATAACAGATCACGGTAATAAGAGCACTACCTTTGTTTGGTCTTCTGGATCCCCACGAGCTTGATTTTCTGACTGGGTTCCGCTTTTTTCCCAACTCAATTTGTTCCCTCCAACATGACTAAAGAAAGAACATCACATGAGGTTATTACCAATAGGTTATCCAAGGATGCTGAAAAATAACATCAACCCACAACCATGCCCTTTAGCAGGCATTTTACATTTCAAACTGTACTACTTTCATACTAACAGTCATACCCACACCCAAAGATCAAGTAAACTAGGCTTGTAAATATCGACTTGCCTATGACTTGTGAAAAGTGTTATTTTTTTCAGGTGATTGAACAATGATGTTTCATAAAAAGACTTGCATAATTGTTTATGGATTAAAAGGTTAACATGTACAAGTATGGGCAAACTAGTAATTACATTTACAGGCCAATAATTTCTAAACATTCCTCACTCTTCCCTCATTACAAAGAGAATTCCAGCAAGAAACAAAGTCCACCAACTGTGACATACATATATAGGTATTCAGGTTAATCACATAAATCAAGATTCTAACTAGATTAAAATCTGTTTTAGAATAGCAGTCTATAGAAGGAAACAAACTCTAGTTAACCTATGCACCTGCATTCATGTACTGTAGATGGTCAATTTCATTTCTAACCAGAATACTTTCATAAAACAAAGCAAGATAAAAGAAGTAAGGTATGTGCAAAAAACCAACACTCTCTCCCCCCACAAAAACAAAAGCTAAGTTCATTACACATTATTTAACACTGTTTAAAAGTGTCACATGAATTCAGCTTTCAGTACACACAGACTTTGTCCAAGGATGGAAAAGGAGAAAAATTAAAACATTTCCTATAAAATTCCTATTTCACAAACATTAGGATTTCAAAACAAGAGCTTATTTGCATGCAAAATACTACATAAACATAATTTTGCTATGGTAAACCTTTAAAAACTAATCTTTTGACAAATGCTAGAAGGCTTTTAGGTAAGAATGCAACTCAGGGCATACTAAAACAAAGGAACTGTTTAAAACAAAGATATGCCCTTACAAATGATTTCAAGTTATGAATTTCTGTATCAGCTACCTCAGCATCAAAGGCTGCAGAGTTCAATACAATGACATACCAAACAAGAAGCAGAATTGAAGACATGTTAAGCTGGCTTACAGAACAATCAAGTTGGAGGTAATGGGGTGGCCAGAGGCGGTACAGTGAAGGCAGTGCCAAACCATCTCCAAAGGGACATTAGGCAGCACAGAAGGGAGGGAAACTCAAAATCTCTTCCACCACACCAAATGCCCCATTGCCAGCAATGTTCAAAGGGCTGGGGACCAGTGTTCCCAAGCTGGAACACTGGTTTCACCTCTAAGAATGCTCCAGCCTGCCTCTTGCCCCCCAAGCATCCAAGAGGAGGCTGGCGTTGCTCTGTGGTGGTCTGGAAGTCCAGGTTTTGCCACCACAGAGCTGAGGGGAGGCTAGCCGCCTCTGACTCCTCCACCAGCAGGGCTGTCTGCCACTCCCTGTGAGCATCCAGCCCCAGCCCCCAGTCTGCATTCGGCTGTTAAAGTCATTTAAAGCCCTTTTTCAAGTCATACATTTAAAGTAATATTTCTGTTTACTCTATCATCTTTACCTCCTAAAAAGGAAAGACAGAGGACTACATTGGGAGTAGGAACAAAAGTTTGTATGTTTTCCACCACACCCACGCATCATCCTCTCCAACCAAGATATGCCCTGGGACTCCACAATGATCTCAACAAAAGCAAATTAAACAGCAGTGAGCATTAACTGAATAAGGAAACAGCAGCAGATGACATATAAATCAGACTCTGTAAAATATCTTTTTCAATCCCTCTTTTTGTACTTACTTCACAGCACTTCCATTTCCATCATCATTGTCTGAGGATGAAGATGCAGAAGAGGCAGGAAAGTATGTTGAATCCACGTGATTGGGACTCCCACTTTGAGCTGGGTTTATCGGAGAGGATCGTTCATATAATGGTGTATGCTTTCCTTCATGGGGAATGTTACTGTAGTTGTTCTGCTCAGAAAGATTTTTTCCACCTGCGTCCAAGGTGATGGCTGATTCCGAGAGGTTATATGGGTATGGACCTGGACCTTGGGCACTACCTTGACTAGACATATGCTGGGACTTAAAGACAAAAAATACATTGTGAATTATGCTATCCTTTCCCTACAACTTGCAAATTACTCATGCCCTGACCAGAACAACTAATAATTCAATAACAAAGGGGAAGAGGGGGACAGTATACTTGCCACATGTTTTGCTTGCAGAGGGGTCTGTGGAATGTTTAGCATCTGAGAAGAGACATATGGTGGCACTATACCTGGCATTCCAAACTGATTTGGTCTAGCTGTTAACAGAATTTGGAAAAAGGGGTTTAAATATATACATATATATGGTCTAATCTTGTTTTATGCATGGTCTGGACAAAGATACATCATAGATAACCAAAAAAGGCAAATGCAAGAATAAATATCTCATGTCATACTTTCTAAGACTCTGACCTCATTTAGTATAGTATATATGTCCTATTTCAATTTTCCTTTAATTAGCAGGCACATCACCATGGTTTCATTTCTCTTTTACTCAAGGAACACAGATTGTTTCCTTTTTGCCTATTTTTCCTACCCACCCACAATACCTTTCCACATTCTATTCATTTTACAGTCATTGTCATCATTTTAGTCTTATTTATCTTCTAGTCCTCAACAGAATTGGCACTAAAGTAGCCCAATATGTCCTTGGACTGAGAAATAAAGTTTCCTCATCTCCTAAAGATTCATACTCATACACAATTGCAAAAGTGAAAACATTGCCTTTCCCAGTCATCTACACTTTATCTCAGCTAGCTGGATACTCATTTTACCAGATGGAAAGCTGTGTCAACCTTGAGGCGGCTACCTGAAATCAACTTCCACTGAGGTTGAACTCGGGGCTTGAGCAGAGCTTTGACTTCAGTACTGCAGCGTACCACTCTGCACTATGGAGCTTGTATAAAACCCCTTTAACTGATATAATATGATCAGTATCCCACTATCATCCTTCCTCCCAGCTCCGTGTATGTCTTCAATCTTTCAACTAATGAGGTAGCCAATGACAATAGCAATCAAAGTTTTAACACTTACCTAGGTAGTGGGTTGGATGAAATGCCATTGGCTTATTTGTTGCTGAATAGTATGCAACTGCTCTCTTAAATCGTTTAACCTTGTCATCTGTTCGAGACTAAAATAAGGTTAAGAGTCTTTATTACAATTATGTAGAAATCCCTATCAGCCATACAAATTCATTCAAAATAATGTAAATATGTAAACAAAAAAAGGACTACACAGGGAGGCCACTGAAATTCATAAACACCAAGAAAACTTCAACAAGACGGAAGAGACCCTGAGAATTAACAAAACTTGGCTACCAGTAATGAAAAACACCAGAATCAAAGGCCAAGGGCATGATAGATTCATGGAGAATGGACTCTACCCAGACACAGGGTTTGCATTCACTAAGACTGTTGCTGCTGCAGGGAATGCAAATGTGAATCACTCCCTGGACTGAAAAACCCCAACCACAATACAATGCTATCAACCACACATTTACATAGCAAGTTCCACCCAAACACTTACTGATTGGTTCCCTACCCTGGGACATGGACAATATATATCCCACTAAAACATTCCCTTCTCACTGGACACAGTGTATAACAGACTTCCCTCTGTGATACACCTCTGAAGATGCCAGCCACAGATGCAGGCGAAACGTCAGGAACAAGATCTACCAGACCACGGCCATACAGTCTGGAAAACCCACAACAACCAGTTGAATCCAGCCGTGAAAGCCTTCGACAATACATTAAAAAAAAGATGTTCGACAAAAAATATGAATGTGCTTATAACATTTTCAATAGGTGATTGTCCACATGCTTTAAGGAGAAGTTTTAAGGAGAAGTAAACAGCTACGCAATTTTGTTTCTTCTTTACCTGTGAATGCTGAAAAACATCTTTAGCTATGGCATCCAAATCAGAGGTGTCCTGAATATTCCGGACATAATCAGCTACAGCTTTGATCACTACATCACAAGGCGGTAAAACTAACTGGTGTGCTCGCACCTAGAAACACAAAAACATGTTAAAGATTCCCCCAGCCCCAGAAGCTTCCTAAAATAGTTTAATTTTATAAGTAATTGAATTAAATTAAACTCCAGTATAATTTGCTAACAAGGAATTCTGTTAACCCAGATCAAATTTAACAGTTTGTATATTTGGATTCACTAATTTTTGGAGATAAAAGTGCCTTAATTCTTTCTTTTTAAAAAGCATTTAAAATATGAAATGTTGCAACACTTTAGATTTTGCAAGTGCAAAGCCTACAGTAAGCTGTGCATCAATCCCTTTAGTGATTTATTAATCTAGGAATGCATTCACAATCACTAAAGCAGTTCCCATTAGGGATATGCAAGCATAATCAAGTGTAAACTACATTTCAAAAAAATATAATATGTGCTGCTTTGTGAGAGGTGACAAGGCCATTCTGTATTTAAACAAATTAGCTATGCATATGAAAGAAGTCTGGAAGACTAATTTGGGAATGTGCAAGCTGATTCTTCTAAATAAATCCCCATAGGAGTTTAAGTGATTTTGCTTAGTATTTTTGCACGTATACATAGACAGACCATACACACATTACAGAACTGCGTGTGGCTAGGAAAACGACATTTCTACACTGATATAATTTTGCAATCCAAATGAGCTGAGTGACCTACGGTTTTGATTCATACTTATAGGATGTCTGAAAAAACTATCTGCAAACAACTTTTTAATTGTTATGGCAACAAAACAATAAGCATGTTTGTACAGGAAACATAAATTACAATTACTTAACTTAATTAAATGCAATGTACCCTGGGAATGTGGGTCATTTTTGTTAAAATCTAAACACTGCTATTTTTTAGGCATTCTTAGTCTTCAAGAGCCAACAGACCATTTCAAAAAGTCACCTGGCTTGTATTGGTATGCTTTAATGCCAACAATCCAATTTATTCTTGTTTTAGCCATTTGTTAGCAAATGTAATGAAACAGGTTCATCGCCCAACAATTTAATAGTGAATGAGAGAAAAGCAAGATGAAATTAGGTCATTGTCCAAAAATGTACTTAGTTGTTCTAGAGATCTCATGCTAAGTTCAAGATCTGACATTTTCTACTTGGCTTCTAGCTGTTAAGATTACCACCTCATATCACCATTTATTTCTTACATCTGCAGCAATATACATACTACTTCAAAACTGTAACAATATCCATATTTTATTTATAAATAAAGTCCTAACAGACCAATCCTATGCATAGTTTGAACCACTAATTGGGCATATCCTTAGGAAGGCTTATAAGTTATAGCATAATTTTTACCAAATTTATACCCTGTTTAGGATAAAGATGAAAGTAGAATTTTGAATTCATCTACCATTTTCTGGACTCTGTCTTTGTTCTGGAATGCTACGCTTGGATCCCAGTGCCTACCTACTTTTGTCCCCAAGGCACTGGGACCCAAGCAGCACATCCTAGAACAAAGATGGTTCAAGAAATAGCAGATGAATTCACAAATCTCCTATCATCTTCATCCTGAACAGGGTTTTTTTTTTTAAAAAAATAGTAGTACTATGACCTGAAATTCTTTTGGTTAGAAAAATAGAAATCTGTGTTTTATATGAACCTAAACCTTTAAGATATTTGACACAATTAATAGCACATGCTTCCTTGATAGATATAAATAGATCTAATAATTTCCAATTAAGAAAGGCAAAATCCTAAAACACCAATTCAGCAGGCACACACAGGAGAAGGACAATGAATCATAAACATATTTCTGCAGTCAATAGGGGAAAAAGCTGCAAAATTATAACAACCTTACAGTCTTGCTCCCTCTAAGAAAATAACCATGTAGATGGGGAAAAATGCTAAGGAGAAAGATCATAATTCACAAGTTTAATTTTACTAACTTTTAGACTTATCTGAAAACTTTATTATGCAACTGAACATTAATAATTACACTGAAAAATAAAACCTCATGGGAGTTAAGGTCTGAGAGTGGTTACAGTTCACGCACACAATTTCTGTGCAGTTTGTCCACAGAATTTTCTGGAAAGCGCCTCCAATCAGGAAACAAGCCTGCATAAAATGGGATTCTAAATTTCCTCCAACTGCAATATAGTGCAGACAGAAGAACCTTCATCAATTCCATTACTAGGACATAAATTCCATAAAGTTAGATGAACTCATTCTAATCATGCATTCTTTCAATTCTAATCTTTCTTCAATCATATTACCAGGTATTATTAACAACAAAATAATTAATGACCACAAAAAAAATTATTGACAAGAACATAAGCCTTGGTTGCCTTAAATGCACTCTATTACATAGTCTACCAAAACACAGAAGCCACAATTTTGGTCAGACTGCTCTCCAACAGAATATTAGTGTTATCTCTTTCCAAGGGCATAACATTTTCACATTAAAAACACTGGAATATTTTATTTAAATATCTCTCTTCAGAGAGCTGCTTGAAGTGGCTCACAAAGATGTAATACAAGCTAAAAACTATCATTTTTAAAAAAAGTTTAACAGCTTAGTCCTAGTCACTAGAAGCCTGACCAAATGAAAACATCTTACAATGCTTCCGAAAGGTCCACGGGCTTTAGCAAGTCTCCAATGGAAGAAAGTTCCGTAACTGGTTGAGCAGTCACCAAGAATGTCTCTCTCTATATCCTTGTCATAGGGACTCTGCACAGAGACAGTACAGTGAAGTGAGAGCTCCAGGTTAATTATACAAACTGTTAAATGACATGGGAGATGAAGCACACTTCACGATGGATCCAAGGCACTTTAAAACTCTCTTTGTCAGAACCAGGACACTGAACTATGGTAGCATGCAAAATACAGCAACGTGCTGAAGTGACCTATGCTTATTAGGATGCAGGCTCTTGCTGTCCACACCAGTAGTGGAAATTTTAAGAAAAGCCCTATATATCAAAGGGAACACCTGCTTCAAGTGAAGTGGGCCCAATTCAATCCCCAGCAGCCCTGTTGCTACTCAGAACTGACAGTACTGGGTAAGAAGGCCAGATCAAGCAATAAGGCAGTTTTGCATGTTCAGCCAATGACAAATGATAGGAACATGCAAAAAAACAGAAGGGAAAACAAAACTCAACTCAATGGTCTGTTGGCTCTTGAAGAGCTAAGAATGCCTACACTAGGAACCCAAAAAGAAAAGCAAAAAAAGGCTGAGGAAAGCAAAGGGAATAATTAAAATGAATGATATGCCTTTATTGCACAGTACTTAAAGAATTAATGTTAAAGAATGCTGAACAGTCAATATTATAATAATTCAATATAATATAATATAATAATGGATTAAAAGACTGAAATCTCCAAGAACACTTGACAGTTAAACTGACTCCACATAATTAGTTACATGAATTGACCTGAAACATTTCAACCTGACTGACCTATGATGAAGACCTATCAGGTTGAAATGTGCCAGGTCAATTCATGTTACAAGTTTTGTGAAATCAATTTGATGTTGGAGATACAATCTTTTGATCCAAATTTCAATTGAATTATTATAATTTTAAGCAGTTTACATTGTTTTTAACTTTATTTCTTTAAGTGCTGTACTTAAATAATAAACATTTTGTATATATTATTAATTTTAATTATTCCTTCTGCTTTTCTCAACTTGTTTTTTGTTCCTAAATCTTAGGAACAATCTTAACAATCCAGAGCAGTATTAAGACCTGACTGATTTTAACAGTAAACTGAAGGTATAAGAAACAAAGCAGCCCAAACTGTTCATCCTAATGTGGAACAGCTGGTGTCTACTCAGCAATAAATAAATAACTAAATCTTTAGACCCATTGTTCTAACTATTTTTTTGTGGTTTGAAACATTGGAGCTTCATATTCAAACTTACTTTCACCTTACTCAGTTCTGCAAGTTTCCACGCTCAGAAAAAACCTGCTTTCGGGGACTCCTATTTATTTCTCAATATATATCCAAATGTCCATTAAAGTCCAAATAGTCAATTCATCCTATGATATATGTCTGAATCCCAAATTCATTCCTTTAACAAAAGCAGCTAATAACTTCCACAGTTGGGAAGATTCTTTTTTTATTCTCTTTTTAAAAATACCAACAAAAGCTATAGTAGCTACATTATACCACCAGAGGGCTCCCAGACAGCCAAAGAAAAATAACAGTAACCAGATCTTGTGCCGAATTAATAATATGGAGCTAAGACAGACAACAGAGGCCCCTGTTATTTCTAAGAGTAAGGACGCCAAAAGGGACCACTAAGCAGAATCGGAAGAGAAGGAGAAACTGGACGTGCCAGAAAAAGAGCCTAGAAAGGAGATATCCATGCAAACCTCATTAGAAGTATCTAGGATTGAGATATGGTTCAGAGGAATGGGAATGTGTGCATTTTCCAGTTGACACTGATTGTACCCAACTGGAGCTGATGGAAGGAAAGAGGGGAAATCACTCCTCCTTTTCTACTGACACAGTACTGCAGCCCACTGACCTACACGGTAATTAACTTCAAGTAGGTCTCATGTTTCTCACTTTTCCTGGCATCAGAACAGACTGTGCCTAGGAGAGGATAGGGAAAATAGGGAAGATCCACTGATAGATTGTTTATGTGTTTTAAATTTTAGTTTCTTTAAATTCTATTACTACTCAATTCCCCTTTAAGTCCCTTGAATAAAATAAAAATTCTTTAGACACTGTTTATTAGGCACTGTTTATTAGAATCAGTTAACTTAAACTTTGCATGTTGCCAGGCAAGTTGGAAAAACACATTTTAGGGAAGGTCCATTAATTGATGGTGAGGTAAATTCTTTGCATGCAGATCTCAAATTCAACTCCTAGTCTCCCCAGTTATGTATCACAGGCAAAAGCACTAAGAAAGATTTCTGCATAGACCCTGAAGAGCTACCTTCTGTTTGAATAGACAGGAATTGAGTGGATTGATTGATTTACACCACTTGTGTGCTGCCTTTCTCCAAAAACACCTGTCAATGTGGATCAATGATCTGAACTCAGAATGCAATAAAAATCATTTATCCATTGTTGAGATATTAAAAGGAATGTTGTTGTTTTTATATTTGGAACTTAATATCAATCCAATTTCTGAAGAGCACATATTTCAGAAACTTAATACGGTTGGCTCTACAGAGCCAGAAATTATGTACGTTCCCAAATGTAAAAGAAAACTGTTTGAAAATGATGAACTCCATACAGCACCATTATGCAAGAAAACCAGAAAACAGATCAATGAAACAAACCATTTTTAAAAGCTACCATTTCAGTGCCTCAAGTATAAAATGGGGAGGAAGCTGAGAACAAAATGCTTCCTGAAAAGCAAAGGCAAGAATACCTTCAGAAAACTGGGCAGCAAGGCAGCCTCTATTCATTTCATGAAAGGAATTCTCTATGGAAAATGGCTTGATATCAGACTGCTTTTTAAAAAATATAAGCATGGTAAAAAAATGGTTCAACTGCCTCATATGGAGAGTCCCAAGGACTACAGTACTGTATAGAATTAAGCAGCACCTAAATCATTATACTTAACTGTTCATCTAAACTTACAAGCCTGCCTTTTACAATTCTTGGCAGTTCCTTGCTACAGCATGCTAACTAACCCTCAGCCTTCAGATGCCAAGGATTTTCATGAAACTGAGTTATGATTCACACAGCCATTTTTAGATGAAAAACACTCATTCCTCACATTTACATCCAACCCTATTTCCATGGAGCCAGAGAGGGGGCACAAGAATGAGATTAGGCCACTTTTCCAAATGAGCAGGCTAGGCTTCAGATTTTATTTTTATTTCATTGAACTTTCCCAGCACTAACCAGGTCTAGGGCAGCTAACAATATAAATGTAAAAGCTTACAACATAAATACATTAATATAGATCTACATTAAAAACAAACAGGCTTAAAAAGCGCCTAAATAACACCATTTCATAATTATGGCTCCTTCCTATATATAATACAATTAATCTAAACAAGGGACTCATTATCAATACGAGCAATTGTCCCAGGGAGAACAAAATGTGTGCTGACTTCATAACACGAACCAGGGAATAACAATATAGCAGGGTCCAGCAAGGAGTTAGGGGAAGGCATGGGGAAGGAAAGAGGGGGAAAAGAAATGGGGGATGGAGAAAGGGAAGACCAGCAGATTAAATCCTAAACCATAGGCCCAACGAAATATTTCTGTCATACAAGCCCTGCAGAACTGAGCCAGGTCCTGCAGGGCGCCAGTTCTCATTAGACAGAAAGTTCCACCAGGCTGGGGCTAAGCTGAAAAAGTCTTGGTTCCGGTTGAGGACAAACAGATACCAGGGACCCAGGGACCACCAGGAGGTTGTTATCTTCTGAGTGCAATGCTCTTTGTAGGTGAAGAGATGGTCCCAGATCATACACTGATCCCGGAACATTTATGGCTTTGAAGATCAAAACCAATACTTTGAACTTGATCCACTACGCAATCTGGAGAAAGAGAAACTGGCAGAACACAAATTGTATATGTGCTCTCCAACAGGTCCCTGCGAGGACTTGCACCACTGTATTCTGATCAGTTGTAATTTCTGGAGCAGCCTCGGGGTAGCCCTGTGTATAGTGAATTTCAGTAGTCTAACATGGAGGTGACTGTTGCATGGATATGGCAATGGTAGAGTGCCAACTATCAAGCTGATGAAGATGGAAAAATGTCCTCCTAGCAGTATCTGTGACCTGGGCCTCCAAAAGACAGGGAGGCACCCATAGTCAACCCCAGACTTCTGATGGAAGAAATTGGTAAGAACTGTCAAGAGTTAGGAGTGGGCCTCTCTGAACCAGGCATAGATCCTCCATCTTTGATGGATTCAATTTCACACAACTCTGTTTTAAGCATCTCACCACAGCCTCCAACCACAAGGCCAGGATTGTAGGAACAGAGTCTATATGATCATCCATGATAACACAGCTAGGTGTTATCAGCATATTGATGGCAACCCAGCCAGAAACTTCAGACCAACTGGGCAAGGGGATGCATAAAAACAATTGGGGAGAGGATCACCCCCTGGGGACATATAAACGATATTGTCCCAAGACCCTATCTCTAGCAATACTCTTTGTTGCCAATCTTGGAGAAAAGAGATCAGCCATTGAAGGGTTCTCAATATTAGTGAGGTGGTGGGTCAAAAGATCATGGTTGACTTGAGTCAAATGACACTGAGAAATTGAGTAACAACTGCAGTGCCACCCTGATCCAGTTGTCTGCAGACGTTATCTATGAAGGTGACCAGCACAGTCTCTACCCCACGGCTGGACCAGAAGCCAGACTAAAATGGATCCAGGGCTGATGTGTTTTTCAGGAAGATCCAGAGCTATTTCGCTGCTGCTCTCTCATCTTGCCTAGAAATAACAAGTTGGGTACTGGGCAATAGATGATTAGATCAAGAGGATCCAGAGATGGTTTTTTCAAGAGTGGTAAGCTTCACAGCCTCCAGTTCCAGTCTAGAACTCTGTATCACAGTGACAAATGTCACCTTTTGACAATTTTTCACTTTAATCTCTATGATACAATTGTGATCAGAGACTGAGTTGGGAAATTTCATTAGATACTGAATGTTACTTGGGAAAGCAGTCCTATTGGTGCAAGCCATGGTCTCAGTCTCCATTGTACCTAGACATGTAAAGGTTTGTTCCCTTCTCCCCAACTTTTCTAATGAAAAAATAGACATATTTTGGAAAGCAATATTTAAAAAAAAAGGAAAATGTCTCTTTCAGAATTAGTGAAATGATTCTTGAGGCAAGTTTATTCACACTCAAAATAAAACAAAAAAGTTCTGATGATGACAAATGAAAAAAGTTCCTCTGATCTCCCCTCCCCACATTTTGGAATGTGTGGCCTGAAAGACAAGATTTTACTCAAAACATGTAGCATGAAATTGTTTATGTAAGACAATCTACAACATTAGATAATGAGGATTTCTATGAAAACTGCAGACAGATTTTCAAGATTTTTTTGTTTAAATAATTTTGCCAACAATCAATATATTATATGTTTAATAATGAGACTTAAAGAGTTTCGTGTTTTCAGTGTGAATAGACTTGTGTTCTGTTGTGACTGCATATGAGAGTATTTCTGCATAAATAATACTCGTTTACTAACAAACTGGTTTTCTACTTTTGCCTCCCCCCCCCCTTCTCTCGTATGGCAAAAATTAAGACATGCTAATAGAAACAATGAAATTTATACTTTTAAATTTCATGTTAACTAAGTTATCAGAAAATCATTTAATGTTATTAAATCAATAAAAATGTAGGGTTCATTTAGGGAAATAAAATATTCCATATATTTTAATTTTAGTGTCTTCATGTAGGAAGATATGATACAATTACTGAGTACTGCTGATATAAGGGTCTGTTCTGCACAGGCTGGTGAGGTGGGCTCACACTGGAGAACTCGGCTCCAGTGGAGCCCCAAGAGTCCCCAAGAGTCCCATTTGCACACTCTTGTGTGAGTGGCCTCGCAGCTGCTAGGGACCACAGACGTGCCTTCCCCGCTGCCTCCTGCCTTGTCCCTGCTTGCCTGCAAAGCTTTGCAAGCAGACAGGGCTGTCCACCTGGGCCATGGGACAGCCCCTTTTCCCCCAGTGGCTCTGTGAAAGGGAGCCAGGGAGGGGGTTGTGCAAGAATCGCTCCATGAGCGATTCATTTGTTTACAGCAGCTGACATCCATGGCTGTTCATTCAGCCATGGCTGTGCTCCGCTGTAAAACAAAAGAATTGCTCATTGAGTGATTCTCGTATAACCCACTCCAAGGCTGCTGGTGTGGGTTAGGGGCGGTGTAGAGTCATTTGCATGGTGGGAACCATGTGCCCGCCCAAAACGGTGTTTATATGATCTCCAATCTAGTTTTATTGGCCAGTGCAGATTGGGCCAAGATCAAGACAAATCAGTTCCTGGTCTTGAAAAGTATTGTAAGTGAACATTCTTCATGATATGTCAACATCATCCAACCAAGTTTCCTTAAAAATGGTTACTGGACCCTATGGCAACCGTAAATTTTAGTCTGGTGAGAATTAGAACAGAAGATTCAAGGAGGTGAACTCCTCTCACACCTCCTGCTGAAAACGGAAACCATACTGGAAAACTAGGTTCAATTAATTCTGCTATATCACTAGTCCTCCATGTGGAGGAATAAAAACAATAAATATTAAGTAGTCTTATGAGTTTTCCAGCAGACTTCATCTCCCCACTTTATCTTGTCACATGCACAATCCAATTCAGCTCGCTGCCCTGATCCACTTGTAGCTCTAGATATTGTTGTTCCTCTCTAGTCTTCTGCTCCTCCCCTTCTCACAAAGCACAACTATGCTTTTAACCAGGAACCAATTTAAGCCTCGTTAAATGTATCAGCCTGGTCTGGATAGCTCAGATCTCTGAAGCTACGTGGGGTTGGCTCTGGTCAGCATTTGCATGAGAAAGCACTAAGAAATGCCAGGGTTGCTATGCAGAGGCAGGCAATGTCATATCACCTCTGGACATCTCTTGACTTGGAAACTCTGTGGGGTCATTTTTTGCTGGCTGCAACTTGATCAAAAACAAACAACCCACCCCACCCCACACAAACACCTCTTTTGATCAAAAGTCTCTTACTTCAAGGGCTAATTTGAAAAGGGAGAGGAAAGTCTTGAGTTTGGATAGAACTGGGGTTCTGGGGAGAAAAGAGGTTGGCAGAACAACCTGAAATGACCATCTTTCATAGAATGTGTATTGTTGTATTAACAGGTCACACCTCATATATTTAAAATAAATGGTTTTTGGACAGGATTTTTGGGTGACAGAGACTGCTTTCTGACTGAAATTGCTGGCAATGGAAACAAGATACTACTTACTTTCTAAGCAGCGGCACAAGGTATTGGGCCTGAGGGAAGCATACCTGCTATCTTGTAAGCACTGTGCATTAATTTTGTGTGGCAAAGGCCTAAATTGGTTGGTAAGTGGTAAGGAAAGACTTCTAACTTATTTCTGCTGGCTATAAGAAATAACAGCTATCAAACTCCGCTAAAAATTTGTAAATGCCTGGATCATCTAACCATATGCGGACAGATTCAGAAGATTTTATCAAATATCACACAGTGATTCACCTGAGAGCAACTACTAGTTCAAACAATATTTTTGCACCCATAGAAAACAGAAATGAATTTATTTTTCCAGCTACTATAAAAATGATGTTGGCAGAAGAGCATTTAAGGAATTTAATGGTAGATTTACAATAAAACAAAACTCCCTAAAATATTATTGGTGGAGCCAAATAATTAATAATATATAAAACATTAGTGTAAAAATATTAAGTGTGATGACAAAGCATGAATTAGAAAATAAAAAATCCTATTTGATATATTCTCTTATTTCAACTTTAACTGCTGTTTTAAAACACTTTTAAAAGTGAAGTACTCTTAAAAGCATAGAGAAGATTTGGGATATAGGTTTCACTGATTTTTCACAGATTTTTAACTTTCTCTTCTCTTTACTAAATGCTAATGAGAAAAATCTCATCTGATTATAAAAACCAGGACATGAGTTTTATTTATAGTGAAGAAGAAACTAAAATGCCATTTTAAAAGTGGTCACCAATTTGAGACTCCCTCATTTTTTAAAACAGGTGAACTTTTGCATGTATTTCCAGAATAGCATTAGTACTAGCCTTCAATTTGTCATATGGTAAAACTCTGGATTTACACCACATTAATGAAATAGTAAAGGCCATATTATTGTTTCTGTATACACATTTCTAATTGAAATGAGAGGCAAAAATCATTACAGAAATCATTGAAATGAGAGGCAGAAATCACAAATTACAAATGCTTTGACAAGAGTAGTCAGGCAGAAAACAAACTTAAATGGGCATTGAAGCTTGGCTGCTTTTAAATCTAACTGGGCAGTGCTATAATGATGGATGAGGAAGTGACATCACACCTGAAAAGTTTGACAGGAGAGCTCTGCAATCCTGGAGAAGATTAATATTTTTTACCCAGTAACTGGAACCGAGAGAAGTCCACAAAAGAAAGTATCAGCAGCAGCAGATTAAGTGGCTGAAAAAGACAGGCAGTGAATAGTTTTATTCTATAACTACTAGAAGAAAAAAACGCAAATACTTCTGCTACCACAATGAGGATGCCATGAAGTACATAAAAGACAAACAGCCAAAGAGAAGATCTTGTTAAGCAGAAGTCTAAAAAGTTAATGAAGTTTGTTTGCAAAGAGAAATGGTTACAGATTCCTTCAAAGGAAAAAAAGTGAACTTCAGATAGATGGCAGCAGACTGCAGGTTAATTTTTAAAGTTAGTGAATAAAACCATAACTGATTATTATGAAACATAAATGGAGAAAAAAGTAAACTGCAACATATGTGATTCAGGAACATGACAATATGACAAGCAAAGCTCATTGCGAACCCCTTCTGCACATGAAAAGCTCCCAACCTGACTACTTTTAGCCAGTTTCCAAAGACTGACTGTAAGGCCTACAGAGATTTAATCCCAATGTTCATGCCAAGAATTCCTATTTCCTGTATTACAAATATCCTTTATGTATCACATCCACCTCTTTCTGAATTTCCTAAATCAACACTTTATGTATGTCTGTTCCATGAAGCAGCTGTTTTGTTCTGCACATGCAGAACCACACCAGCAACCCAGTGTCTTTAATACATTCAAAATTAGAAGTTATCCTTTTACAACTTGAAAAAATCCTGAGTGAGAAAATAAGCTTTAACTGTAAAGAAACAAACATGACAATAGAAACAGCACAATTTCTGAAAAGTTATGTGCATTTGTATGTGGGAGGGTGTGGGCTGAGGACAGTGAGTAACTACATATCCATCTATTCTACACTATTGGTTAATTTCCACCCACAATGTTGGACCTCCCTTGTCCAACATTTTTCCTTATCACTTAGAACAAAGCAGAACACTTTTAATATTCCCCTCTGACTGGGCTACCCCATTTCAAACTGTCAGAATCCTTTGTCCTAATGTACTCGTTTTGTATGCACTGCGAATTAATTTTTTTAATGAAGGAGAGTTAAAAATAAATTACCATCCCTACAGTAGTTTGAATGATACAATCCAGCAGCAGATACTTCACACTAATGCTCTTGATAATTTGTTATTTCTAACTGACTGCAAGTCCACTGGTCAGGGATAGTGTCAATTCAGAGGTTTACACTATATTCTTGAAGAGCTACATTCAGCAATAACAAAAATATAGTGGGAACAACATTCTTAAAATTACATACATCTGTATTTCACTGCATGCATGTTCCAAAAAATGAGTATTTCTAAACTATCTACATAAACTAAGCAATATTCATGCAGACAGTTACAGGCTCTGACTTTAAGCTTACAACCCAAGTCATTCAAAAGAGAAGAATAGTCACAGGTAGAAGTAAGAAATCAGATTAAGAACAATGGAGTGAAGAGACAAGTTTTAATTAGGTACTTAAACACACACAAATATAAGACCCAAACATAAGCCAAGAGTTAAGAAGCACCAATGATGGAGCAGCCAGGAGAGAAAAGGCACAGCGGAGAGCACAGGATGTAACCAGGTTTAAAGAAATCAAGGGCACTAGAGGATCAATGAGCAAAAAAGGGGTATAGAAAGAAGACAGCTCAACAACAGCAACAGAATAAAGACATCTGAACATTAGTGACAGGTTGAACAGAATAAAAGAAGACAAATAAGACAACACAAAATGGGTAACATCATCATGAACAGAAGAGACTGAAACTGAAGAAACATGATAATCTAGTGAAAGAGTTGCTCATTTCCCACTTCAGTGCCTTCCACAAAAAAACCTGTGGCCTATAATTCTAACCCCAAGAACAGCTAGGGTCTGGCCAAAAGAAAATCAACAGGTCCAACTGTCTCCTCTCAATCAGATATGACAACCTAACTGAGGAAGCAAAGAATGAGACTTTAGTTAATGTGGGATTAGGGGTAGTTATGGACTCACACATTTTTAAAAATTCCAACAGATTAATCACAAGGACACAGAAGACACTGTACCAGTGATTGTAAAGCATACTTTATGCCTTAAAGGAGAAAGAGGCATAAAATAGGCCTCTGGACTGCTTCTTCATTTCTTACAGAGAATGCAAAACAAGACAGACCTTTTGTCAGATTAAGCAAGGCAATTATTATTCTTAACAAGAGTATGTATCCAGGATCATTAACTGAGAATAATTACATCTTAAATGCTAAGAAATTGCAAGTGCGAACACTTGATTTGTTCATTTCAGATACTGAGGAAACACAATAAGGAATAAAAAAGGACAAAATTCAGCCCACTCAGACCTTAAAGAACAATGGGAAAGATAGTACATAAGGTATAAAAAAAATAGGATATTAAGAACGGGCTATCTCAATACATATTGCTATATCCCAATAGGTACGGTTTCAGATTTCAAGGGATGTTTAAAAGGGTGTTTAAAGTGACTGACACTTGGGATCTAGGTGTTTAAAAAGACTGACATTTGGGATCCAGAATCTTGTGGCCTGCACTTAGTACATTACTATGCAGATCTCAAATAATACAAAGCAAGTAATGCTGTACCTTTTATTGGATCAAATTTATGTCATGATAGCTTGAATCCAATAGTCCATTTATTTATACAATCAGATATTGTGATAAATGTCAAAACTGTGTTTGCTATTTTAGGTACAAAGTGCTGCACAAAAGCCGTGTTTGTAGTCGTGATTTTGAATTGAAGTTGAAGAATAGATAAGCAAGGTACTGAGCAGATAACTTTTAGGAACTATTTATTTCATTAGCATTAAAATTAAAAAGTCTAAAATCTGGTGAATTAAACTTGACAATGGCATGAAGCTTCAAAGAAATATTACAAAAAGGCCAAGAGGATGTTTAAGAAAAACGTAGTCAACAGAATTAACAGCGCTGAAGAGTGTAAAGGGTAAATAGTGTATTTGAAGACTCAATGTCTTCCTGTCAATTGAAAAACTGAAGAGACAAATGGAGATCTTACTAGATTGCAAGGTAGCTGACCTTTTGATGAAGCAAAATTCATGGAGAATTTATGAACTATGCTATTTTCCCGAAGAATTTGGAATGGATTAATCCTCTTTGGAAAGATAGAGGGAAGATCCTATTTCTAATACTATGCCTGGATTAGTCACCATATTTAAGACAAATAAACTTTAAACCCATATACGTTCTAAGAGAAACAACACAAACGACAGCAAATAAGGATAATGATAAAAAACAGAGTTTATCCTATACATAGGGCTGAAAACAGGGCTGAGGGAAAATATACACAAAATTTTATAGATTAATCAATAAAATCAATACACACTGGGAAGCACTGTGTAAGATTAAGCGTGATTGTGCAAACCACAATAGCTGCAAATTATCCAGTGCACCTATTTCAGGGTAACTGAGTATAATTGTTGTTTGAAAAAGAATGTATGCTTTTTGTAAACTAATAAAGAATTTTTTGCTGAAAAAGAACCTGCTAAGGTTTGTTAATCTGTCTTTGAACTTTCCAGATTTGACATTTTTCATATTTTACATTCTTTTACTCCACCAATGTGGGCCCCATAACAAAAGAAAGCAAGTTGGGTAGAATGTTTGTGCTGAAAAAAGCTTTCGGAACCTGCCATTTAAGCCCAATCATATACTTCAAAAGCCAAACCCCACCTTTTGCAAAAGATTGACAAATTTGTATCAAAACAAAGAGATATTTCCATATACAGTCTTGCATTTCCGACTGTATTCATCATTATGATAGAATGCTGATATTAATGAAATATCCACTTTTTTTGTGTGCCAGCTCTAGTCACATATACAAAAATGAAGCTGCTGACCCTTCACCTTCCTAATTATTTGTGGCAGCCTCAGGCAGCCTCCTAACTATAAACTGGGCAAGTTTTCCTGCCTTTTCTATGACTGGGCTGTTTGGATGGTAGCATATGAGGTGTTTAATGCTTGCCTGCTCAGCATTAAAAACTTCAGAAAAGCGAAGGGAGCCTTTCCCCCCCCCTATGGCAAATCCTCCTTTTCAAGGCACCAGAGAACTGAGGCAAGTTTAACAAACAAAAGTAAAATTTTTTGAACAAGATGGGATCAGGAAATATTTCAGAGGATGGAAATCAGGTAGGATTAACTGATAAAAACTCAGTTTTGGCACAGGCACAGTTTTTAATCAAGCTTTACAAGTTTCTTCAGTTGCTTAGATGTTAGGAGCGGTTCTTTAAGATGGTACAGTAGATGTTAACTGGCTAATGGATTCACAATCACTTTAGGTTCTAACAGGCTGGTACCCTTTCACAGTACAGGTATATCCTTGATATTTTTAGCTATCCACTTCTCATAAATCTTCCTTCTGAGGTAACTGCAGCAGAACACTAATATGCCAGATTGGGATTCCAGCTGTGTGCATAATTCCCATTTAAACTGGCTTAAGAATTCTTCTTCTGCATCCAGTAGATATATTCCCTTCCTTTCTATTTATGGTAACCTGTGGAAAGTCTCACTGCTATTCCACCCTCAGCCCTGACCACTAAATAAAACTCCCAGTTTTCTTGTCTGAGTACTTTCTGCACATGATCCACTCCCTGATTGAAATCCCCTGAGAGTAGATGTTTAACACATGCAGTTATAGGACCTGATGTTAATTCCAGGTACCCAAATTCCAAAGCTCACAATACATTTCCTCTCAGAGAGATATCTCCTCCCCCTCTGGGTCAGATGGTTGCTCCACCAATCAGAGTGCATGACAGCTTGCCCAATTCTGTTCCCAAGAAGCCCCCTCCCTTTCTGTTGTGATAGAACCTTGTTCCACTGACTGACTGGACTTTTAATCCGCTATTTTATTGTGGAGTCCATCATAGAGTTGTTTACTTTTTACAACAGAAACAGTAAGCAACATGAAAGGAGATGAACCTTCCCTAATGTCGTGTTTCTGCATTGTATTGTTCTTCCTTGTTTAGCTCATGCTTTCTACTTTGAGTTTTTCCTACTTCTCAGATGACAAAAATTAATGTGTGTGTTAAAGTAATATGCGGTGCAGCAGTCTGAAGCTCTTGTTTTGTGGTCCTGGGCATATTCACAATTCTGTTCGTACAGAATTAAGACATTAAAATATTTAAATTATATAAATATGACAAACAGTACAGATGTATATGCTAAATTATGGACTGGATCCAGGAAGCCACTCATGTAAGGATGAAGGATC
Source organism: Sphaerodactylus townsendi (assembly GCF_021028975.2). NCBI lineage: Eukaryota > Metazoa > Chordata > Lepidosauria > Squamata > Sphaerodactylidae > Sphaerodactylus > Sphaerodactylus townsendi. The sequence continues at coordinate 57,809,156 of NC_059427.1, read as the reverse complement.
TTTGCTTTCTTTTACACTGATGAAGAGACAAGAAAGATGATTGAGGCTCATTTCCACTGAAGGCTGTTAACCCACACAGCTAATATTCCACACAGCTACAGCAACCAAGGGAATCAACTTTCCTGAGGTCAGAAATGGATGGTGAAGGAAGGGAAAGAAGAAGATTCATGACCATCAGTGCCTTAAACATTGTATGGCAATTTTAGCAAACCCAAAGAAATGGGTATGACAGGCTGTGGACATGGCTGTCCACTAATGTATTTTCAACAGAGTTTCGCTGTTATCTGCAGGAGTCACAGGAGTACCTCAGAATCACTGTCACTCTCTGTGACACCACTTCCATTACCTGTTCGTTACATATCAGAATGGTGATTACAATATCCCCTCCAAAATGCAAGAGAAATACAAATATAAAAACTAACTTTGGCTTTGATTTGACCAGCAGTTTATCAGGTGAATTCATGTCTTGATTTTTTTAAAGTCTGTGGTTTCATCTACCTCCTCCACCAGTTCATAAATTAACTTCCCTGTACTCTTCCACAGAATTTTACATCTGAAAAATATTGATTACAACTTTGAAACTGTCAAGCAGTCCTAATATCACACATTTTTTCTGTGCAATGCCAGCTGCACTGGTTATTGGTTGAATTCTGGATCAAGTTCAAAGTTCTGGTGCTAACCTTTAAAGCCCCGAGGCCCTCATATTTACGGGACTGTATCTCCCAATATCACCCCCGGAGAGTGCTACGCTTTTCCGGAAGTAACCTCTTGGAACTGTCCGCCTGAAGGACATTTCAGCTGGCCTCAAACAGGGCCAGAGCATTTTTAGCCCTGGACCCTGCCTGGTGGAACTCTGTCACCTGAGACCAGTGTCCTGCGGGATATAGTGCAGTTCCACAGGGCCTGTAAGACAGAGATGTTCTGCTAGGCCTATGGTTGGGGCAGCTACAACTCTACCATCTTGACTGACCTTCCCTTCCCCTTTTTCCCTTCTCCCTTCCTCTCCTCCTTTTTTTGTCCACCTCCTCCTCCCTTTTTATTGAATACAGCAGGTTCTGGGAGTGAATACTTAGTTTTTAGTTTGGTTGGTTCTTCTACTACATTATCTCCACCCTTTGGAAAACTTACTTGGATATTTTACTGGTGCCAAAGCTTCTTAAATTCTATGTTAAGAGTCCAGTTTTAATTGTTATTGGGCTGAATTTTATTGTATCATTTCCCTGTGAGCCACCCTGTGCCTGGCTTTCCATAGGGGCAAGGCAGGATATAAGCCCAAGATAAAGTTAAGTAAAAGTAAACTTATTAAACAATTCATCTGGAAGTGGAAAAAAATCTACAGAAAAATAAAGCACTATTTTTTCCCCTGTCCAACATGTCTACCCAAGAGTGCTTGTTGCAAGTAAAACTGAAATTGCCCCTAAAATATAAATGGTTATTTAAAAAAAGAAAGAAACTATAGAACTGAATCCGCATTCTTTGTTCGGTTGGAAGCCAAGCACTCGGGTAGTAAAAAAAATCATGAAAGTCAGTAGAACTTTTTTCACAGTAAATATGTTTAGGACAATGCAGATGATTGTTTGTTCCATACTCCCTACCTAAAGAGAACAAAGTTTAAATACTTTGCTGGCATGCAATTATACACACCCCACAAGAAGTAAACTGTGACAACCAAATGGATTTAAGTTATGCCCTCTGCTCAAAGTGCCTAACATACATTTTACCATGATCAGGACTTTGTTCTGCAAGTGACAAAATAAGAAGAAAAAGGAAGGCAAGAATACCAGGAAGTTCCTAATCTATGCAAGTGATCATTTAACTATGCCATCTCCCAGAAAATTATTATGGGCCCTTCATCATACACAGACTGTTACCTGAAAGATATTTTTGTAACACAAAGATAATCCTCAATCTCTCTCAGATCTAAATACAAAATCTCTTGTGTTAAACTTCAAAAGTTTCACTACTTTATTACCTTTGCATTAACTAGCAGATATCTAAAATAAAGACAAATTTTATGCTCTTAGAGTTCGCTATCAGCAAAAGAAAAGCCAATATTGTCAGACCTGCAATCATATCACTGATGCTAGTATGATAAAATGAGAACCAAAACCAGAAAAACTATTAGCATGTATGTGAAACAGCTTAAAGATCTAAGCTGCAACCTATAAACACATTTGTTCCAGACTTGAAGCCTTTGGTACGACTTCAAAGTGGATTACAGATTGCAGCTCAATCTTTAATTTCTTAGGAAACATCTGACATTATGAAAAGCTGACCCATATTATAGCTTATCTCGATAGTAGTTAATGTAATAGCTTGCAGTTGTACCTTAAGAGAGGCTAGAGGATGTTCTGGACCAAGTAAACTCCAATGAAAAGAAGCCAAATCTTCATCTGGTAGAACATGATTACCTAGAATATAAAATATGTAATTTTTAAAACCCTGAAATAAATAATTTATGCAACTGACCCTTCAAAGTGGAAGTATCAGACTTTTTTAAATTCACAAACAGCGTTTGGAATTTTAATCTTACATTCAAATGCTACTTCCAGGGAATGCAATTACAGTAACTGAATATGTTAATAAGCATTTATAAAGTAACTAATCTCCATATTTTCCCCGGTATAACTTCTAATTTGTAAACATGCTTATTCAAAAGCAAGTCTCATCGATACAAGCGGAACATGCTTCCAAGCAATGTTTAGGACAATAAACTTACTTGTGGTCCCTCTTAAAGTAAAGTGGGACTACTTCTGAGTAAAGGTGTTTTGGATCAGGGTAATAGGATTTCTATTCATAATTCAAACATCAGTTTTACTGTACACATACTACAAATCCCACCCCCACCCTCCTCCCCCAGCAAATGCAGGAAAAAGGGCTGAACAGTTAATGAAGTATACTAACAGAGGTTCGCTCTGGACTTTTCAGTTACATATTTTTAACATCTGTTTAAATGTGAACTCCCAGGTCTCATTCCACCTACCTAAAAGAGCAGCAAAAATAGGAAACCGACTTGGATTCAGGTCCAGTTGCTTGGCAACTTCATGCATCAGGTATTGGCTTGTCGTGAGGCTTTTTCCATTGCGGCTCAATTTTAGGGCATGGGCACTGAAATAGTAAGGGATGTTGCACAGTGCATAATCTGAATCATATGCAACCAAGCCGTGGAAACCCTTTTCTCGGCAAAAAGCAATTACTTCTTGATGGTGGTCTTCAATGCTCTGTGCAACCTATGCAAAAAGGAGTAGTGCAAAGAAAGATACGTTAAATGCAAAACTGAATCCAGTCCTACCAACATGTTAAAAAGCACTAGCAGTTCATGCCAAATACACTTTAACTTATGAAAATGTTCACAGTCCAACATTAAGTGAACCACTATGGCACAAAAATATATACCAATATGACATCAGAACAATCCACAACTAAACATCAACTTTGTTCAGTTTACTCTTTTCTTCCTGTCACTTTAAATGCTCTTTCCATTATATCTGTTGATCCTGCATTCAAATAAAAATTAGCACAGTTCTGGCAATACCTCTTACACGTGACAAGGGGAAAAGCCCACAAGATCTACTTCCAATGTTACCATGTGCAGCAGGGGCAGTAACATCAACATCTCTATTATCAGGATAAATAGCCAGTGCCCTTTCAAATACTTAATCTAAAACATATACAAGGTTCTACACCCTCTCTTAAATATGATAGGTTACCAACTCCCACTGTGGTCTTTCCTTAGACAGTGTAGCTAGGTAGCAAGGATCTCTTACGACTCATTGCTATGTAACTGGTCATCAGTATTGACTGAATTAATTAAAAGTTACTGAGTGCTCACCATCCAAACACAAAGAGTTTTTGGGTCTTTCATTTTTAAGAGAGCACAGATAAAAGTAAAATGCATCACAATCCAAAACACCGGCCTGATCAGGAAGGCCCTTCACCTGTTATCCAAAACTACATAAAACTGCACTAGATCATCTTCATGAAGAAATTCCAATGTCTCCATGCTACAACAAAAAAGGGCGTGGAGCTCATCAGAAGCAAGAATCGGGTCAGAAAAACAGGTTCCAATTGTGTCACTACAACAAATATTCATATAAAATTACACAAGAACTGTCATGTCACAATAGAAACAAGCAAGACTCCAGTAGCAGCTTAAAGATTAACAACATTTATGGCAGGACATGAGCTTTAGTGAGTAACAGCTCCTTTCTTCAGACATCTAAAGAAGCGAGCTGTGATTCATGGAAGTTTATGCTTAGGTAGAAATTTTGTTAGTCTTTAAGATGCTGCAGACTAACACTACTACCTATTGTGATCTGCCATATCTCAAATATTAAAGTCTAATTTCTAATTGTATGACAAACAGTTAAGCTTTACATTAGCATTCATCAGGCACATAAATGAAGCACAGATATAAAGAATCTAGATAAACGGGTTTTCACATCACTAAATGTACAAGAACACAAATTCCAACATGTTAATACATGAATTAACCCCCTTGAAAGAAACTAAGAGATAACTCAGTATGTGGTATGCTCAACTGTGGTATTGCAATGAATTACCAAAGTAAATAATAGGGTAGATTTGCGAATTAGTTGCTTTGTAGAACTTTACTAGATAACAAATGAATTTACACTAAATAAAGGAACAGCAACCTCTATCTAAGACAGTGCTCAGTCTGGTGTCTGCACAGTCTATATGTCCCTGTATGATTCTCTCTCTCCTCTTTTACTGAAAGAAGCAGCAGAGGGATCTTTTCAAAAGCTCATGTGATTCCAATCACATGACTTCAACAGTTAGCTCTTGCTTGATTGACTGAATGAATCTGCACTTGTAAACTCCTAACATCAACACATTACGTGAAGGTAGGACAGTACTAAGTCAACTTTATTTGCATATGATATTCTGGATTCACAGGTAACCTAGTTCCATTAACCAACAGAACAATTTGCTTTGAAAACAACAAAACCCCAATATAACAGTAGAAGACTATCTGAAACCGAAGACAAATTCAGAGGCAGCTAGGTAACCCTATGGCATAGTTGTTTACAAATATGTTGGTCCTAAGTAAAATCCAGAAAGCCAACAACAGAATCCATTCAACTCCATTTATTAAGTCCAACCAAATTTTCAGGTTATCACAGTTTTGCACTAAGATCACACTATTACGTCAGGCATCACTGGGCCATCCCTAATAAAATGTTGTGTCGATTGTATTTCTTGGTTTATGCTACGGAGTTAGCCATTCAAGGAAACAAATCAATTTGGCCTAGTGGTCTTTATCATTTTTATTTATTTTATTTAGATTATTTACAGTCTACCTTTTTCATTGAGAATCAAGGCAGATTATACAGTGCAAGTCAAACATGACCAACTGGATAAGACATCCAACAGACAGTCCAATGGGGTTTGGACTGCAAAAACCTGAAACACTGCTAAAACGAAGCATAAACATTTAAACATGACATGCAGAAAGCACCCAGGGCATATAGTGACAAACATTACACACTAACTTACACAGTTCGTTACATACCAATAAATTTGGTTAGGATCAGGGTATATTCTGCATTTTAAATTTATTTATGTGTACAGTCTGCCTCTGTCTCAAGGTGGACTACATAGAATAAATCAATGCAATCAACAGGATGGAACATGCAATAGGAACTGGACTAGAAATCTGGAACCAACCAGAAATCTGAAACAGATCTGAAACAAAGCACAGGAACTTGCATGACTCATGAATCAATGTGAAAAATACACAGTAGGATCCTACTTAGAGCAATTGTCAGTATGAACTAAACACAGTAGTAGACCACAGTCCCTAGCTCTTTATCGAAGTATCTTTCTGACCCATTTTGTTACAGTACAGTCCTACCACCAGTGTAGGGAGGCCCTCCTGAATTGCACTGCTTGGGGAAAGCCCGGACAGTGGCAGACCTAGCAACTGGCCCTCAGGTACCCACTCCATAAAGTGGGAACACAACAGAGAATGTATGGGTAGTGATGACCGTCCTATTTTCAGGTTGGTACCTACAGATGACAGAAAGTTTGAGAGGCAGGCCCACGGATTTAAGAGATAAAAAACAATGAAGAGCTTTGCATATGACAGCCAACACCTTAAATTGAGCTTGGTAATGAATGAACAGCCAATAAGTGACAGCATAATGTGATCAATATCCATGCTCTGCCTAGCTCCCAATAATGGCTGAGCTGTAGCACTCTGCACCAACTGAAGCCTCCAAGTTGATTCTGAAGGGAGATCAACAGAAGGAGCACTGCATTAGTCTTGTCTCAATGTTACTGTGGCGTGGATACAGGTGGCCAGATGTGGCATATCAAGGATACAACACATTCTACTTGAGTAGTGACACAAGACTTTCACATAAGCAGTGACTTAGAAAGCCAGACCATAATAAAAAAAAAGTTGTCACTGAGGAAAATGGAAGAACAGAGAAAAATCAACTTTACATGCAGATTCTGAATAATACAGTACAAGTAATCTGAACTGGCTGCATTGCTGTTAGATTTCAGTTTAATATTTAGAATAGACAGAGACATGTTAGAATTTCCACAAGCATTCTACTTGAATTCACAAAAACTAATCTGTTTTATAGGAACCGTATATATGTGTAACTGAGCCCGTTTCTGCACAGCCAATTACAGCATTGTGCCGTTGGTGCTATTGGCAACGCTGCAGCAATGGAGCGTTCGCATGGGCAGGCGCTCCGTAGACAGGTAGTACATCAGCTGAACCCGATGCTTCAAGTGGCTGCACTTTGCAAACGGTGTTCTTTTTTTCACAGAGTAGACGCCACGGGCATTCGGCGCCAGGATTGGTCAGTGCGGGCTGCCATTGTAGGGGGTGGGCTCTGCAGCACTGATTCCTGGCGGGCACTTTGTGCAATGCCAACTGCGTTGTTGAAAAGACATGCTCAGTGAGTGACTTTCAAATAAATCGTTGTGGGCCCGCCGGAGCGCTGCTGCATCGCTGCAGTATCGTTTCTGAAGTGACGGCCATGCGAACGCTGTTTTACCATCCTTTTACCTGCTTTTTTGACCCTTTTACCTGCTTTTTTGACCCTTTTTTTGGGGAGCTCACATGCAGGATGTGAAAGCAATGGCCTGCTGCTGCTGCTGCTTCTGAGCACCTGGTCTGAGAGCCATGGCTTCCTTTATAGAATCAATCAATTTCATGCTGGGCTGTAGGGATGAGCCCCACGAACCCAGCAGAGCCTCAGAGAGAGCGCAGGAATGCCTGTGCCATCTGTGCCCTTCTGGGCGCACACGCTCACCCATCCCCCAGACCCCCGTGAGTCACAGGTCATGAACTACCTGACTCACGGTCACCAGGTGTCCCAGACAAAGGGACAAAGGGGCTCTTGCCCCCAGGTATGGATTAGACCCAGACGCGAACGTTTCCTCCTGCACGTAGACAACCCCATGATGTCATGTATCATATGATATTCTCCCGCTCTCCCATACACGCCCCTATTGAAAACCCTAATAAAAGGTGCCAGGGACTAGCACACGGCAGAGCTGCCAGATCCACGGATCACGCTTCCTGCCGCTGGCTCTCTCCACCGGATGATATCCCCACGTCTCGCCTCTTCCTTGCGACCCCTGCGGGCCGACTTCATTGGGCCTTCCTTTTTCCCTGTTGCCTTTAACTTTTCCTGGCATTATTGTCTTTTCCAGGGACTTGCCTTCTCATAATGTGACCAGAGTACAGTAGCCTCAGTTTCTTCATTTTAGTGTCTATGAATAGTTCAGGCTCTTTGCTTGACCTAATACTACACAAAAAAGTTAGGCATGAATTCTTGTTTTACTTGTCAGCAAGACAGAAATAAACCTACAGGCTTCTTGAAGTATATTTTATGTATCCAAGGTTTGCTAATATAGGGAAGACCACAATAGAGTCATTCCTTAAAATGCAATAAAGAACATAAACATACTGTACATAGTCAAGATAGACTTTATTTTTAAACAAATTTGAAAGCCAGGGTGGAGTTACAACAAGAATGTTGGACAGGGATTAGCTCACCATGAAATTCACTGAATGACTTTGGACCAGCTGAACCACTCAGCCTAACCTACCTCCTATCAAGGCCATGGTGAGAATAAAATGTGGGGGGGGGGGGGAGTGAGAACCACATATGCCACTCTGAGATCCTTGCAGGAAAAGCAGGATAAAAACGTGAGAAGTTTAGTAGCTTTAGAAATACTTTAACAAACATACTCAGCAAGAATTACAAAATTCAAATTGAGCAGGCAACATTTACTTACACTTTTGAACTCTATACACTTTTAAGATCCCATTTCAGTAACACTAAAAAAACACTGCAGCATACAGCAGCTTTAATAGGCATGCAAAGAGCCATGCAAGATTTAAAAAATCTAAAAAGACAGGCAAAGTTTCATTATAGCTAGCAAAAGTTAGTCTTTAATATAAAAGGTTTTTTAATTCTTTTGATTATGCCTTAAACGCAGTGCTAAGAGGGATCCAAAATGCTGTTAACAAATATAACAAGAACTACATTTTTATGAATTACACAAAAGAAGAATCTACAAACACCCTGAATTCTATTTTCACAAAGGAGAATGCCCTTATCTGAAGTTTTTTTTGTAAAAAGATCTCCTCAAATTTATGTGGTTCATCATGAAACACAAAACAGTTTAGCGTCAACTGCTTGTAAGAACAAGTTTCCACTTTCAATTGTAAGTCCTTTATTAGAAATGCACGTCACATCTGATTAAGTTACAGAGCAAAGTGCGGTTGCGCTTAACAGTTAAACACTTCCACACAGAAGAATTTAACAAGCATACAAGAACAGAACAATCTAACTTGTTTAATGTGCTGCTACATTTCACGTCTGTCACTACTGTAAGCCAATCATTACACCAGATCCGTCAACTCATAGGCTTATGAAACCTCTTACCAGTTACAACTGAAACAAGGGGTGGGACTTCCACTATCATCTTAGCCTGAAGTATCACTGCCTCTCAAAAAGGCAGGATGATTTCTTGGCCTTGAACAGGAAGTTGGGAGCAGAAAGCTATCTAACAAGTTAATGATCCACACCTTCAGCTGTTACTTTGCAGTTTTACCGAACTTATTAAATTTATTCTCAATATCCTTTTTAAAAAAATATTATAGAAGTTGTCCTCAAAAAAAAGAAAGAGAAAAACTTTCTCTACTTCAAACAGTATCCTTTGTTCTGTACTCGTTACAGCTGTGGTTTAATCTGACAAAAGGACAGCAAAAAATTCTAATACTAAACTCTGATTACGGATCTGTGCACCTCACTGAAGGTCATGCAATATTAACTATGCTATGAAAAAGAATTTCTGCTGTTTGTTTTCTTTCTTCACAGTAGATTAAGCAGAATAGACCACCCTTCAACTACTTTTTTGATAAAACATAAACAACTTTAAACTTTACTGTAAGAAGTGCTAAATAAAAGTGACAAAAACAGTTCTCGATAACATTAAACAATGCATAGACAACCAGGGCTCAACATTGTTTAAGAGGACTTATATTTTTAAACTACACTTAGTTTTCAGTACAGTAAATGCACATAATGTGACAGTTAAGTAGTTTTTATTACACAATAAAGGAGTTTAAAATTACATCTTTTATCAAATAGTCAATTGGTTCTCAACTTCAGGCTTTAATGCTAGTTTAATCCACAAATTCCCTTTCAATTGCAATAATTTGTTCAATAACTGTTGCTTACTTTCATTTTCTTGGCAAACTTGTACCTTAACCCCCTTCAGTATTAGCTATTTAAACAAATACAGAAGTGCCTGCAAAAAATGAGCTGGGTCTGGAGTTGCATCTACTTCCAGAAGACTGGCTGCTGTCTTGAAAAGGCCATTTTATACATCTGAGTAATAGAAAAATGGGCAGGAACAACCTGGAATTAAAATGCACCTAACTGGAAATGAACAAACTACCCTAACTTCACATTAGGGTAATGTTGAGCAAAATCATTTTGCTACCTATTCATATTCCAACTCTCAGCCAAAGTTCCCCTTCCTCTTCTCTACCTTACAAATTTATAAGCATGGGAAAAGAAGACAACAATCTGAGATACCGAAAAAGAAACGAATCACAATTTGGGTGGGGAGAAGAGTCTAAATGCAAATCTTGAAGAGGAAATGCAGACTGGGAATGCAGTTAAACAGGAAACAAAATTGTTGCAGAACCAAAGACAGTGTGTAGGCCGTTAGAACATGGCTAAGCATGGATGGGAGCCTTTCGGATGTTCCAGATCACCCTCATCTGGTTTCCAAAGCTTGACAGGTATGTATAAATAGCAAAATCCCTGTAGAGATTGAGGACATCAGGGTGCTTACTAAGCCCTCCCCCTTTCCGGCAAAGGGCACCCTGCAGCTTCATATCTACTAATGAGGGGGCAAAGAATACCTATTTCTGCGCCAGCCCATGGAGGAGAAGGGGGGCAGGAGGGAGAAAGGGGGAAGCGGCCAAAGGGGCGGCAGGAGCACCAACAGCATAAAGTTTTGGCTGCATTTGCGCAAGTGCTGCCGGCCAACGGTGAGCATGCTTGTTCCCAGGGAACTGGGAGCATCTCCTCTCCCCGCCCCTGCCGCCGACACGCCAGGGTTTGACGACATTTTGCGGATACGGGGAGACAGAACTTCCCTCCCTCGTAACCAAGAGGGCAACCCCGCTGCCATCTTAGAGCGCGGCCCCTCCTTTTCCCAAACCTGGGGAAGGGCGAGGAGCCAAGGCAACAGGGCAGGGGCTTCGTGGGCGAGGGAGCCAACGAGCGAGCAAGACGTGCAGCCTAGGAGTTGGCCGCTGGTGCCAGGGCAGCTGCAAAAGGGCCCCGAAGGAAACAGGAGGGGACACCCACCATGTATAGGAAATGAAGAATGGCAAAGGGAGGGCGGCCCACACCGAGCAAGAAGACAAAAAAAGTGCAGGGAGGGAACGGGGGCATTGCAAAGTCTGGGCGGCTGCAAAGTGGCCCGAGCAAGGCAGCCCTGGTGCTACAGGGCAGACGAAGGAGGCCGCGGAGGGGGCTGCTGGTGCAATGATCCGGGAAGCCTGGAAAGGGAGCAGGCTGAGTTGGGCCTCCTCTCTCGCGCTTACCTTGATGTGGAAGCGGATGAGGGCCAGGCGGATACAGTGCGCCATGCAGACGGGCGGCAGGAACCAGACCTTGGGCGGCGGGGTGCCCTTGTTCTGGACGTGGCTGACGATCTGCTGGGCAGTCTGGCGCTCGTTGCCCTGCCGCTTGACCCACTCGTGCAGCCGGGCCTTCTCCAGGGCGCCGTTGAAAAAGACGAAGAGCTCGATGTTGCCATTGAAGCAGGCTTTGGCCAGGGCCGCCAAGTAGCCCAGCATGTGGTTCCACTGCCCGCCGCTCACCCAGTCCGTGTAGAAGCCGCCATAGAGCCGGTGTAGGCAGTTCTCGGCGTCGATGAGGAGGCGCAACGGGGTCTGGGGGGGCCTTTGCCGGCCGCCCCCGACCAGGCTGCCCCGGGCCAGCTTTTGCAGCTCCACCGGCACCACGGCGCTGGGGCAGTGCTTCTCGATGTAGTCCTGAAAACCTTGCACTCCCATGGCGGCGGCTGGGGAGGAGGGGGGCACTGAACGGGCTGCTGATGTCGGGGGAAACCGGACGAGCAGGCTGGCGGGAGAGGGGGGGCTGCCGTCCGTCCGGGCGAGGCAGTAGTAGCAGCTGCTGCTGTAGTAGTAGTAGTAGTAGTTGCGAGTCGTGGGACGTGATGGAGCCTCAACTAAGCTGGGTGGGTGGGTGGTTTGCTGGGTGGGCTGGCTGCAGTTGCACGGCGGCTCTTCAGGGGGGAGTTGTGTTGATGAGTGGTGGGTTCATGGCTGCTGCGGCCGCCATGTGCTGCTCTCACACAGCCATGGCTCAGGGGATCCGGGCTGCTGGTGTGGCTGCTGCGGCTCCTGCTGCCGGGGGAAGGAAGGAAGGGAGGGAAGAGAGAGAGAGCGCGGGAGGGGAGGGAGGAGAAGAGGAGGAAGGGAAGGGGAAGGAGAGGAAGGCGGGGAGGCGCACAACGCGCAGGAAACCAGCCCACTGGCCGTCGCGGAACAGGCGGGACTTGGCCCGGGAGCGCCCGCTTGCCAGCTCGCAGCCTGGGCCTGCAGCACCCCCAGCCTCGCCGCTCTCCTTTGAGGGGCACCTCCCGGAGGTCCGGCTGGCAAGGCCGGCTCCCCACCGCCGGCCCCCGGTTACGCGGCTCTGCCGCTGTCCTGCAGCTGAGACCCTGGGGCGCTGGGCCTGCGCGGCCTGGCCGGTTGCAAAACCCGAGCATGCGCACCGCAGGGCGGGCGGGAAAGAGACGACGAGGAGGATTGGACCGGGAGAGGCCTCGCGAGCGGAAATGGACGGGCGTGCGAGGGCTTGCTTGCAGAGCCTGCGCGAGGGGAGGGGAGCCGGGGGAAGGGGGTCCTCGCTGGAAAAGGATGTATGGAATAAGGGGAGGGAGTCGGAAAGGGAAAACAGAGAGGAAGGCGGCTTTAAATAGAGGGAGTGGGAGAGGGAGCGACGACGCTGGAGGGATTCCCTGTAAAGACTCTTCTAGTCAAAGAGAAAAACCTTACAGATAGTGTGGTCGTGATTGTGCTGGGCTTTATATTAAAGGGTGGGAAGCGACGAAAGTCACGCCATCGATGTAGTTGGGGCCACTCTGCCGATCCTACACAGAGTTAGATGGACACGCACCGATTCATTTCTACAGGATTTGCGCCTTAGGCTGTTCTAATCCCTCCCTCTACGTTTTCTTTTGTGCTTGTTGACCCGCATGGTCCCTGTCACAGCGTTAGTCACAATCCATAACAAAACCAGAACAATTTTTTGTGTTATGAGTAAATGGAATTATTAGGGGCAATGAAACCCAAACAGTGATTCGTGAGTTCCTTAAACCAAGCCTGAACCTGGTGATCACTTTTTAATATTAAACTTGCCTATTAAAAGGCTCAAACATTGCAATGTTATTAAAACAATTAAATGTAGTGTAAAAATACTTGCATCAGCTCTGCATGATTCAGCGAAAAACACATTGATAGTGTAGGCTGCAGTTCGGTGTTTCAATAACAAACACTTGAGCCTGTTTCAAATGATGTTTTAACTCTAAAGAGGTTTGGACTGAACATCTCAATTTGAAATAAATGAGAGGAAATTGCACAACTTTCACTGGATTGTGCCTTTGAGTACAAATTTATGTGGTTCATCATGAGACATTGGATCATCAATTCATCATGACATTGGATCATCACAAGAGCAAGTGTTGGCTGCTCCATTTACTCTCTTGGTAGAAATATGTCAATAACATTCCCTCTTATCATGAAGAAGAACATGCCGCTGAGTTGAAACAACTATCATCCATGGGATGATGCAGGCAAGACGTGAGCAAAAGTGGTTTGTTATTGCCTTTCTCTGCATAGCAACCCCAGTCTTCCTTGGTGGTCACCCATCCTAATAGTGACTGGCCAAGCCTGTGCAGCTCACAAGTTTTGATGAGCCAGGCCTATGCTGGCTTATTCAAGCTGCTACCAGTATCATGTGACGTACATATATACACTTTTGGCAGGTGGAACATCTACGTTGATAGAGTTTACTCGAGAGTCACAGGGTCTGCAACCTGCGGGTCTCCAGATGTTCATGGACTACAAATCCCATCAGCCCCTGCCAGCATGGCCAATTGGCCGTGCTGGCAGGGGCTGATGGGAATTGTAGTCCATGAGCATCTGGAGAGCCGCAGGTTGCAGATCCCTGCTTCAAGGGAAAAGACTGGAAGTAAATCTCACTATTTTCTGTGTCCAATCAAGGAAGTTCTGACTAATCATAGAAAGGAGTAATGAGTCTAACAGAAATGCATTGCAAATGTTTGTTAAAATGTTTTAGTGAAGTGTGGAGGATGGAGGCTAGATTGTAAAGGATCTAGGATAAAAGAAGATAAGTACTCCATAGGAAAGCTGTGAAAACACAACTGAGTTTTATATTAAAAGGAGGGGTATTAAAATGACTAATTAAAACAGATGAAGAATGAATGGCAATGAAAGACACTAAGACAAGAGGAAACTGGGTGGCACTATATGTCAAATGTGCACAGGAACAATTCTTTAAGAGAAATCTACTCATTTGTTTTCACTTGGCAATAAACACAAGATGCCAAAGATAGTTGGAATTAAATATAAAGTTATTTGTACAGTGATCTCTGTACACAATGATTGTAACTTCTTCTGGCAATGATCCTACAAAACATTAGTAACGATATTGTGTTTTTGGAATTAAACATAAGATGAACAATTCCTTCTTAAAATCCTAATAGTGTTGTATTTTACTTTATGGTGTATGTAATTTCATTGGTGAAGAGGCTCATTTTACTGTAGATGTTCAACTAGTTCTTAACCATCTGCACTAATAGCCAATTGGCTTTTGAATTCAATCCAAAGTGTTTTACAGTACAAATTACAGCATTTCAACTCTTTCCCCTCCTCCATTTTTTTAATTTTCTGGATAACTATGCAGGCAACAATTTTCTTTCCATTGTATCTGAAGAAGTGTGTTCTGACTCATGAAAGTTAATTCTGTAATAAATGTTAGTTTTTTAAGGTGACAGTAGACTTCTGTTTCCTTTGCTGCAATAGATTGATAAACACACAAAACTGGGGGGTGGAGTGGAGGGCTGAATCCAGCAGTGGAAACAACGTGGGCTTCCGCAGGTAGAAATGCCCTCTTCAGGGCACTTACCCCAGCGAAGGAGTGAAGCTGCTGGCCTCCCCAGGCACTGGGACAGCACGCTGCTGGCTCTGCCAGCGCAGCAGGGGCAGTCTGGGAGCTTGAATAGGGGAGAAGTTGGCATCCTCCCAGCCATTTGCCGGTTTATGCCATCTGCTGCCAATTTGGACTTACGTGACCCAAAAGGATAATGTAAGTCTTTTCAGCACCATAAAGGCTCCTCTTTTGTTTCTGGGCATGTTGGTTATTATTTCCCACTGCCCCCTTTCCCCCTCAGTTTTTGCCCTCTTTGCAGTGGAGCACTTAAGAGTGCGAGGGGATCTGCCATTTTGACATGTCACCAATAGAGAAAAAGAATCAGAAAGCTCCCCTTTGTTAAAAAAAAAGCATAATTTTTCCATTGACATACTATGTTTATATCAATATGTTGATATTTTGGTATATTAATATAAAATGTTTGAACAAGGGATCACTGTTGAGCGCTGGGTCACTGAATCTCTTCTATGGTGGAAACGGGGGAGTAATGGCAGTGCACCAACCACAAAGGGACAACACGAGCCACCTTTTCCCAAGCTCTCTAAATTCCTGATAATCTCTTCCCCGATGTGCCAGAGAAACCCTGACATTTAATATCATTGAAAGAAAGAAGTTGGCAACAGGGAGGGAGCCCCTGGAAAGGCATGGAAGGACAGCACAAGGGAGTGGAAGGGATGAAGCTGTGCTGGCTGGCTGTGGGCGGAGGAAGGATGCTCAGGGCAAAGCTGTGCTTATTGGCAAATCTGCCCTGCTCTGCCCATGAAGGATATTAAAGTCGCACCACAAGTGGTCTCACTTGTCAAGGAGAATGAAAGCAAGGCAATACATCTGTACAAGAAATCTCGCCGCTATGGACATTCGCTCCTGGCACACGACAGAGACCTTGTGCATAATTGGCCAAAATGTTAAGTGGAGAGTTTTCTTAGGGGCCCTGACACAGCAGAACTCTGGCCGTTATTGCATTTGTAGTTTCCTTTGCATTAAGCATTTGTTCCCTTCAGGTTGGATTCTTGGATACTTGGACATTTTCGATATAATAACAAAAAATAAACTGGCAAGATAAACAGCGAAATTTTGAAGATATGGACAATATATGAGGACTGGATGAAAGGAGCTGGAGTCAATGAGGAGATATGGGAGAAGAGATTACAAAGAATGAATTTACTGCTGTTTGATAAAATTATGAAGAAAATACAGGGGGGAGGGGAAAAGGGGAAAATGTATTGTTTGAAAACAAATGAAGAAGACTATTAATATAAAATGGAATATTCAAATAATACAATAAAAATTTTTTAAAAGGATTCTTGGATACATGTATTTTTCCTTTTCCAGAACTCACTGCACCTCAGATCAGAGAATCTCCACATTTTTTGAAACCTCTGTAGGTGCAACTTTTCCTATTTATACGAGGGTCTATTGCTTGAACAATCGCTATTGCTTGAATTTGACCTAAAGCTTACATGGTTTAGCAAATTAACATTAGACCAAAAATGCCCTCCCCGAAAAGGGTGGCAGGCAACCTCCCCAGCTGGAGATTGCACAGATAGAGATCAGCTCAACCAGGGACACTTCACAGCAGGAGAATCTTGCTGGAAATCACAGAAAAAATTCATTTCAAAGTACACAACCTTGAATTAAGCACTGCATGCACAATTGGCCTCTTATTCTGGAGGCAGGTAGAAGAGTCAAGCGTCTTGTGATTTTTCTAGAGCATGCAGAACATTTCAGACTGATTTTTAAGTGAGTGCTGGGCTCTCTATTAAGATTAATTTTTCCTTGGGCTGAGATGTAGTTATTATATTTCTGTGATTTGTATAAATTATCTTGGTTTTAGGAAAGTTGATACATAAATGGCTAAATGGATACATAAAGTTTCTTCAGTCTAGTTTCCTTAATAGGAGAAAACATTTTTCCATCAAAATAAATCCAAGCAAATTGTGTGCATGGCCAATACAATTCCATCTTTTGTGGATTTAGCATACCAAGATTGCTTCGTTGTTGTTGAACTAGGGATGTGAGCTGATCAATTAACAGAAAATATCTAATTTTTTCTTGTGTTAATTGTGCAATAGAGATCCAATCCAAAGCATACTTAAACCTGGAGAAAAGTCCTGTTGAAACCAACTAAAAAAGCATATAGGCTTGGAGTTACAGTCAGTGGTGGGATTCAAATAATTTAACAACCGGTTCCAGTGGTGGGCTTCAAATAATTTAACTGGTTGTTTACAAGCACCATTTCAACAACTGGTTCTGCCGAAGTGGTGCGAACCTGCTGAATCCCACCACTGGTTACAGTGTGTTCATACCTGAATCTTCCAAACAGCAGTAGCTTATGGCGAAAGTATGACACTATTTTTATTTACACAGTATCACACAGTACCGTACTTTACAGCATCAGCAGTAAACCAGCAGCAAACTATCACTGTGAACACACCCTGATATATTATACTGAAATCCTACATTGGCAGGTTGCTATAGGATTTTGAAGTTGCAAATGTATTGCTCCTCCTGAATGTTTTAGTAACATCTTTCACCTAGGTCTAAGATGCATTTTAAAAACTTCAACACTGTGTTAGCTTGATCTTTCCTTTAAGTTAAAAAAGTTATCTGTTACCATAGAGTCTTAGATCTTTCAAACTGACTGTTAGCTCCATAAAGAACCATTAACTCCACAGATGTTCAGAAGTAGAACAGTTCAAGGTTATTCTTGCATGTTAGTTATTATAAAAGCTACCCTTATAAACATGCCTTTAAAAATGCTGATTTTATATGGGCACAATCCTGCCTTGGTTAAGCACTTTTAAGGCCCACTAATTTTAAAAGGAGAATGAAACATACATCCCTTTTCACTGAAAGGGATGAGTCTTTTGACAGAATCACATGCTTGAAGTCTCCCCAACCCCTGTTAGTTTCACAGTGCTAAAGCAGGAATGAAGTGTAAGGAAGAAGGTGCTCATGTTCACTGATTCATGCCTGAAGACTTTCCTCATTTAGGCTTCTTTCAGGTCTTGAAGCAGGAGGTGGGGAAGTAAGCTGGCCTATCTATGAGGCTTGGTAAGGTAACATAATGTTCAGTCCCGAGGGCTACCATGGTGAAGGCAATTGGCTGCCAGTGCAATGGTGGCACAGCTCATCTACTCCCTAATGGGAAACCATAAGGGCTGAGTACCATTTAAACAGCTCTGCAGAGACCAACCTGGTACCTTCAGCAACTATTCTATTCCACCCACAGGATGTTACAGGCATGACAGCACAACCACGACAGATGGGAGAGGCCAATCAACCACAGGGCAGCAGCTGTGAGAAGCTGGCTCCTGAGTCACCTGAGGCGGGGAGCAGGCCCACAGAGTGCTCACATGTGTGGTCACGTGTGAGCTCACTTCAACCTCCTTAAGAGTACAGGTTCCACCAAGTGAAACAGAGGCAGTGACAAGTGGGATGGGGGCAGCTACCAGCCTTCCTCTGAATGGGCTGCATGACCATACAGCCACTGATGTTCCCAGGACACAGCATCCTTCAACTCATGCTCCCTCTTAATAACAGTGGATGAAAGAAACAGGGATGCTGTGCTGACCACAGGCTTTACCCTTTGCCAGCAGTGGCTCCAAATCCCCAGTCCCACCACACCAGCCATGGAATCTTGGAGTGCAGTGGCACCTTGACAAACATTCCACATTCCTTATCCCACTCTAAGCTGACGATAGAGAGTCTAGTCAGTGGAATTCATTTGTGGCATATATAGGCCTATGACCAGCTCTTGCTCCTACAACTATCTCACTTACATCTTTGTCCACCCCATCATTGACCTCCACCCAGAGGTGGGATCCAACCAGTTCTCACCAGTTTTCTAGAAATGGTTACTAATTTTTTCTGAGTGCCGAGAAGGGGTTATTAAAGCAACCCCCCTGCCCAATAGGAACTGGAGGTGCATGTGTGTTTGAATCCCATCACCATCGGAACCTGATATTAAATTTTTTTGATCCCACCACTGCCTCCACCTCCTCTTGGTTTGAAACCACAGAAACCTACACAACTGCAGCTAGCCAGGGACCTCACCAAGGACTTGTCCAGCAGGGTTGATGGGGCCAGAACAATATTGATGTTCTCCTGCCCAGGGTTCATGACTTGGTCCACAATCACCAACCTGGCATGCAGACCAACCTCCTCACCAGCCCTGATACCCAATGGTCTGCACTTTTCGCTGCTGAGAAAGTTGCCTGCAGAAGGAAAGGCAGGAGTGGATAGATGGCATGGTGGGGCTGCTTTGAGGTCACATACCCTCTGTAGAGGACCTCAATGCTGCATGCACCCACCATAGCAGGCAAAATCTGCACATAGCATGGTTTCATCCCAGATAGACCCTCCCCCACGGCCATTCATACACAACATCCTGAACCATGACAGCATGTATATATGACCGAGCTGGCCCAAAGGTGTAGTTCTAGTGTAGTTCAAGGTGGATAGCTCAGTCCTCACATTGTGGCCCTGGGCAGACGTTTAAGTGAGTAATGTTCTCTTATGCACATGTTACACTGATAGACTCAGTCGGCGCGAAACGAAAAAAGGCTGCACACGCATTGCACACAACCCGCTGCGCTCTGATTGGCTGGAAGGCGTTTGCATTACTCTGTACAGTGGAAAATTTGAAACCACATTAGACCCCCGAGTGAGGGAGGGGAGGGAGTAAGGAGTAGCATGCAAGGGAGGGAGGGGGAGGGGAGGGGAGGGGAGGCATGCCACCCCTTACTACCTCTGCTCCCTCACTTGGGGGTCTGGATTGGAGACCTGTTTTTTTAAAAGGTCTACATTCAAGCAGGTTAGGGGAAAATATGTGATAAGGTGGGGGGAGCACCAGAACCGGGATGAATCTGTGTTCGGCGGTTCAGCTGTAGGGAGCTCATTGTGAAACATAGATATTTCAGGGGAGTATCCCAGGATAAATCGGAAGTGGGGATATCGCCAGAGTGCCACAGCCAACATAGCCCTGTGCCTCATAACTTGGCATCTGACTTGCCCATGCATGGACCAGGATTTTATTGGCTGCATCAGCAATGGCTGGAGGGCAGGGGTTCAGCCAGGGACCAATGGCAACTGTTGGCCTTCTGTGGTCCTTGGGTCAGCAGGATTGTGGTGGATGGTGGGGACAGTTGCACTTTTCAAAGCACAGGTGTCTACACATTATGCAGCTCTGTGTGTTTGCCACAAGGCATTCCCAGGCTGGGGCAGCTTAGGAAGCCAGCTGACTCCTATGCCTCTGGGCCCATACCCACCCACACTAGCACACTCTACCAGTGTATTTCAGGTTGTGACAACATATCTCAGGGATACACCAGTGAAGCAGGTGGTCGGCTCCCTGAGCAATTTTACCCCATCTTTAAACTGAACTCACAGTTACTTTAAGGGTAACTGGTTAGATGATGATGATTGATGATCATGTATTGAATGTATAGGCTGGTAATTTCCATCAAGGGCTCAGAGCTGTTTACAATATTCAGTTTACAAATGCAATCATAAAACAAATATATACGATTTACAAATTTGAAAAAAAAGATAGAATCATAGAGTTGGAAGAGACCACAAGGGCCATCAAGTCCAACCCCATTTCCATGCAGCAACACGCAGTCAAAGCACTCCCAACCTATGTTCATCCTACCTCTGTTTAAAAAACTCCAAAGGAGTCCACCACTCTCTGAGGCAGTGAATTCCACTGTCAAACAGCCCCGACAGTCAGAAAGTTCTTCCTAATGTTTAGGTGGAATCTCTTTTCCTGTAGCTTGAACCTATTATTCCGTGTCCTAGACTCTGAGGCAGCAGAAAACAAGCTTGCTCCCTCTTCAACATGACATCCCTTCAAATATTTAAACATAGCTATCATGTCTCCCCTTAACCTTCGTTTCTCCAGACTAAACATAGAATCATAGAATAATAGAGTTGGAAGAGCACACAAGGGCCATCAAGTCCAACCCCCTGCAATGCAGGAAAACACAGTCAAAGCACTCTCGACATATGTTAATCCAGCCTCTGTTTAAAAACCTCCAAAGAAGGAGACTCCACCACTCTCTGAGGAAGTGAATTTCACTGTCCAACACCCCTGACAGTCAGAAAGTTCTTCCTAAAGTCTATGTGGAATCTCTTTTCCTTCACTTTGAATCCATTACACCGTGTCCTAGTCTCTGAGGCAGCAGAAAACAAGCTTGCTCCCTCTTCAACATGACATCCTTTCAAATATTTAAACATGGCTATCATGTCACGCCTTAACCTACGCTTCTCCAGACTAAACATCCCCAGCTCCCTAAGCCTCTCTTCATATGGCATGGATTCCAGGCCTTTTACCATTTTTGTTGCCCTCCTCTGGACCCATTCCAGCTTGTCAATATCCTTCTTGAATTGCAGTGCCCAAAACTGTACACAATATTCCAGGTGAGGTCTAACCAATGCAGAATAGAGAGGTACAATTACATCCCTCAATCTTGACACTATACTCCTATTGATACAGCCCAAAATCGCATTGGCTTTCTTGGTCACCTCATCACACTGCTGATTCATATTCAGTTTATGGTCTACTAAGACTCCCAGATCCATTTCACATGTAATGTTGTCAAGCCAGGTGTCACCAATCCTTTATCTGTGCATTTAAAATACAATTGCCATTTCTGCCACTGTAAATCATTGATATAAACCCCAAATGAGGGGAAAGGGCAATGAAAGAAAAAGAGACCAAAAAAAGGAGGGGTACATGAAAAAAGAGGGAGGGAGGCCAGCCAAGATGGAATATTGTTGCTGCCCTCAACTATGGGCCTGGTGGAACAAATCAGTTTTACAGGCCCTGTGGAATTGGTGCAGATTTCACAGGGGCTGGGTTTTATTTGAAAGAGTGTTGTACCACACTGAGGCCATAGTTGAAAAGGCTCTGGTTCTGGTTAAGGACAGTTGGATGCTTTTCAGGCCAGGGATTACCAGTAACATTTGCTTTTTTCTTTTAATATTTTTTGAAAAGTCACATTAGCCACAGGGCATCTAGAGACAATTCACTTTTTCATTTTTTACTCAACAGCTTTCTAAGCTCCATTCATATCTTCTCTAGTTTCACCATCACTGAGTAGACTACTCCCTTGTTTTAACCTGACCATCTTTGTCTCACTATAATTGACATTTTGTGACCTGTTCAGCTAAAAAATTTCTCTTTGCTGATTAATCTGAGATAATAAAACCATCTCTGAACTAGTTTTAATCTGTCCCCATTACTATTCACCAATATTTCATTGTTTTTTCATAATGACTTTCATTTTTATGGTTCTTATTTTTTGCTGTTTGACCTTCACTTTTAAAGCTGCAACTTTCAACGATCTTCTCTCAGCACTGCCAATTCACACCATCAAATTCGGAATACATTTTAAAGAATATTTATGTGTTGCCACAGTTTGTCTTTAAAACAGCTCTTGTCTGCTGGCTAAATGCTTTAAAATTATCATTTGTATAGAATAGGGATGCCATCCTCCAGTTGGAACGTGGGAAATCCCTCGGAATTACAGCTAATATTTTGACTATAGGGATCAATTCCCCTAGTGAAAATGGATGCTTTGGAGGGTGGACAGTCTTCCACAGGCTCCATCCCCAAATCTCTAGGAGTTTCCCAACTTGGATCTGGCAACTTTACCCTCATCCCCCTCCAGTACCCGGGGGGGGGGGGGGGCTGGCAACCCTAGTATAGAACTAAATTTCCTCACAAACCTTTTATGTTATTCTTTTATTGCAGATGTTATCTATCAATTACATTTTTAATCTCTCCCTCCCTTCAAAGAGGTCAGTGTTCATGGCTCTCATTTCTTCCATTTTGTTCTCACAACTACTCTGCCCTATAGATTAAACAGAGAGTGGCTGCAATCCCGAGAACATGTTCTTGAAAGTAAACCCATTGAATAAAATAGAAGTTATTTCCGAGTAGACTTTTATGGCATTAACAAATGCCTTCTCCAGCTCTAGTCCAACAGTGACTATACCACATCTTGCTTTTGCCTCACTTTGATGCCTGTCCTCTTTATATTGAAAACTTATTAGAATGGGAACTCCTTTTAAGTAACATTTATACTAGCAACTTTTTATAAATAATAATAGTAATGTCCACACCTTTATGAATAAAACCTGCTTTGGGCCTGGAGAATGGAGCAAGCTTCTTTCCTAGTGAATAATGGCATAGTCATTCAATCATAGATGGATGTCAGACTCTGAGCTATCATCCTCTCTTGTAGCTGTTTCCAATATCATGGTTGATAACTTTCAGTCACGTTGCCCAGTTTTAGCTTCAAGTACTCGCTGGCATTGTGGCTGCACACACTTTATCATTATAATATCTGCATACTGTCTCATTTTTCCTGCATAGTCCACAAATGCCATTAGAAACCTCACACTGAGTTTAAATAATCAATTGCTGAAGAAATATTCGCTCCAAGAAAAATCATGTTAGAAGGAACAAAAATTCACCCCAAATTTAGATATAAGAACATACTTTAGAACTTTTATGCAAAACTATTTTGTACCTATGATGCATTAAAAATAATTAGCAAGCTTTTGTGTCATGGTCTACATATCCTAGGGTTTGGCAAAACCAATGGTTGAATTTGGATTTGGTATCTATTTGTTTACTAAGAAGAGAAGTGGGTTTGGCTGTTCATGTCTTGGTTGAGTGAACAGCAAGAAAAGAAAGCAATTAAAGTGAGTCACATTTTGAAATCAAGCTGCATTAAGAGTACTGTGAAGAGCCAGTGTGGTGCAGTGTTCAAGGTGTCAGATTGGACCTTGGAAACCCAGGTTCAAATCTCCTCTTGTGCCATGCAAGTTTGCTGGGTCACCTTGGGCCCGTCACATACTCTCAACCCTGACTCTGCTTGTCTTTGGAAGAGAAATTTTCACAAAATACCAGGGTCATGATGCGGAGGCAGGCAATGGAAAACCACAACTGAAGTCTCCTGCTGTGAAAACCCTTCAGGGTCACCATAAATGAGCAGTGACTTGACCACACAAACAAAGCACTGTGCTTAGGAATGCACAGTATGAAATATAAACAAATCCAACACTAGTTTTCTTTTCTTTCAGTGACAGCGGATTTCATCCTAGCCAGCTGAGATGAAATAGTCAGGGATTGCACCTCTTAGTCAAGGATTAGCCAAATTGCAGGCAGATCATTTTAAAGGCAACCAAAATTCTTTTTGCCTGGCAAAGCGGGCACATAGTTGTAAACTGGCATTGTGTGAATTTTCCTTCTTTTCCCAGGATTCTCAAGCGGTCTTGCTGCTCTGGTTTTTCACAAAATGCAAATGTGCTCTTCAGTTTACTTCATAGTGTGCCATTTATTACAGCATTCTTCTCCTGGCCCTGATGGCTTTACCATATTAGCCTGGCCAAGGAAGATATGCTTTTAAGCAGGAAAGCTTAGTGTGGTAGGTTGAAAAAAGCAAAGTTAGCTCCACTACTTTGTGCAGTCCAGTTTTGTTTTAAAATAGATTCCACCACCACCCAACCCTACTTTACATGTGGCTGGACTTGTACATGTCGGATCCTCCCATGCTTGCTTTTAAATGTGCTAAATACATACTAGAGATCTTAGAACCTGAATCAGCAATTCTGATCTGATCCTTTCTCATCCAACTCATCTTTAAGTTTGCCATATCTCCAGCATCCAAGAGACTCATAATGTGGGATTTAGTGATATCACACTGAATAGCAGTAATAGTAGTAATGGAAAAATGGAAATTTGGCTAATCCCTTGGCTAAGAGGTGCATCATGAGGAATTGTATCATAACCTGTGAATGAATGTATATAGACAATCATATTGAAAGAGCTGGACTATTCTCCACACAAAAAAATGGAAGTTAATTGTGCTATACATAAAACATAGTCCAGTTGTTAGGGCCACATGTGTGTCTCTCTCCATGTATATTACATCTATCTATCTACTTAACTACCTACCTATCTGCAAATCTTGAAAAATACCATTTTGCATCATCCTTACCTTAAATTCCATGCCATTCATTATCTGTCTTGTACTTGTTCTCAATACGTAATTGATGCTGTTACAAGCAGGCAGGGCGATCTTATGATCAAATGAAGATAGCTACCGGTACACCAGATGTTACACTACTTAGCTATTTGAGATTCTATGCTCCCTCAGTTGCAAAGCACAATATTAGCAGTAGGAAGATGAAATGTAGGCTATTCCTCCCAGGGACCTTAGTGGCACTTTTACCACCACATAACATTGCTCCTAGATTAGCCATACACAAAAAGTACCAATCAGCATGTTGTGAAGAGGTGAATTGGAGCTTGGTACCACCATATCTCCAATTCTGGTTTTGTAGGGCTATAATGCAATAGTTCCATAGCACTTGTTTTGGGAAGAAGTAGGGAACATAGGGAGTTTAATTCTCATCATTCCTCACCTCAATAGCCACGCAATGAGGATCCCCCCACCTTCTTTGTATTGCCTTATTTGCTGAATGGAAACAAACTACAGTAGCCAGAGTGAGATCTGCAAATATTTGGTACTAAACTCATCTTTTAGGGGGAAATTTTCCTCCCCTTTAGAGAAGTGTATTCAGAACATAATATATTTTGCTTTTGGGAGAGAGAATTCCTACTGATGAGCAGAAGCCTTCCTTTTTCTTGTGGCTGGCTCCACTATGATAAATTTATTACTGGCATAGAGGCCTGCAAAAATGTTTTTAATTGATCAGACAGTGTAAGACATCCAATGAACAATGCAGTAGGACTAGGATCACACAACTGGAAAATAATGCAAGCAAAACAAACAAACAAACAAACAAGAAACTTGTCTAAGGGATGACACACCAGAATGCAAAAAGAAAGTTACAAAGGTAACAGTGCTAGTGGTAGTAATTCTGAAGCTCCATCATGTACCTTAGCCCAGGGCCCCAGAATCACTCAGAACACCACTTTCATGCTAAGTTTTGACTTCTGTGCTCCAGTTCCCTAGATGTGAACAGATTGAAGCAACCCTTGCTTCAAAATATAAGACCTGAATTATTCCTTGTTGAGGTTTCATGTATCCCAAATGGTGTATTGACTTCAAGGTAGCCAGAATCCTTCCTTTAATGTGGTTGGGAAGGTGACAATTGATGCGGTTCTGCAGTCGGAGTTCTTTATTTACTCCAATTAAGTGTTTCCTTCACCTCCTCTTATAAAGATATAATTTTACGTTATTGCCAAAAGAGTACAGATAAAGGGGAGATTTGGGGTCACTAAACAGATTAGACCCATTAGTTGATTATCAGAAAAGAGAGTAGGTTGAAATCAAAACAGCAAACAGTGGTCCACCTGTAATCTGAAGTGGTACAGGCCACAAAAAGTTTTACTACCTCATCTGTGTGGAATAGGCGCAACATCGTTAATAAACTATTGCCAACCTGTATTATGTCTTCAGGTGCGTGATAACACACTAACAAATGTCTCTGCAAAGTTGCATGGTGTTGCATTCATTCTTATTACAAACAGGTAATTGTTTGAAGGAAGAATGCAGAAGTTGTTTCAGAGCTGCCACGAATCAACGGTTTCTGAAGAAATGTTCAAAGAGATGCAAAAGAACAATAACAGACGTTTTGTTTGGAAAAAGTCCCACTGTTTTCTACACATAGGCCAACTTTTGATCTCCTTTCTCCATCATAGAGGTTTGGAGGGTCTCTCTTTAAATTCATTTATAAAATAAGTCAGAACTGTGGGTGTCTTTGATCTGCTCCTCTCTGGTAAAGTACAGAAGAGAAGAACATGTTGCTTAGCAACAGTGTGCAGTAGAATGGAACTTGAGGAAATTAGGGAATGGGAGGGGGAAGAAAGAGTGAACAGTGAATGAATGGTTCAAAATTGCAGGGAAAAGAGGAAGAATGAAGTGTGGCAACGCATGTAACATACTGAGCAAAAACTTCATCTAAAAAAAGAGTGAGAGAGAAACTGTGAGCGATGCTCACCAAGCAATTGCATACTGGCATAAATTTTAACCCAGGTTCAAGGAAACAACAGTACAGAAATAAAGTACGTCAGACTTCACATGAAAGGAAAGCCTAGTTTCATTGTGGAGTTTTTATACTAGACCAAGTTATTTTTAACCACAGAAGCATAATTAAATAAACCTGAGTTTCATACCCACTCATCAGTAGTGTGTGCTGCATGCACATCATGATATGGATCACCAGAGATGTTTGACTGGCTCTTTAATATTGAGGTTGCCAAAGTGTTAATGAGCCTCCTAGACAGCTGTGGCCTATGCTAAAGGAGGAAAAAATACTTTCCTGATCCTCTCCTGAAGCAGATTATCAGTGCACTGGTGGTTACTTGCTCTGCCCAACATCTTTCGGTAGTTCAGGGTGATGCAGAAAGGAATCCTCTATTTTCTATTCTGTAAGGTGCTCGTTCAGTGGGTGGGAACGTGTTATGGTATAGCCCAATCTCATTGGACCTCAGAAGCTAAGAATGGTTTTTACTTGGAAGGGACACCTCCCTGGAAGGCTTTGCAGAGGAAGACCCTGGCAAACTACTTCTGCTTCTCACTTGTCTTGGAGGAAGGGTAGTAGTAGTTTGGATTTATATCCCACCGTTCTCTCCTGTAAGGAGACTCAAGATGGCTTACAAGCTCCTTTCCCCTCCTCTTCCCACAACAGGCTTCTTGTGACTGTGACTAGCCCAAGGTCACCCAGCAGAAAAAGCGTAGCTACCAGAGGGAAGGGGGTGCATATTGCACTGGGCACACGTCTGGGGGGGGGGAATCGCCCCTGCCCCCCGCGGCGACCCCCTCCTACCCCGCCAAGCTTTACTCTTTAGTGAAACAGTGCAGGCTGGAGAAGTGGCCTGTTCTTTTCAGGCTGAAAACAGCCTGGTGGGAACTACACTTCCCAGGAGACCTTGTGAGCCCCAGGGTCTCATGGGAAGTGTGGTTCCCACCAGGCCATTTTCAGCCTGAAGGGAACAGGCCACTTTTGCAGGCTGAACTAGGGTAAGGGAGGGTGGAGGGGCAGGGTGCCACAGGGGGGCACACAGAGTGGGCACCAGGCGCACTCTGGCTCAGTTATGCCTCTGCCCAGCAGGAATGTAGGAGTGCGGAAACACATCTGGTTCACCACATAAGCCTGTACCACTCAGGTGGAAAGTCCATTGCTGGGGTTGCTGTAAACTGGCTGCAACTTGACATCATTTTATGCAAACACACACATGCACACAGAGGGCTTGCTCAGGCATCAAAAAGGTAGGTGGTCCCATGAAGCTTAGATCCCCTTCTTTTTCTTCAGTCTGCTTTCTTCCAAGTTGTATGTAAAACTAGTTTAATATTGTAGCTAAGGCCGTTTCTGCACGGGCAATGAATGGCGACCTGGAGACGGTAAAAACGCTCGCCTCCAGGCGCCGACCATCTCACGACGGGCGCAGCTGCGGAACGCCAGCCGCGCCGCCCTGCACCAGCCCACCCGGCCTCGAAGCCGGGCGTTTCCCCAGAGCGCTTCCCCAGCGCTTCTTTTTGGGGAAGCGGCCAGCCCGGTGAAGCCGCTGCTCTGGTGCGAACGGCAGCGGCTTCCACGCCACCTCCCCCACCCGGCACTCACCTTGTCCCCGGGCCTCCAGCCGCTGGAGCAGGCGCGCAGGGCCAGGGGGGCGTGTCCCCAGGCCTCGGCGACGCGCCGGAGGCCCGGGGACATGCCGGGTCAGCGGGGCGCCGGCGCTCTGTGGCGCCGGCTGCCCGGAAGCTTCCCAGGACCGGGCCCATGCCGACCCGGTCCCTACGGTGTCGCCGGGTCAGCTGTCAATTATAACTGCCGAGCTCGGCCGTTTCCGCCAAGTAAGCGTATGAAACCGCCCCTCAAAGTGTGTGATCTATATTCAAGCCCCACCTCAGCCACAAACTTATTAGGTAGCCTTAAGCAAGGCAGGTAACTGACCTTTCAACTTCACAGGAGGCACATACACAAACATAACAATAGTGATCAATATAAAACAATACTAGCTTACCTTATCTGGTTGTCATGTAAACATATAGGGGAAACTGTATGTTTTAAGTATGATTGTTATTACTATGTATTGCTTCTAGGAAGATGCTTAAACTCAGTCTCCAAAGGAGATATATCCCATAATTGAAAAGTGGTCACTGGGAATATCTCTCTGCATGATGATTTGACAAAGGGCTGGTATGGTCAAAACAGCATTTACCTTATTTTATATACAGCAATAGCTCATAAAATAAAGATAGCCACAATGTATGTTTGACTAGGCTGTTCTTCAAAATATCTGCTATAACACCTCATGATGATTTCTGGTTATTGAAGCTCAGTGTAACTTTTGTGCGAGCTGATATTGAGGCATACAAACTATTTTTACAACTGTAGCTACCACTTTAGATAGCTTTTGGCTATCCTAGTAGTAAAGGCATTTGAATTTACATTTGGCTTCACTTTGTTTTGATTGTTTAATATAATTGATTTTTCTGAGTTTTTTAATGCTTTTGGTTTTAGCAATCATCGTGCCCTTATAATATAACAAACCTATTCCTGACATCTACGAACAAAATGGTGGTAAGGCCAATCTAGGGGGGGGGGGCAGGCCCATCTCTGGAACTGGTGCAGCTTTGCACTGGTGAGGGTGCTCATGCTGCCGCCTGAACTTAGGCCTGCCAGAGAAGAAAGCTGTGCCGGTGTGGCTGAGGATATTATGAGGGTGGGCCAGGAGGTGGAGCCAAACATAGTTGGCTTCCACTGCTTACCCAGCCCCAATGTTCTAGCAAAGCCAGCTCGGAGATACGTCACATATTTTGTGGTGTACCTCTGCTATCCCCTATGGGTGATCCTTGCTTCCAATTTCTGTTGGGAGGGGGTGGGCGGGGGTTCTCATACTGTCACCCACTACCTACTCTGTATTAGGCTGTAAGATCCCTTAAAATGCCAAAAATATAGCATTGTGGGAATAACCTTCAGCAATATCGAGGGGTCATTCCACACTGGGCCCAATCTCTGCAATCAAGTTATTAAATGAATAATTACACATTGATGGATAATGCACTTCTGACATTTAACTACAATTTTCCTATCTAATTATTTTGTTCTATTACAAACATGAATTCACCACCCCTTTGTTGACTGATATCAGCCGAGGGTTGCCTCTGTAATTATTATTTCCAGTTTAAGCTGATTAGCAGTGTTATATTAGGACACTAGGAATATCATCTAATTGTAGAAATAAAAATGGTGCCAATTACCAGTAGTGTAATAGCAGCAATATAAAAAATATTTAAAATGACAACCACAGCAAACAATTCAGAGATTAGAGAAAAGAGAAGAGACCATCACAAGGAAAGAACAGGAGAACAGTAGGCAGATGATATTGCCTGGGTCTGGATCCTTCAACTGTGTTCAGATGATGGTAATTGTACTATATTTGGTAGTGTGGTGCCACCCCACTGCTGATGGGACACTTGATATAAAAGGAGGGCTCTGCATAGGAATGGTCTGTTGATATATGGGGAGAAACTTGGTATAGTTGAGACAGTCATCCTTATGACCAAGGAAAGGAAGGACATAGCTTGACGGGATGAAGTGGATTGCTAATTTAATATTTATTTTGGCAAGTAATATTTTTATTTGTTGATTCTGCTGTTGACTGAGCATATTTTCACCACTATATCAGTCTGACATTAACATCAGCATAGTGCCCACCTGCATAATAGTAACACAGTCTTAACAGTGCAATCCTGTGCAAAGTTACTTCAGTTTAAGCACTTTGAAATAAATGGGCTTAGATTGGAGAAAATTATTCCGGTTGAAATGTTAGTTTTTAAAAACATTTAATGTGCTGCAAATCACACTATTCAATTCTGTACTTGTACTTTACACAGCTTTATTATTATCAAGTAATGGGATGGGCAATCTGAAATGCACAGATCATGATATCATCTACCAATTTGTGAATTCTGAAAATGAAAAATATTGAAACCATTATTTTCAACATTTGGGAGCTGTCCAGATTTTCCAGTTTGACAGCTACGTTGGTACTTTCTTGCCTTGTTTTGGTATCTTGGGAGTTTGCCTAGAAACTCCATTGCCCCCCAACCAGTCATTCAGTTTCTTGCTAACTACACCTACACAGTACCAAGCATAGTAGGACTGCCAAGCACACAAAAACCTACCCACACACTATGGCAGAGCATGTTCCCAGCAAGCAGCAGAAGACAGCACATTCCCATCAGAGACTTCCTATAAACCCAGTGATCAGAATATAATCATGTGTCCAAGAAATGGAGTATCTAAGTAAGAATGGTAGTTCTAATAGTAAGTTCAGTGGAATAATGTTAACTGCCTTGTAGTTCAATGGGGGAAAGCAGTGCAATGAGAAATAAAAATGTTAGATGCATCTTGGGGAGAGCACATAAGACAAATCCCCCCCATTTGGGAATCCTAGCAACAATAGGTTTGGATGGAAAGGGGACAGGCAAAGTGAACACACAGTTCTCTATACTCTTTGAATTCATAGACACAAAGAGGATCCACAATGGGACCTTTATAGCTTCATAAAGACCAAGGCAAACAGGATGTGCTTGTATTGAATCAGAACACTCTTCCAACGCTGCTGAGATAGTGCTATGTTTAGTACAAAGTAGAAACATTGAGCACAACAAGCCAATTGGTTTCTATAGTTCTGTCCTGTACCTACCTGCTGACGTTGCATCACTTTCCTCCCTTACTACCACAGCCCTACACACTCCAGTACAACACCCACACCCACCCTCCATATACACTCATATTGGCAGGGAAAAGAAAACAGGTAAAGAAAGGACTGCATTCTTGACTAGAGGTGTATTCTTTTAAACATATTGACTTCAATGGACTTAGAAGGGTGTAAATCTGCTTAGGGCTGCTCTGGAGCACCTAAGTTAGAGCAACGAAATCCTGCCTGTCTCATGCTTACTTTGGCACTCAAAGCATTTCCCCCCAGCTTGGTTGACTTTCTTTATTGGAGCCATTGAGCAGAACGCCCACCCATACCCACAAAACATTCAAATGCAGAAAGGTACTAGTGGGCAACACACACACACACACACAGACACACACACACACTTTCCACAGTTTGAGGATCTGGAAAGGGGAGAAAAGTCTGTATATATTACTAAGCAATAATGTTGAGAACTGGAACTTTTTCTTCTATGCATTTGACATTTTGGGAGGGAAGGCTCCCCACCGCATTGAGGGAGGGCACAACCCTGAAAATTTTGTTCCATTTGGACGGGAAGAGTTGTACTTGTGTGTTTCCTACTGAAATAAATAGAAATTGTTATATTGGATTCATTTCTTAACATAGCAAGCTTTGATTTCGAATAGCAGAGAATTTGGGGCAAGATATAAATGCTATAGAAACTATTTCTACTGCTATAGCTTTAATGATTGAGAAAGATCACCTGCTTTGAAGTTTTTCTTGCCAAGCCACCCTGCTTCTGCTTGGGCTCAATTGTGTTTTGTTTTGTTTTAAAGGAAAGAGTTTCTTTGTCTTCCGCAAGTCTAACCATCAGGGGCTCCTTAGTAATCATGATTACATCACTGGTCTATGTAGCCATATTGCAAGCCAACAACGCTGAGGACACATGATTAAGATTGATGCCAGTGCCTGCTGAACTGGTCATATGACTGATTGTGCCCAATTGGGAATGTGCTGACATTACTGAGAGTAAGCCAAGTTTATTCAAGGCAGTGCTTCATGCATAAGAAATTCCCCTTTCGTGGTGATGCCTGAAAAATTTCCAGAGAGGAATACCTTTTAACATTGATGAAAATGTCCTTCACCCCCACCGCACACACACACATGCACATACCATAGACGACCCTTATTTAGACTAGAACTGAAAATAACGAAGAAGAAAAAGAGTTGGTTTTTATACCCTGCTTTTTTTCTACTGAAAGAAGTCTCAAAGTGGCTTACAATCACTTTCCTCCCTTCCCACCTCCCACAACAGACATTGGCCGTTTCCGCACAGCCCCCCAGGCGCCCCCACGCCAGCAAGAATTCTGCCGGGTGTAAGGATGGAGGCAGTTCGCGACGCCAGTTGCGTGCGAAGCCGCCTCAGGAGAGGCCAGCGATATTCGACAGGCGGCATGCCCACATGGAGCCGCTTTCGTCTTTTCAACCCACTCATTCATTGTCCCCGTCATCGGCCTGCTGGCCTCCGAAGCCCTGCCCATGCTGCCCTCCAACCTCCAGGGGTCGGAGGACAGTGTGGGAGGGGCTTCGGAGGCCAGCAGGCCGACGACGGGGACAAGGTGAGTGGGAAAGGGAAGGGAAACAGCGTGTTCCCGGCGGTGCTGTTCGCACCGCGCCGCCGGGGACACGCTGGTTAGCAAAACAACCCTTTAAAGGGTTGTTTTTTAGGGTGGCCTGACGCCGCCCTGGGGGAGGGGGAGCGAAGCCAGGTCGGCGCTGCTGCAACGCAGCAGCGCCGCCTGTGCGAATGGCTCCCTGGGAACGGCGTTTTTGCCGTCCCCAGGGCGCCATAAAAGGGCCATGCGGAAACGGCCATTGTTGTGGTAGGTGGGGCTGAGAGTGTTCTGAGAGAACTGTGATTAGCCCAAGGTTACCCAGCAGGCTGTATGTGGAAGAGTGAGGAATCTAATCTGCTTCTCCAGATTAGAGTCCACTGCTCTTAACCACTATACCATGCTGGTTCTCAGTTAGCATTCCTCAAAATGTACTCAAAGTTAGTGTAAGCTTGCCAATAACAGGAATAATAACATATTATTAGAACATCAACTGCTCATCCTGTAGAGTAATGCAAGCCATACTGCCAGCTGTTAGCTCTTGGGGGTATATCTCAATGGGAACTTTCTATGCTCCTTGTTTAGCTACTTGTTAAGCTGTTTCTATAATGCAAAGTGTAAGTGTGGGAAGAAGTCTTTCACTGAAAGAATAGAATTGATACAGAGTTTTCCATATGCACACTGTTTATGCGCAGTCTTCACTGCATGAATTCAGCAATGATTTCAAATTCATTTAAAGAGCAAGGATCAGGCATGTGCAGACTCGGAGGGACAGGAGGTTTTCCACTGCACCACAGGCTATTGTCATTAAAACCATGCCCCCTCTGACCAACCCCGTGACTTGGAGTCTTCAGGGGAAGAGCTCAAGGAGCTTAGGCCAGTGGCTGAGGAGAACTAGAGAGACCAGGGAGGGCCCACGTTGCCTGAAATCAATGTTCCAGCAATGCTAGAGGCTTTTAAAAACCAAAAACCAACTTTCAATCTTGCCTTTGAAGCCACCTGGAAGGAGGGAAGACCTGCAGCAAGGGGGAAACCATGAGGTTCCCCTGCTTTTGCAAACTGAGAGGCATCAGGGATCTCTGGCAATACTACATTTACTTGTATGGCCCGTTCAGATGCAGTAAGAGCTCATCTGGAAGGCAACAAATGCTTTACCACACACAAGCAATTAAGTTATAATTATATTAAGTAAGTTATATTGAGTAAGTTATAATTGTCCGAACTCATCTTGAGAAAGCTATGGATGTGATGGTTCTACAGAGGTAATTATGTCTCACAGGCCCCTTCCACACACGAAAAATAATGCGTTTTCAAGCCACTTTCACAACTGTTTGCAAGTGGATTTTGCCATTCCGCACAGCTTCAAAAAGCACTGAAAGCAGTTTGAAAGTCATTATTCTGCTTGTGCGGAATGAGCCACAGTGAAGATATGGATGAATCGTATGACCATAGTCAGAAGTTTCCAATGTCAGAGGCTGCTGAAGGATTCATCAAATTTCCTCCAACACTCCTGTGAAAAAATGATTGCTACAAAGAGTAACTTCTTGTTCTTGAAAGTCCCAGAGTGCTGTAGAGTTAAAACTAAGAATATAAATCAAAATACAGATTCTTTTACAGGTCTCCAAGGGGACTATTCCAAAGCCTAGGGGCAATCACAGGGAAAGCCTTCCTGAGTCCCCATCCGCTGCACCTTGATGTGGGGAGGTACCATCAGGAGTGCCTCCCTCTGTTATCTCAGTGCCTGGGCAGGTACATGAAGGCACAGGCGCTCCTTCAGATAAGCAGTTTCCTTTACAGCAGTTTTGCAGCACTGACTTTCAGCAGGAGGTAGGCTACTTCCTGCTGTAGGCAGTTCACTGTTTTTATACAAAAAGTATAAGAGAAAATAAGCATGAAAAGAACACATAGGAAATAGCTAAACCTTTTGGTTGTGTACTTTATTATTATTATTATCTCAAAAGTTCTTGAAGTATTTTAGTTTGAACAAAAAAGAAAAGACAAAGCTGCCTGTAGGCCTGTAAACTCAGTCACTTTATATTACATGTTTTCTCTGAGCCTGACCTGGAGGTTGGCAATAAGGGAAACATTAAGTAGATAATTTAAAGAAATTAAAAATAGTCTTTCTCTTTCCACACAGGCTAAAACCCGTCATCTGGTAACTGTTGGTGGTGGGATTGACCACTTGGGACTTTGTCTCTTCGGTATTATGACCGTCAGCTGAGTTAGGAGTCCTTGTGACTGTCATTTACCAATAAGAATGTGCTGGAAATCAATTCATAAATTTTCCATCTGATCAGCTTTAGCCAAAATATTTGAAGGCTTCTAGAAGGGTTCTATGACTTTTTGGTTTGGAGCAATAGAGGAGCAAAAGTATTCAGCACCATTTTTTGATGTAGACTTATATAGCAATCCCAAACAGAGTTATACTTTGAAGTCAATTGAAGAGCGTAACTATGTTTAGGATTGCGGTATATATCACCAATTGATTGATGATGAATTGAATCTTAATGATATGCATTGTCATTATCAGTCAGTGTGCATCTAGGTTTCAATACCCACACTATGACAGTCCATGCCCTCCTCAACACCAGCTGATCCTGGAAGTCTTAATACAAAACTCCAAGGAAATCTGAAAGAATGCCCAACAAGCTTCTGAATGTAATTTGAGATGTAAATATGTTTATCTGCTGAACCCTATTGAAGTGCCCCTTCCTGTTGTTGGCATCTTCCTCACCAATAGAAGGTGGTTCCCCTGGGAGAATTGGGAATGTTAGTCAAGTAGTGAAGCTGCTGGTTTTAATTTTCTATTAACATGTATTTGTTTTTAAGATCATGTACGTGCATAACTCAATAAAAAACAACAACTCTTGACTCTGTTGTGTCTTTGAATGTGGTTTTCCACACTCAAAGAAAGGGCTGAAATAATGGTTTAGCTGTCACATAAATCTAAAGTCTTATAATGTGATTAAAAATGAAATGTTCTAAGTAATTTACCTTTGAAGTGTTTGATAACAGTGCATAATTAACAAGAAGACATCAGGAAGACACAGTTACTATATATTTACATGGGATTGAACCATGTGGTTACAGCATAATTACAGAGATTATATTGGTCGGGAAAAATGAGGGTACAGAGCCACAGAGCACTTTATTTTGTACTATGTTACATCACCGGATCCAGCTAAGCAGAACACAACACAGAACCCTGCTGCTGAGCACTGATGTAGGTAGCTATAAGCACAAAATTGCCTGGAGACTCAAAGGCAACTCTTTATCAAGGTCTGTGAATCCAGGACTAATCAAGTTGCAAACATTTCTCATGGAGACAAGGACATTTCTATTTTGAACAGCAATCCAAGGATATTAATAGCAACAGATGTAAGCTATTTACAATTCAAAAAATAATTTGTGCTTTTTCTATATAAAAGACTATCAACTTGAACAGTACAGTTAGATAAAAACAACCATGGCGATAGTGCTCCATGATGAACTTCTCTCCTAAAGAGTGCCCTGTAACTCAAAATGTTTGAGAATATCTTCCATAAAGAGTGGCTGAGATTTACCTTGGCTGCCGTTGCTGCCCAGGGTGGGGCAGGGAGAGGGGCAGGCTCAGCACCAGCATTCAGCCCAGCATGGGGCTGGGCTGCTCAGCTGCCAGTACAAGTGAGTGACATGCCTGAAGGAGGCATCGCTATGGCCTTATATGGGCAGGCCGGGCCATCTTGCACCTCTTGCAAATGTGTTGGCATCCAGCTGCCCCACAGTTCTGCAGTGGGCAAACCTGGAAGTGGGCACTACTGTGGAACTACACTGGCATCCAAGCAGACACCAGTGCAGTGGGTGGGGGAGGGGGAGGGCAAGCCAGAATGGTTCCAGGGATGGAGTCAATTGTAGTCGGCTTCCACCAGCACTCCAGCACAGGAATGCTGCCCTCAGCCCACAAATTTGCACTACACTTTTATGCAGCGTAGGCCTGTTTGGGCTATGGGGCGATTTTGCAGCAGGAGGGTTACCCTTCTTTCCATGCCACCAAAGCTCCTTCACCATGCCTTCTGTCTTCACTGCTTCCCCATGCCTGATGCCTTTGCCACACTGTCCTGGACCATCACAACCCCCCCCCCCCCCCACCCAATCTTAGACCCCTTCCACACAAGCGGAATAATACACTTTCAAAATTGTTTGCAAGTGGATTTTGCTATTCTGCACAGTAAAATCAAGCTGCAAAGTGCATTGGAAGTGTATTGAAAGTGCATTATTCTGCATGTGCGGAAGGGGCCTTGGTGAGCAAGAATCAGCTTGGCTTCTGTGAAGAGAAGTCCTAGACCAGTAACCTTTTGAAATCCCTCACCATAAGTTTCTGAATAAATTTTACAGTTACAGGATAACCAGATGTGTCTTCATGGATTACTGATTGAAAGCAGCATCAAGGAGTAAATGGACATATTTCATCGTGAAGAAATCTGCTGGAAACTCCCTGGGCCTGTATTCTATCAATTCTATTTAAAAATGTTAATAAATGAACTGAAAATGCTGAAGTATATATGCATGGGAGAAATTGGATGGAGAGAACTTTTTCTGCCTCAGTGCTAGAAATCACGGGCATCCAATGAAACTGATGGGCAGTAGACCGAGAACAAACTTGAAGTATTTCTTTTAATAGCACATAATGTATAGAACTGTCTGCTATGGAATATATTGATGACCACTATGGTTTTTGAAGGGCTTAGGCAAACTGGTGAAGGATAGGTCTACTGATGGCTGTTATCCAGAATAGCTAATGTTCAGGGGAGAGTACCTCTGAACAGCAGTTGCAAAATTGTAGAGCAGGGAACGTTGGTTGCCTTCATATTCTGCTTGTGGGCATCTGGCGGATCCCTGTTGAAAACAGGATGCTGGACTAAATGGAACTTTGGTCTGGTTCAGCAGGGCTCATATTAGGTGCTTATGAATCCTACTTGTAGCGCAGTTTTGGGTAATCTATAAAATACTTTGGGGCACCTTTTGAAAACCTCCTTCAGCCTGCTTGTTACAATTTTGCTGCTTTCTTTTTCTACCACAAAAATCAATATTGTTGTTTGTTACAATTTATGGCTGGTCTCTTTGAGGTAGATATGTGATCAGAGAATAGTATAATATGGATTGTAAAGGTCAGGCACATGTTCAATATACAGTTACACATGGGTTTGCCTTTGATGATAATGGTATTAATGTATACATATTCTTTCACAAGACCTTGGTCAACTGCTAAAAACAGATACAAAAATTCATGCAATGTAGGTTTTCCCACACATTTGCTTTCTTGACAATTATCGGATGATGCCAAAATAAAAATAATTATTATATTTGGAATGACAAATCAATGGCTTTATTATTTCCCAAGAGAACTTGTGAAACAAAGATATTTATCGCTGAGCCAGTAC
Source organism: Sphaerodactylus townsendi (assembly GCF_021028975.2). Lineage (NCBI taxonomy): Eukaryota > Metazoa > Chordata > Lepidosauria > Squamata > Sphaerodactylidae > Sphaerodactylus > Sphaerodactylus townsendi. Next base: position 57,770,674 of record NC_059427.1, on the reverse strand, counting down.
TGTAAACTGCAAAGTATTGTTTTCAAGGTATAAATTACAGAGTATGGATCCTTCAACAGAATCTCCCAGATGCTGTTGAATCGAAAGTTAGTAAAGATGAACTGAATCCTATCTTCAGTCCAGAATTTATTTTCATTTTGATGGCTGAGTCTCGAAACATTCAAAGTAGTAAATTTAATACCACATCTATAATCATTCTTTCTAAAAATGTAACTCCGCAAAATGTAAAATCATCCCCTTTAGGGATTAAGGGAACAGATGGTTTGTTTATATATTAGTTAATAAATAAATGCTTATTGCCGCTCAGAAGGATATGACTGTAATGTGTTCTAGATTAGGCTGTCCTTAAGACAACCTAGAAACTGTAGCTGATTCAGAATGCAGCAGCCCAATTATTATCAGGAGCTAACAGATGGAACATATCTCATTGGCTGCCAGTTTGTTTCCAGCCTAGAACCTATATCTAAACAGCCATCTCCTTCCATTTATTCCTGTATTCATACTGCAGTCCTGAGGCTGACATATACTGACTCACTTAATGTAGCCCACATGGCATCAACCGGAGTCTATTTCATTATAGTTTGCACTTTGTGGAATGTGTTCCCATAGGAGGTTGGAAAAGTGTGTGTGTGGGGGGGGGGGGGGGATAACATCTTTAGAATTTTTCAGGAGGTGCTGCAAGCCATTTTATTTTACAGAGTTTTAAACTGCAGGTGTAACCTCAGCTTGTGGGTTCTGTGGGGCAGTACTTAGAAGGAGTTGCAAAGAAACTAAATTTAAAACAAAATGGTTTACTTTCTTAACAAATAACACTTTTAACATTTAACACATTACAGTCCTGTTAAGTTGCATTTTCAAGTCCTTATATTTGCAGTCTACTGATATTGCCAAGTCCAATTCTTCTTTGCAAGTGGGTTGGCTCCTGAAGACTCCAAGGGCTTGATGAACAGGATTCAACATGATGAAGGTTTCCAGGAGAACTCTCACTCATTACAACCACAAAAACCCTTAACAAGGTGTTAAGGGCTTATAGAAATCAAGGTCCGAGTCTGGTAGCCTTGTCTCCTCCAAACTACATGAGGTCTGCTGCAGCCTCTTGCTGCTTTGAGTCTCCACCCCTTACTGGGTCAACCCATTCTGAGCATGGGGGTTACACAGGCATATCTGGTCTTTGTCAGATTTTGGTATCACAGTGATCTAGGCATCATATAACTACCATAACTTCATGGCAGGCAGACCCAGAAGTCTATATCACGATGGAGCTGTGCTGGCATCCAGAATGGATGCTGGAATGGAGGGGAGGATGAGCTGGGGCATTCCCAGGGGTGGAGCCAACATTAGTCATCTTCCAGTTGCCTTGGCCCTGGACTTAACGCCAGCCTTTTGGGTAGTGTAAGGGCCTTTCCCCACTTACCTTAAGCCCCGCGCTACCCTCCTCAAGTAGCGCGGGGTCCCGAGGCACTCCCCACGGCAGGGGCGGCAACAGCACAGCCGCCCTCGGGACAAGCACTGCTGTCATTGTCGCACCCCTCAGCGCGGCGGCATGTACCCTGGCAGCTCTTTGTCAAGCTGGGGATGCCCGGGCGCTGCTGCTGTTGAATGCCGCACGCTGATAGCAGCGTGCGGCATAGGGGGGATCAGGGTGAGTGGGGAAAGGCCCTAAGTTCATTGGGCTCCAAGGAGGGCTTTCTGGTGGTGGGGAAAGTTTTTGCTTTTCTCCCTCCCCATGGCTCCTGAAAGCTTGTCAGAGGTGCTGCAGCATGGCCCTTGCCACATTGCCTGTGGCCACCATGGAACATCTGGATGACACTGTAAGTCCATTCAATTCAGTGGCTTTCGACTAGAGTAACTCTAGATAGGATTGTGCTGTTAGTCAATGTAGCAATGATAATTTTCCAGCCAGCACATTTTGTCAAAAGCTTTTTCAGTATCAAGTGAGAGAATGGCAAACTCTTACTGTTTTAAAGCAATCAGATAAGTGACCAGCCTAAGCCAATCAGAATCTTGCCTACCTCATATAAATCCTACCTGGTCAATGTATACCAAAGTTGTAACAATTCTTTGAAGTCTGTTAATAAGAATACCAGTAAATAGCATCTATATTAATCAACGAAATTGGTAAAAAACGTGCACACTAAATGTGGTCTTTGTCAGATTTTGGTATCACAGTGATCTAGGCATCATATAACTACCATAACAATGAGCAGACTCAAAACCTAACTATCCAATTGGTGTAATTTTGAAATTAAGAAATGTGAAAGAGTTTTATGCCATTCAATAGGCGACCCATCTGGTTCTGGAGTTTTGCCATTATTCAAATTCATTATCACTGACTTTGTTTCATCCATGCAACAAGATTCTGCAAGAATCCATTACTGTACAATTCATAGTAAAACTTATAAAACTGAATACATTTCAGTAGATGCAGTACATATTGTATTCTTATGTTTGATCAAAGCAATATAGCTATAGAGAATAGAAATATGGTGACAATAATCCCAGACTGTTATCTATAAACAGTTAAACATTTGGAGACATAGAAGAAGAGCAATTCTATTCTAAGCAGACCTGATTAAGATGAGGAAAATCTAATATTCTTTAAATGATCACAACTAGCAGCTTTCTTCAAATAATCACAACAGATAGTTTATTTTTCTGTAGGGAAGTCTCAAGGATTCAGAGCAGCAGGGCATAGATCTTGTACTCCAGCAAAAAATATTTTTTCAGTCACTAGAATCTGAATTTTTTTGATTTGGCCTTGATAATGCACGCAAAAAGATAGCCGTATATTTGATATAATAGTGCAGATTCACATCTGTTGCAAGAAATGTTGCAAGATAGTGCTATTGTGTTGACACTTCTTTGATGTAATCTGGATAGAGCAGGATCCAATTTTCTTTAGGACTCCAACAAAGATCTTGTTCTTGTCTTGCTAGGAAGGTGAAAAGCTTAGGGGACAAAGTGAAGCCTTGCCAAAGACCAGGGGGTTGAGCAGCAACCCCTCAACCCTACCAGGTATTTATTTGTGTATTTAGTGGCTTTCTATCCCATCCTTCAAATGTATCCCAAAGCAGGTTACAGCAATCTGAAAATACTTCTCACATTACAATAAACCAGCTGTCTCAAGATCTCAATAGCTGTATGCTGGCATTCTGAGGGCGTTCCGGGAAGGTGGGACTGAACTTAATTGACTTCCAGAGCTCGCTTGGCCCCCTTATGCTGGCAGAGCTGCTGCCGGAGATAATCTGTGATTTTTGCAGCATATTTGTATTCCTCACTACAGGGAATTCTTGGCTTTTTAATCTTTTTCAACTTTTCCCGCACCACAGGAAAGCTCTCTGGAGGGGGCACAACTGTGCCGGGGTGACACTGTCCCCACTCGCCCAACAGCTCTGGATTGAGCTGTTAATTTTCTTTTCCTTTTGTAATACAGCCTTTTTCTGCACAAACTTTAAAAAATGTTTTTGGGCAGGAAATAAAATGTTTCCTCCATGCAGTTTCCCATTGGTTTTCCACACTTTGGTTCAAAAAATGTTTTATTTCCAGCCTGAAAACATTTTGTCTGAATCTCCTTTTTAAAATGATGCTTTGGTTTGAAAAGTTTTCAAGACTTTTCCCTTGCTGTGTGGGCATATTTAAAATGTTTTATCTTTCCAGCTGCCATTTTCCATGGCTCTGCGCTGTCCCTGAACTTTATCCTTTTTATTGCATTTTATTGCATCCCTGAGCTCACTCGGTTCCCCCTCACCACTTTACTTTCATCATTTATGTGGGTTTTTTCCTCCGCTCTATGGCTCATTCCGCACATGCAGAATAATGCACTTTCAAACTGCTTTCAGTGCTCTTTGAAGCTGTGCAGAATAGCAAAATCCACTTGCAAACAGTTGTGAAAGTGGTTTGAAAATGCATTATTTTGCGTGTGCGGAAGGGGCCTATCTTTTCCTCTGCTAATTCACTGCAATACAACAAAACGGGCAGTGTGACCAATGACACAGTAAAAGACTAATCAGCTGTACCTTGGAACAAAACACGTGCTCATTCTTTCTTTGTAACTTGCTGGCTGCCAGTGGACTTCCTTGCACAGAAACATGCCAGTGGAGTTCCTTGCCAGTGGACTTCCTTGCACAGAAAAATGTATAGGCACAGCAATACAAGGTTTCATTTTGTTTTGATGAGAGCACTGGAGATTCATTGGATCTATGTAATGTTTGTGCAGATGTGCAGATGTGATTATGTATATGCAGATGTGATTATGTATATGCAGATGTGATTAAAAGCTACCAAACTTCCCAAACCATTTGGTTCAGTTTTCTTTTCTGCATTAAAGTTTGTGAGTTTTCTTTTGTGAGGTGGAGAAATCATTGATTGATTTTTGAAGCTGTATTGCTTCGTGTATTTTGTACCTCTATACATTTGACTTTAGTGTGCAAGGAAACTTTTGGGGGAAACTTTCTCCACCTGTTTAATTTTGTAGAGGCACTTGTACGTGGATACACAACCACTCAACCTCCTCTTCTCCAGACTGAACATTTGCAAGACTCTCAGTATTTCCTCACAGGGCTTGGTCTCCAAGCCTAATCAAACTAACTCCTAATGGCACTGCACTGGGTCTCTGGAAAGGGGCAGTAGCTGTAGTGTAGTGTATGCAATTTCTGAAACAAATTTTCAGAATCCTGTAGTGGTTTCCTTTAGTGATTTCTCGCATTCTAGTTTTCATGCTTTAACAATCCTTGGGAACCTGGAATTCTTTCAATAGTAGAACCACAGTAAGCAGAGGTGTAGCAAGGGGGGAAAGTGCCCGGTGCACTGGTGCATCCTTCACCCCGCCCCGCCCCCGCCATACCCCCACAGGGGCATGCACCTGGTATGTCGTGCACCCCCACCGTCACCCCTTGGAGCTACGCCTCTGACAGTAAGGAGGTTTTACACCTATTGTGAATGGATAAAGTACACCCAAGGCATTGTGAAAAAATGTGGGTTTAGTATAGCTGATGCTGGGTACCAACTCTCTGCTTATTATTACTGTACGTATACACAGTGTGATAAGAATGCCTGTCCTTTCTTCTTGTGTGGCCTTAAGTACAAGTAAAAGGATTGTTATTGAGGGTGTAACTGCATGATAGACCCAGCATATGTGAGTTCACAAATGCATCACTGGACTTGCAGTCAATGATTCATCAGCAGAACTCCCCTTTAAAAAGCTCTTGTTATCTTGGCTGTGTGAAAGAGCTTCTGGTTTTCCTCCAGCACTTCTGGCAGAAAGGGTAGCAGCGGGGGCTTTTTATTCCTTTTCTTTGGTTCCTTTTCTCTGGCTCACACTTGACTGTGACACAACACATGTTTGGTATATCATCTAGATGGGCCCTTAAAAGCTGAGTTAATGCTGCTAAGGGTTTCTGGTCTATGTATGTAAGTACCAGAGTGTTTTCTCCTACTCACTGGGCCACTGTAATTTGCACCAGTGCTGTGATGACTGTCTAGTTGCCCAGCTGCATAATGCAGACAATGTGGTGGTGACATCATGCATTCCCTTCCTGGCTCACAAGAGGATGTTGGTGAATGGCTTCACAATGTATTTATTTAATTTATTTTCTGTATGTTTATTGCATGCTGATCACCAAAGTCCCTGAGCAGGGGTGGTAGATTAGGGATACCCCAAGGTGGATGGAACATGTTTTGTTGTGGCTACACTGGCACTTATTTATACAACTGTGGTTGTATTTTAGTGTGTGCTGCTTGTTGCAGCTTTGATGTTATGTTAGTCCTATTGTAGCACCTGGAAGTTCAGTGTGACCAAAATGTTGCCCTTTGGGGAGCATTGAAATTACAGTTAATTGAGGAAGACTGGACTTAGGATCACTAATAGATTCAGTATGTGAACTATCAGAAACAGGGTGGGGGTACTAGTGCCTGTAGACTCCTGTGGCTGCAACTAAGATATAGACATACAATATGATGCAAGTCCACTCAAAAATTTTGCCAGAAGCAATATATGTGAATTTCCTGATATTGGTACAGTCCCCTGTCCCCAAATGATACACAGACTGAGAGTTACTTACCAAAAACTGGAAAATATTTTCAAACAAATCTGTTCAAAGAAACCAATCTGTTCAGTGACATACAGTGGATGGAGAAAGATCACATTATTAAACAGAATATTGAGTAGTGACATTTTCAGACTGCTGTATTTTAAAGCCAGGTTTGTGGATGTGAAAAACAACTAATTTAATAGACTTGGCTGTGGAAATACTTTTAGTATCAAACAGCAAATACCCCAATTTGAAGAGCGTATGTAATAGAATTAACTCTGAATAGAACCAGTAACCATAGGGTTGTTAAATGCCTTAAGGAAAAAGGCCTTGTCCTTTTAATTATGTTTAATGGAATCTTATTTATCTCCATTCCATGAAAAGTGTCGGTTGTCAGTTTCCACACATTAAACTTCTATTAAAGTAATAGGACATTTTTCTTCAGGCCTTTTTGACAGTCCTAAGTGACCAGCACTTTGGGGACAAGGTTTGTTCTGCTTTTAACCCTCTATTGCATATTCAAGTAGTTAACTCAAATCAGCATAGTAAATTTCCTTTTTCCACCTCATCTCTCTTCACAGCCTTTTCACTCAGCTTCCAATGGCAGAACACTTCCTTTCTGCATCCTGAAAATACAATGGCTGCTTCCACATGACGTCTTTTGGAGCCCACCAGGTGAAAGAGAGCAATAACATTGCATTAGAAAAAGACAACTACAGGAAGTTGCTGCAAAATATGCGAAAACAAACCCATCAGTCCACAGACAGGCTGTGAGGAAATATGCTGCATGTCACCCTGAAATTCATAGAGAGCCTGTGATGAAGTATGCGTAGCAAAGCACGGGTGCCCTGCTAGTTAAAAATATAGGAGCAAGGCTTACTTGCTTGTCTCTCCATGTTCTGGGACATTGTATACGGCTGCCTCAGACTCAGCTCCAGCATTTTTAAAAACTGCATAATTGATAAGCAGCCGTCTTTTCCTAGGATAGAGGCAATATAATGAGAAAAGATGAATATGTCAGTTCTATGTCTCTTTCATCATTTATTCAAATTCCTTTTCCTTCCATTTGGAGTGATTTCCCCTTACTCCAGTTTATTGTGACTACGTTTTACTCAGCTACTGGTCTTTCCTTAACTTCCTGTTTCCCTCACCTACTGATCTTTCCCTCACCTACTGATCTTTCCATCTGCAAAGCTGGAATATCTTGAGCATTTTATGGCTAACAGTTTTCCTCAGCATGTTCATGAATATTCCACAGCATGACTAACATTCCATGGCATCACATTTGCACAGCAAATCATTCCAACAAATGAGCTGCTTTAGCTTATCCTAATATAGATATATTATCTCTGAGCCTTTAAACACTCCCTCCTTGCCCAAGCAGGTCTTTTTTCTCCAACTACCTTTGTGTGCCAGGAATATAATCCCTGTTCAATTATTTTTAAATAGTTGCAAGGCCAGCTCATTACTACCTTATACATTTCTTAAATTATTTTTACAGTAGGCCTCTTTTTGCCTCCATGAATGCAAGAGTTATAGAGCCAAAAATAAAGGACACACTGTGAAAAAAATCGTAGAATGAACTGTCCTCACAGGCCTGTGACTACCATTTCTGTCATACTGCTTGTTCACATCTTCTTTGGCAATAATAACTTGAGCATAAATCTGCGGATATAGGAAAGGGACTGAAAAAGCATTTCATGTAGGGATTTACATTCAGAAATTGATCAAAATCTTCAACAAAACACCTCTATCTTTTAGTACAGGTTTTATAACTATTTTGGTTTTTAAAAAATGGCAGTTGGTAATCTCTGGAGATTTCTGGAAATGATTATTCTAGAACCTTTCATAATTGTGCTGAGGCAAGGGCAGTAGGGATGGAAGCAAGAGTAGAAGGCATCTAATTGACTAGACTCTCTTCCAGCCTGAAGAGAAAAATGTTCCCGTTGAACAGGATTTTACCCACTGGTATTTCTATGCAAAGTTTTCCTGTCTGCAAGCCATTGAAGGATTTCTCAGGTCTGTATAAGATAGGAACAGAATGGGGGTCTATTTACATACATGTTTTTGATCATGCTCTGGTTCCTGGAGCTGTTACTGCTGAGCTTCCTTGCTTATTATGAACCAGTGTTTTCTTTGTCTTTTCTGTTTGTAGATAATGCAGAGGGTGGGAATGGGATAGGGGCAGTGGCTATATAGATGAATGCCTGTGATCAGCCACGTGGCTCTAGGACAGAAAAGTTTGCTAAGGCGAGGAGGATAGAATACCCAAACATTTCAGCCACAAATATGTTAATACTTCAAAACCTGAACTGAATACATTCTCTTGGTACATCTGTAATGTCACAAAGTTTGCTTAGAACTGCCCATGCTACTGCCCCTCTCCCACTCCCCCAGCTGACTACATTCAGAGTTCTATATGTGCCCCAGGGCAGGCTCTGAAAAATATGGAGTAGAGCTGAATTAAAGTGAATCAAAGTAGATGCAGAATACATTTTTCTCACTAGCCAGTTATTAGAGTCAAGTTTTAAGGGGAAGGGCTTCCATCCATACTTCAAGGATGGGGGCGGAATATAAATCCAATAAATAAATAAATAGCAACTTTTCTTTGATTAGAATTAAGAATTATTCATATTCCAGTGGAGGGACAAGCCAGTAATCAGTCTATCCCATGTTTTGGCACAATTAAAGATCTTATTTTACAAGGCCTTTCTTCCTATGTGGCCCTTTCCATGGGTCTGGTCTCCTGTGTGATAGTATACAACATAAACAGCATGAAAAGCAGCTGGAGATGTGCCTTTGGGGGTCTCCTTCTGGCGACCAAAGCAACAAAATCAGAAGTTGAAACACTCCATTTTCAGACAGCTTCTCCAGCCCGTCTTTATCTGCTGATACTAATGAGGCAGATCCCATTCATCCTATATGCTACACCTTGCATTTTGAAGGGGGAAAACTGAGGTTTGGTGAAGAAATTTAGGATTCAACTTGTCTTGTATTTTGGATATTACTATTATCAAGGCCACGGGAAGTGAACAAATGAACAAATGAAGTCAGATTAATTGTTTAGCCAGAGGGCCATATCCCCTTTTTCAAAAGACTAAAAGTCTAACAGTGCCTAATCAGAGTTACATTCTGCTTTGGGTGGCACTTCAATACACACAAACATGGCAGTAAATGTGAGCAAACACAAAAGATTCCTCTGTACAGAAGATTGCCGGAAGGATATATTTAAAAACAGCAACACCACGCAGGCATCTTTTTAGAGAGAGTCACAGTATGTCTAAGGAGATAATCCCCCTTGATTATAGGAAAGAACACCCATGTAGTGTTAAAAAATCCACACTTAACTGGGAGTGAGCTCTGAAGGGCAGGGACAGGCTTAGTTTATCTTTAGATGAGAACTCAGACATGATGGCAGCAGACCTGAATTTTTAGCCTGGGGTCTGCTGCAAACATATAGAAAATGAAAGGGATGATTTTAAGAACAAATGCAGCAGTGTGGACTTGTGGGGGCTGAACTATCCCTGAAAGACAAGTCTGAACAATTTTCCCCTATCCTAGCCAAGGTCCTATACTTGGTAAGAGAGGATGGGGAGGCTGTGTTGGTGATGGGACTCTTTGCAGAAAAAGCGTTTGGATTTCTGCCCTGCTTTTCTCAACCATAAGAGGTTTCAAAGTGGCTTACAAACTCTTTTCCCTTCCTCTCCCCACAACAGACCCCTTGTGAGGTAGGTAGGGCTGAGAGAGTTCTGAGAGAACTGTGACTAGCTCATGGTCACCCAGCAGATGTGTAAGAGTGAGCAATCAAACATGGTTCACCAGATTAGAGTTTACTGCTCATGTGGAGGAGTGGGAAATCAAACCCAGTTATCTGGTCTAAAGTCTACCTTGTTTTAACCACTACACCACACTGGCTCTACACTACACCAGGTGTTTTCTGTACACTTTCCTACAATTTGCCCCCAACTTTTTGCTACTACTGGAGCTCTGCAGCAAGTCTCCATTGGCTCCTATGAGTTTTGTCAGGCTACTTTAGCAACTCATCATCCCCTTTTAATTTACACATGCATTGTAGTGCAGTGGAACAGTAGTATGATAGATATATACATAGGTTCTCCAACTGTCTACAGCACTACTACATAAGAGAAACTTGTGGATGGTGGCATTTGCAACAACTGGTTGTGTAGTGAATTGTTAAAGGTTTGGCAGAAAAGGGGGCCAGTGGCCAAGTTACTCTCTGTTACTATCCCCTATTACTGGATATTGTGCTCATTACTATAACAAGTAGCTTGGTACTTTGACTTCTCCTTTTGCATAACCAATGGAAGAGGTGACACAGATGTTAGAAATACCACAATGCCCTTATGCCACAAAGTTCTTCAGGGCAAGATAAGGCAGTCCCATTGCTCTGCCTGGCTTTCATAGAGATGCACTATAAGGGCAACCTAGTATGCCCTTCCTGAAGTTGGGATGCCCCAGTGGTGGGTGGTGAGAAGTGATGGGAGTTATAACTGTTAGGAGTGATATCACTGATTCTGCAGTGATAACTGATAGGAGAACTTGTGCTATGTATGTGGGACAATAAGTAAAGGATTGAGAACTTCTCCATAAACCTTGCCTTTCAGTATTGTCAAAGGTTTTCATGGCCAGAATCAACTGGCTGTTGTGAGTTTACTGGACTTTGTGACATGCCTCATGTAGATTTGGCTACATTATCACAGGCAGCAGACCTGGTATCATCCATGACAACACTGGGACTCTCCCTGATTGAGACAGACCACACCCATCAAGCAGTCCCCATGCTGGATTTGATCTTTGGGATGGGAGTAGATGTGGCCTTAATCTCCATTGATAAGAGTGCTGTGGTCTGACCACTTTCCTCTGAAGCCCCAGGTGAATGTCAGTGCCCCCCCACCCCCATGCCGTCTAGACGTTGGATTTATTTATGGCCACCCACAGAGACGCATGGATCCAACTGGCTTCCAGAATGCCCTGCAGGATCCAAAGCTACCAACAGCTCCCTTGATGCACTGGTGGAAGACTGGAATGCTTGGCACTCTAAAGCCATCAAGGGGGTCGCTCCATGACTCCCTCTTTACTCCCATACCAGTCTGATTACTTGGTATACTGTAGAGCTTAGGCTGATGAAGAGGGAGCTGAGATGGCTAGAGTGAGGTTGGTGAAGAAATTGTGATGAAATGTCTTATAGTACATAAGCCCATGAGATGGCCGTGAAGGTGGCAAAGAAGAGATTCTATGTTTCTTCCATTGCATATGCAAGCTCTGGCCCAGCGCAATTATTTAATGTGATTTGTTATTTGACATCCCTGCTACTAAACCCCTGGTTGGAAATTATGAACTGCTCCTTAAAACAGGGAGTCTTCCCAGGACCTAAAGGAGACAGTGGTATGCCAGCTCTCGAAGAAGCCATCATTAGTTCCTCTGGATCTGGCCAATTGCAGCCCAGTCTCAAATCTATCATTTCTGGGCAAGGTAGTTAAGAAGGTGATTGTGGAACAGTTGGAGATATTCCTGGAGTATGCGCTGGTTTTGTATTCCCTCTAGTCTGGCTTTCAGCCTGCCCATGGGATGGGGACCATGCTGATTGCCATCACAGATGAGCTCCAGATGCAGCTAGACTGAAACGAGTTTGTGCTGCTGGTGTTATTAGACCTCTCTGCAGAATTTGACGTGGTTGATTATGACTGCCTCACTGATAGTGGGATACAGGGATACAGTGTTGAAATGGTTGGCCTCATTTCTTCAGGATACAGCAGGTGACACATGGAGTTTCCTCTTGTTTGTGGTGTGCCTAAAGGCACACAAGGGGTGATGCTCTCCCCAATGTTGTTTAACATCTACATGCAGTCCCTGGTGCAGCTTGTTCTGAGTTTTGGGCTGAGATGTCATTAGAATGCTGATGTCACTCAGCTTGTTCTGTTGATGGATGGCCAGCCAGCTGCCATCCCAGATATTTTGGCATAGTGCCTCGAGGCTGTGACTGGTTTGTTGGAAAAAAGTAGGTTAAGGCTAAATCCATCGAGGACAGAGGTCATGTGGATTGGGGCAGTCCACTGGAGGGTTTTCAGAGATTTGGTGATGTGGCATTACATCCTGTTAAAAGCCTGGGACATGACCCCGGAGTCCTTCCTTTCTATGGAGACCCAGGCCACCAAAACGGCAACAATTGCCTTTTACTATCTTTGACAGACTAGGCAGCTGACCTCCCAGTAATCCTGCCCTAACTCAGCCACAGTGATCCATGTGATATCTTCTGGCCAGATCACTGCAACTTGCTTTACATGGGCCTGCCCTTGAGACAGACTCAGAAACTAGCACTGGTCCAGAATGCAGCTGCTAGACTCCTCACCAATATGTTGGTGAGAGAACATATAACACCTGTTCTCCCCCAGCTGCACTGGTTGGAACTTTTGGTACCAGAGAGTTCAGACTTTTTTAGTGTCTGTGAATAGACCTGTGGTGTTGGCAGGGAAAGAGAATTTGAGAGAAAGGACCCTACACCAGCCAAAGATGGGAATAAACTTCTAAAGAAAGGAGAATCCTTAGCCCAGGTTCTAAAAACACAGTTAGTTCATCTCCAGAACTGTGTGTGTAGAATCGAGGGAGCTGGCTCAGAGATAGAGGATCAGAAAGGGACCAATTTGTAGCCAGGAGGGGAATTTAAACTTCTCTGGGAGAAGAATTCCCATCCCAAGTTTTGAGGTGATCTGAAGTGATCCTACAGTTTGGGGAAGTCTGAAGGGGAAAGTGGAGTTGGGTGAATATTCCATTTTTTTTTAGGGTTTGGGCACCAGGGTCTAACATGAACCTCTGAGTGCAAGTCTGAATTAGCAATGTTTAACTACCAAAAAGTCTATCTTATCTCAAAGAATTTAGAGATCAGTAACAACCTAAAATCTGCTCAAATAACCAAGTGCCAACTGAGCTGTACTGTTAAATATATCTTAATATTTGTATATGTCTGCTTCTTTCCTTCTCATCAAATTTCTCCTTCTCCTTAGGAGTTTAATAAAAATGTTTTATGATTAAGGTTTGAAAAACCTCTAGCATGATAATCTCTGAGATCAAAAGGGAGGGAAAAGGGGGGAATCATATGAGTTCCTTAAGCTGATTCAGTTATACATTTACTTTAGTAAGGTATAAGATGGGACAATTGAAACCCCCAGAAGGTTTTATATAGTACAGCTGACCAACAAGAAGATCAGAAAAAGTGAATTTCTGGAAGGATTAGTTTGGTTTAAAAAAGTCATTCCAGAAAAACAGCCATTTTCACATCTTTTCCCACTCTACAGAGAAAATGGCTGGGGTCACCTTATTCAAGGGGCTGTAATATCAAACCCCTTTGTCTAATTCTTTTGAAACTTGAAGAGTCTTTACCTGAGGCGAAGACAGGGGAAACTGCACCTGAGGCGCGCGCACGCCTTGTGCCCTGGCTGCGGCGTTGTCTGCCCCCGCCCTGGAACACCATACCATGCCCCGGCCACACCCCCTCTGCAGCCTGGACATGCACCCTCCACTGCTCCACCCGGGCCGTCGCGCCCCACCCAGCCCCATTGGCGCTATGCCATTGGTCTTTACAGAGGTGTAGCTGGGCCATACTGTGCCCAGCGTGCGCTCTGCGGCTCCCCCACGGTGCCCCCTCACATACTTACCTTAGTTCAGCCTGCAAGTGCATGCTGGGAAAAGTGGCCTGTTCACTTGAGGCTGAAAACAGCCTGGTAGGAGCTACACTTCCCAGGAGGGGGGGTGCAAATTTCCACCACCCCCCAGGCGTGCGCCCGGTGCAATGCACACCCCCATCCCCTGGTAGCTCTGCCTCTGAGTCTTTAGAAGAATCTTTAGAGGGTGGATATGATTTTTGACACCATTTGCTGGCGGGGGGGGGGGGGGGTTCCATTCAGGAAAACCTGCCATGTTTTCAGCATGAAAGCAATGGGCAGACATCCGAAAACAGAAATGGAACCCAACAAGTCTTCATGATACAACATTATCTTTTCTGAGAATTCTTTGCACCTTTTCTTTCTTAAATTACTTGCTTCTTTTCCAGATTTTCCAGCTTTCAACCCATCTTGCAATATAACAGTGATGAGGCAGGGAAAACAATTTCTTCTCTGACATTGCTGTTATGCAATGCCAGGTCAATTAATAATGAGAATTACTTTGCAGGGCAGGAAGTGTACCTGACATGCACGACTGAGAAAAGGGTGAGGGAGTGAAAACAGTTGCCCTGAAACAGCTGTCTCCCCTGCCCGTCCCCCAGGTTTCTTGGTCCTTCGTTAGTTTTGGACAAAGGGTTGGGAGGGGGTGACGATGCTGATACAGGAGGATTTCTTCTTCAGGGCACCCCCTCCCCCCAGGATCCCAGGCATTGATTGTGTGTGCCTGATGTGGGATGTTGAGGACAATTTGTCTATCTGGATGGTGTACCAATTGCCTAATGCACCAGCAGATACCCTGCCAACCCTGTTGGAGGTGGTCATGGGCAGGGCCTTGAAGTTCCCAGGATGATTATGCTGGCGGATTTCAATGTTCATGGTGATGATGACATTCTCAGTCAGGCTATGGTCTTAATGTCCTCCATGGTGACCCTGGGACTCTCCCAATTTGTTTCCAGACTCACACAGACAAAAGGCCACCTTCTGGATTTGATCTTCACTGTGGGGTAGATATTGGCCCAATCTCTATTGACAGAGTGCCATGGTCAGACCATTTTGCCCTGAAGGCCCATTTAGGTATTCCACCCCTGCCCTATACAGGTGGTGAACGGATTTATACTTGGCCATAGAGACTCATGGAAGGGATGGTACATTGGCATAGCTTTCTTTCTGAGGTCATCAATGACATAGGTCCCTGAAGTCCTTTTTTGCTCCTGTTACAAACTAGCTCCTTGGTATACTTTGGAGCTATGGAGGATGAAACAGGAGCTTAGATGACTAGAGCAAGTTTGATGGAGCATTGATAACAAAGAACATCTTGTAGGATGTTTATGAAATTCTATAAGGTGGTGGTGAAGGCTGCAAAAAGGGATTTTTTATGAGGCCAGCAGCACATCCATAAGCTCTTGCATAGCACAGTTGTTAAGGATAATTCAGTCTTTGACAACCCTCATCGAGGGCTCTTCAAATATTAGATATTCAACTATTAGCTGTCAGATATTCACAAGTTTTTTGGCAGATAAAATCTTGGCCTTCAGCCAAGGCCTCCCAGCCAACTTTGATATAATTAGGGAACTAGAGGCCCTTTGCCCATCTTCAGGTTTGACCTTGGATCAATTTAGTTATCTCTTCCAGTCTGATGTCGAACAAGATACTGGTAGCTGTGAAGCTTCCCACTTGTCCCTTGGATTCATGCCCATCTTGGCTGGTGAAAGCCAGTGGAGACAGTGTGTGGACTCCCTGGGAGACATAATCAATCTTCAGAGGTTGAAAGAAGCAGTTGTAAGGTCGATCTTGAAGAAACCATCTTTTGATCCCCTTGATCTATCCAACCACCACCCAGTATCCCATCTTTCATTCCTGGGTAAGATAGCTGAAAGAACAGCTGCAGAACAGCATCAGGGTTTTCCTGTTGTTGTTGTTGTTGTTGTTTATTCGATTTCGGTATACCGCCCCATCCCCAGAGGGCTTCTAATCAGAACTGGAGCCATTTCAATCTAGCTCCCATCCTGGCCACAGGCAGTCTCCAGAGACAACTTGATCAGGGTGGGTTACTGTTGCTTCTCAATCTGATGGCAGTGTTTGACACTGTCAATTACAATCTTTTGGCTCACTGCCTTGCTGATGCTGGAATGCACAGGACAGCCTTAGGGTGGTGCTAGAGTACACTGATGACACCCAACTGAACCAGTTGATGGGAGGGTGGTGTCCAGCCCGAAAGATATCTGGCTGTCCTCAACCAGGGCAAGACCCTTTTCAGTTCTGGTGGAAAATTCTGTCAAATGAGACCTGGGTCCTGCAGGTCCTATCACAGTTCTGCAAGGCCTGTCAGATGGAGCTATTCCGCCAGACTTATGGTTGAGGGCAGCAATGACATTCCATCATAGCTGGCCTCCCTTAAAGGTTAAAGACTCATAGGAAGAGGCAGCTGGGCAACTAACATGACCAGCAGTGGCGGTCAGGAGCAGCAGTGGCGTAGGAGGTTAAGAGCTTGTGTATCTAATCTGGAGGAACCGGGTTTGATTCCCAGCTCTGTCGCTTGAGCTGTGGAGGCTTATCTGGGGAATTCAGATTAGTCTGTGCACTCCCACACACGCCAGCTGGGTGACCTTGGGCTAGTCACAGCTCTAAGGAGCTCTCTCAGCCCCACCTACTTCACAGGGTGTTTGTTGTGAGGGGGGAAGGGCAAGGAGATTGTCAGCCCCTTTGAGTCTCCTGCAGGAGAGAAAGGGGGGATATAAATCCAAACTCTTCTTCTTCTTCTTCTTCTTCTTCTTCTTCTTCTTCTTCTTCTTCTTCTTCTTCTTCTTCTTCTTCTTCTTCTTCTTCTTCTTCTTCTTCTTCTTCTTCTTCTTCTTCTTCTTCTTCTTCTTCTTCTTCTTCTTCAAAGAATGAGGCAGTTGAGACATTTCCAGAAGCTTCCTTTCATGTGCAGGAGGAGCCTCTGCCAACTCCCTACTCATCCTGGGACATATCCTTGTCTTTTTTCAAACTTGGGCCCTGAACACTTCACCCCAGATTCTGCTGCTGAATCTGTGGTTTCTAGCCCTCCGACACCTGAACTACCTTAGACCCATTACAGTACTTGATGCCATAACTGGACTGCCTTTAAGGCAAGGGGTGGGGGTCTGTATCTCCACCTCATTGAAAAAGTATTTAAATTCATCTTCAGCCTTTGCTAGAACATTTATCATAAAGTGTTGGGTCCAGCTTCAGAAACTTGATTCAGCTTAAAAGTAAAAACTGGGAATTTATAAGTGGGCCTGTTATTAAAGTTGCCAACATTGAGTTGAGAAATTCTATTTGGGGATGTATCCTGGAGAGGGCAGGATTTAGGGAGGACAGGGAGCTCAGGGATGGGATGCCATGCAACCTATTTTCCAAAGCAGCCATTTTCTCCAAGGGTACTGCTCTCTGTGTCCGGAAGATTGGTTGTGATTCTGGAAGATCTCCAGATCCTACCTGGACTTTGGCAACTCTAGAGTCACCATGTCCCTGCCTAAGTAACTCACAGACTATTTGTTGTTGTGAGAACAAAATGGAGGTTGGGAACTGATCCCACTGATTTGATCTTCTGGGTGGAAGGGCAGAATAAAAACGTAACACAGAAATAACTTTGTACGAACAATAAGTCATTGTAGTGCTGTATCAGGGTAGGAAAAAAACTGAATTCCATTTTCAGTAGCATAGCTGCTGCTATTGCCAGTCACATCTGACCACCTCACCACTTCAGTTTTGCAATTCAGACACCTGCTGTTGTCATGCAAGTCAATTAAACCTTAGTGAAAACTAGAGACAGCAGCAAGGCTCTCCCCCCTCCCCCCCATAGGACAATTGATTTGTAGTCAAGTTTAAATAATGAAACCATTTCCCAGAGAAATAAAATGTGGTTTCCCTTTCTCGTTAGGCTGCCAATAGTAGGATATTAAATTGCATTACCAGAGTTTTCATAAACACCCCAAGGCAGGAAAATTTACTTTCTAACAATCACTTTGTATTCCCAGACATTTCACATAGACAAATGAGTTGTGTTAGGAGGAGACAGTCTCTCGCTGTCATTTCTGCTGTCTCTGGACTTTCACTTTGGTGTATGTGAGGGGCATTGACAGTGCAAGTCCTTACCCAGTTTATGTAGGAGCATAAAAACAACAATGCTGCCACTATCGGCACTGCTTATTATGGAGAGTGCCTGGGATTCTTTTAGTGCGCTCAATCCTTCTCATGCATACTTTCAGCACTGCTGGCATGTTTGTATTATACAATGCATACACTGATATAGCAATAAGTGGACATTTCATACTGAAGGTAGTGGATGCAATGGCTAGAATGCTATAACTTGGTATATATGAAAAATTAGACCTCTGTCGCCAAATTACTTTCCCCTGTGTGTGTGCATTTCCGTGTTACTCTCACACTGCAGCCTTCATGGAGCAATTTGTGTACAAGGACATCACTGTTGTGATTGTCCATACAATCTTATGTAGTGTTATGCCACTGATTTCAATGGGCTTAGAGTTGAGTAACTCTGGATGGGATGCTACTGTGTAGTAGTTAGGGAAAGTGCTGCCCCATTGCAGTTGGCGATCTCTGTGTACAACCCTCTTGCTTCATTTATATATCTATAAGATCAACAGCACCACTTTGCACCAGCCTACACCCTTCTAGGGCCATTGATTTCAATGGGTTTGGAGGGTATAACACAGATCCTACCCTTCTACAAAAACACTTAGGGATGTTTGTACCATACCCAAAAAAAATTAACATCTCTCATAGCAACAATATGCAGAACATATCATAAAAGCTGGATTAGATTTAGATCATCGGTTCTCAACCTGTGGGTCGCGACCCCTTTGGGGGTCAAATGACCCTTTCACAGGGGTCACCTAAGACTCTCTGCATCAGTGTTCTCCATCTGTAAAATGGATAAGGGCTGGGGGTCACCACAACATGAGGAACTGTATTAAAGGGTTGCGGCAATAGGAAGGTTGAGAACCACTGATTTAGATGAAGGGAAGTGAAAATTGTGGGGATAAACATTGACAACTTGAGATCCTAAAGTCTGATGATCCTACATTACTGGTGGAAAATAGCAAAGACTTGAAACAACTCCTGCTGAAAGTTAAGAGAGAAAGTGCCAAAGAAGGACTACAGCTAAACATTAAGAACACAAATGTAATGACCACTGGAGAATTATTCAACTTTGAAGTGGACAATGAGGAAATTGAAACTGTTGAAGGATTTTTGTTCCTTGGCTACATCATCAATGAAAAGGGAGACTGCAACCAAGAAATTTGAAGAAGATTGAGACTGGGAAGGACAGTTATGAAAGGGCTAGAAAAGATTCTTAAGTGTAAGGACATATCACTGGCAACCAAGATCAAGTTAAGTCATGCTTAGTTTTCTTTATTACTATGTATGGGTATGGAAGCTGAATAAGAAAGCTGACAGGAATAAAATAGAGTCCTTTGAAATTAGTTGTTGGAGAGTGGACCCCCCCCCCCCCAGGGTTCTAGATAAAATCAAGCCTGAATTCTCCTTAGAAGTTAAAATCTGAGGCTGTCATATTTTGGTCACATTATGAGAAGACAAAAGTCATTAGAAAAAACAATAATAGAAAGAAAAATGGAAGGGAGCAGGAAAAGAGGAAGACCCATCATAAAATGGATTGACTCTATAAAGGAAGTCATGGTTCTCCATTTGTAAGATCTAAGCAAGGTTGTTAATGATAGGGCATTCTGGAAGACATTGATTCATGGGGTTGCCATGAGTCAGAAGCAACTTTACACACAACTCCAATAATAAAATTAACAAAAACAATAATAGCTGAACTAATTGAACAGAAAAATAACATCAACCACCAAAACAAAAACCTTATCAGGAACACACAACTTAGCATACTAGCAACAATAAATCTTGTTATAAGTAAAAACCACTTACAAACCAATGAAAAGGATTGGCATAAAAGCAACTAAAAGGACTGGGAAAGGTATCCATTTTTGAAGCCCCACCCCCAGAAGAGAATAATCTTTATAAACTATTAAAAATCTGTCAATGGAAGGCATAGTGAGTATATAAAGAGGGGAGTGCTTGTGGACCAGAACAGTGAACATCTGGTCTTATATGTTCACTAGCTTCATGTTAAGAAACGCAGGTACATGGGAAGACAATGCCTAGAAGATATTGAACCATGAAGGTTTCAGGTACTCAGACTATCTGACCTGATCTCAAGCACTTGCATGGCAAAGGATGAGCTACAGCTGGTCATACATCTGATTGTGACATCCCTAAAAAGCGTCAAACCCATGTTGAGCTTCTTCTCTCATATTGCCCATGTTGAGTCAATGCTATTTATAATGAGCTATCAGTGTACACAATACATTCCAGGGAGCAAAAGCAAAAAACAAAACAAGCAAAAAACAAAGAAGACAGTTTCCAGAGAGAAATTAAAATTATCTCATTCAGCCAGGTATTTAGTGTTTTTACTTTTTTTTTCTTGAATGACCTAATTCAAATTTTAACTGAGGAGAAGAGAGATTTGAGAAGAAATGGGAAGTACAATAATACCAAAGATGAATGGTAGGCTTCTTTATAGTAGGGGGAAAATGTTAAGGAAAAGAAAAAGACCCATGTAGGCACCCAAGGATGGCTCTTCCAACACATATTGGAGAAGTGCACATGGAGTGAATGGATAAGCTATTGTGTAAAGAGATTCAGGCAAATTGACTGTGGTCGAAATCCCACTGAAAATTTAATCTAGATACAACCAAGTTTCAAAAGAATTGGCACATTTTCATCCGGGTTCCAACATCCTCACTGCAGCATGTTTCTAGTGAAGACATCTAGGCCTGCCCCTTGGGGTGGGGGGTGCCTGTTGTCAGGGGTGCAATTGTTAAGCTAGCAGCACCAAAATTTCAGAGTATCTTTAAGAGACCCACCTGATGATACCACCCCGGTTTGGTGAAGTTTGGTTCATGGGGGCCAAAGGTATGGACCCTCAAATGTGTAGCCCCCATCTCCTATTAGCTCCCATTGGAGTGTTTTTTTTAAAAAAAGTGCATATACAAGCAGATCCAGGAAAATCCCGTGATGGGGGGGGGGGAGCGCCA
Source organism: Sphaerodactylus townsendi (assembly GCF_021028975.2). Classification (NCBI taxonomy): domain Eukaryota; kingdom Metazoa; phylum Chordata; class Lepidosauria; order Squamata; family Sphaerodactylidae; genus Sphaerodactylus; species Sphaerodactylus townsendi. The sequence goes on along the minus strand of NC_059427.1, from coordinate 57,749,863 downwards.
GAAACGGGACTGATCTGTGTTCCATGGTTCAGCTGTGAGGAGATCTTGAGGGAACCTGGATATTTTGAGTGACTATCCCAGGATTAATCACCAGTGAGGAAATTACCTGTAAGACAAACTAAGCAAAGCCAGGTAGAACATCATGTCAGCAAGGGAAGGAGGCAATGGAGATAGCTTGAGCCTACTGTTGCTCCTCAGACCAGGTCCAAGGAGCAGTCTGCATGGAGCAGCATTCTTCCGCCCCATTGCTGCAACTGTTCTCTGGCTCCAGGGGGCAGCAAACACTCCACACAGCCTTCAAAGCTTGAAAGGAAAAAGTGGGCTGCAACCCATCTTGGAGTCAGAGCACAGGAAAAGGTGCAAGGCCCTCACTTTGGGGCTGTCTGTTGGTTCCAACACAGGCTGTTGTGAAGCCAGAAAATGGTAGCATGGGCACCCTGCCCCATGTCATTCTACTGCTTGGGTGGGGCACACCTGCCCCATGTCATTCTACTGCTTGAAATTGCAAAAAAGAGGTAATGCTGGGGCCAAAACTATGTTAATTCCACAAAGCAGCAGCAAGACCTCTGTTGGCCCAAATAGATGTTATGGCAGCATTCAGCCTTCTGAATAATAAGCCTATCTGATTGGATCATTACGAATATTTAATCCCAAGAAATTAGCTTTGTTTGGAACCATCCTTTGTTTTTCAAATTATAGCAATTTGGGAGAAAATACTGAAGTACATTAATATCTACTGCTACAGTGCTTTAAAAAACTCTATAACTGAAAATGGCAGTCCTGCATTGAATTCCACCTTCACTCTCCATGAGATGTAGCATAATATTCTCCATATCCTGATGTAATTATGCTATGTCTTTTCTCACCACTAAAGTATGTCATTGGCTACAAAGAAATGTGCAGAGTAATGATGTAAAGACGTGAAGTAAGTTATACTCATGTTGAGGAAGTGGAAAACTAATTACAGGGCTGCCATTTTGGGCAGCATCCCTGTGGTTCTTGTTATATGCAGTATGCTTGTAGGAATATACCTTTTCTGTTAAAAAGGAGGAAGATTATTTGAGCAAGCAACATACAAGTGAATAGAACTGATATTCCTGTAGTTTTAGATTAATGCCTTCGAGGCATAACTACATACGTAAGTGCTGTTAAGTTGAAACTGATTTATGGTGACCCCAGCAAGGGGGATTTAAAAGCAAGTGAGAAACAAATATGGTTTGCCATTTCCATCTGAAGAGTCTCCATTCCAAGGCGGATTCCGCATGGGCTAAAAACAGCAGTGTGAAAACGGTGTAAAATGGTTTAAAACGGTGTGAAAGGGTTTTCACTGTTTTCACACCGTTTGTCACACTGCTGTTTTTTGCCCTTGCAGAATCCACCCAAGTTTCAGCTCAGCTTATTTTCCGAGGTTGTCAATATCAAGCTATACCATGTCATCTTTCCTCCTTCTCAGAGGCATAATCTAGTCTAAATGGGAAATTCAACTCATAAATTGGCAAGAAGCAATTGAGTGAACATAACTGAGGCGGGGGTGGGGAGCTTGGAGCTTTGGATCTCTCTTGAAATGTAGATTCTTTGTTTTGGTCTTGATTAGTAGCTGACAGATTGAAGAACATGGTTTCTAGAGAAGGTTGCCATTTGCAGGAATTCTCTGGTGTTTGGCTTTGGTTCAAGACCACCTAAAAGGAATTATTTACCAGGAATTTATGAATGGGATGGAATTTTAAAAAGGAGGCCATGGCATCATTACTGGGCATCCTGTTGCTGAGGCATGTGATGTCAGCATTGATTAGTACTCTGCAGCACCCAGGCATTCATCCCCAGCCACATCATGCATTCAGATCACCACCCACAGAACAACAAAGACCTTTCATGTCTGATTCTCAGGGGGACGGTCGCTGGTTTCCATTTTGAGTCTAGGATCCTGCAATAACCAGGTGCAGGGGGAGAGAGAGAGAGAGAGAATGACTTCTGTTTATATTGCTGTTTGTAATAGTGGCATCGAAGTTTTGGCAAAGAAACTAATGACCCCATTTTCATGCTACAGCTGCAGAGGAATCTGCCAAACACACTCACCTTAGCTTGTCCAGGAGAGAAATTAAAGAGGCAGGGAGTGGTTTTCTTTTTCAATTCACAGACTGTGAGCAGCAGGGATCCTTAGGGAGACACAGCAGGCATTCAGCAAGGCCTCCAAGAGCAGCTAATCAGGTTCAAAAGCAGTTACTAAGATCTAGACACTGGCCCTTTCCACACAAGCCACATAAAACATTTGTAAAATGGTTTTAATCCCCACCCCCTTTACCACAATGTTTGCCCGTACTTATTCCATCAAAATGATTCATGGCTGCCAATAGGTGTTTTTTTCCTTTTAAAAAGTGACTAGTTGAATCGACACTTCATTGCTTCTTTCTGCAATTCTCTATAGCTTGTATAATTGGTGCTTCAAATATTTTAACCCCTCAAAATAAAAAAAACAAACAAAAATGATAAAAATAAACAGGTGAGGGGGAATGGAGTGAGCTCAGTGATGTGATAAAATGGTGCCAAAAAGGTAGTTCGGAGATGTCACAGAGGTGTGAGAAACATAGTAAATAGATCACACAGCAAGTGGAAACTTTTTGCAAATGTTTCAAACCAAAGAATCATCTTGAAAGAGGATTCATTTAAAACATTTTGAGGTTGGAAATAAAATGCATTTGGCATGTAAGGGTGAAAATAATTCAGAACTCCATGGAGGAAAAGTTTTATTTCCTGCCTCAAAACATTTGTGTAGAAAGGGTCACTGTCAGTTCCTTCCATCTCAAAAAACAAAAAACAAACAGCAGAATTTGCCATTAGCACCATAACACCCAACCTGGATTGTGATTCTTAGGACAAGGACCTCTGAAGAGCACTGTCCCAGTTCAGCACTGGAATGATATTCCTGTGTGCTCTAGTGCAGGGGTAGGGAACCTGCGGCTCTTCAGATGTTCAGGAACTACAATTCCCATCAGCCTCTGTCAGCATGGCCAATTGGCCATGCTGGTAGGGGCTGATGGGAATTGTAGTTCCTGAACATCTGGAGAGCCGCAGATTCCCTACCCCTGCTCTAGTGCATGGCTCAGTACAAGAGAACAGCATAGAGGAAGAACAGCTTCAGCCCTTAGTGCTGTTTTCCTGAGCTGAAATGGTCACTGCAGGAGTAATTTTTCTCCACATATACTGGCAGAAGCACACTGCATTCCCAAATAGGGCAAATAGCCTCCACCCCACTCCAAATGTTGCCTTTTGTACTCAGGAAAACAGTTGAAGCATAAAGTTTTACCCTAAATATCCCTGCTTATCAGGGATAATCTTAGTTTTCAATTAGGGAATGGGCTCCCTGATAAATCCCTATTTTTGCCTTTGGGTCCTTTCTAAAAAAAATTGACAAGTTGAGATACTAGATTATATCTTTCCCAAGTGAAATCTCAGAGTGCGATGAATGATTTGAGCTGTCAGTGCGGGCACATGAACTCTAAGACATCTGAAATAAGCAAACTCTGTTTAACAGACTGAAACTGCTGAGGTTATGAAATGATAATAAACCTGTTGTACAGCAGTTTTGGCATATCTTTAAAGAAAAAAGTGCACATGGGCCTATATAAATTGTAGACTGGATCCTCAGTTGGATCCAATACAAGAATATGCAAGGTCTGAACAAGGATCCCTGAACTTTCCAGTTTTCTTCTCCCTCAACAGTCATTTCCAACCCCATGAAAGTTTCCCCCAAGGTCACAGGACCAATGCAAAGCTCATGGGCTGAGACTTTGCAGTGGATTGTTGTTTTGTCCATTTATTTTTAGGTGAGTGGGGGATGGGGAGGGGATTGGCTTTCTCTTGCTGATCCTTGAATAAGCTTGCAAAATAGTTTAAGGCTGTCCCCTATCCCCCCCTCCCCCACAAACCGTGCATGAACTTTAAAACCACACATTTTGATTGGGTGTCTGCCATCAGCAGCAGAGCGATAAGGAATACAACTCACTCAGAAAGCGTTGCCTTTTAGCTTGTCAAACGAGAGTTTTTAGAAGTCTTTGCAATTCCATGAGTTTATTTTGAGGACAATCAAATGGTTGGCAAAATTCGACCACGGTTACTAACAGCTAGAGTTATACTGAAGAAGATGATTTGCAGGAACTGATTTATTTCCCCTCCCTCTATAAATGCTCATAAAGAATTCAGTATTCCCAAGATAAGAGCCTCAAAATAAACCACTGTTTTTAGTCTTCGTTTATGCACTCGGCTCTGAAAAAGAAAGCTTAGCAAACTCACTGGCTTCAGATGGAACTCTGCAACCATGACAACAGAAAAGCATTACTGAATCACCATGACAAAGAGCTTCAGACTGCTGCTGCTGCTGCTACAAAAAAGCCAGATTTAGCTGATCAAAGTTTGGCACAAGTAGAAATATAAAAATGGCAAAAAAAATGTTTTTTACTTTCTTTTTTACATGGCAGGCTGGTTGCACACTGATCATGAGCAACTTAACCTGCATGAAAATAACACTGTATTCTCATGACAGGATTATTTCCAGTGAAAGATACCTATATCTGCACTTAGCTGGGGTCTTGTAAACAACCATATTTCCCAGTAATAGTGGGCTGGAACCATCACTGCAGAACAACCATAGTTTTATTATACACCTATTTATCACTTAAGAGTCTACATAACTACCAGGGCCAGAGCGAGGGGGAACTACGCCTGGGGCATGCATACGCCTTGCACCCCTGCCACACCCCACCTACCCCCACTATGCCCCAGAACACCCCCACCACGCCCCACACTGGTGTGTGCCCAGTGCATCATGCAGTTCCCCTTGGTGCTACGCCACTGATAACTACTATATAGTAAAACAAACAAGATATTCAGCAATTGCCCTCAGTTTACAGCACCCACAGAAACCTTATTCACAAGTTACAGTGAATGCATGTCTGTATGTGCATATATCTGTTCGTAATAAAGGACCAATACATGTTCATTTTACAAATAAACCTGAGGACAAGTACCTGAATAAACATGGGTTTTAAATCACATGCTGGACTGTGCGAGCATTTTATGTACCGTGAGAATTACTCACTGCACATACAAAGGACAATTAAGTGTACAACACTGTACATGGATTATATGTGTCTTCACTATAACATGTTAACAGAGATAAGGTCTACTCAGCTTTCTACTGTTTTTTTACTCTGTGATCTTGTATCCTATTTGAATAAAATCAGTGTGAAAATAATGACTAATTTGCAACTTTATGGCCTCCCACCAAGCTTTGCTTGCTCACACCCACCTCCAGATTCAATCTAGGAAAATTTACTTTTTGTCTTGCAACAATGACATCTCTTTCTACAGGCTTGGTGCTGTGAGCCAAACTACTGACATATAGCAACTCTCACATCTGTCCCAAGAGCCATGGTAAACTGTTGGAGGTTCTCTCTCTTCCCAAGCAGATCCTAATCAGACAAAGCATATTGGGGATAACTATATATAACAAATACATAAATCAGCTTAGTATGGTGATGGAAACTATGTACTAAATAACTGGCATAGTGTTGGGCGCAGACGTAGGTTGAATTTTTTGTCCAAATTCAGCTATGAGCTCATTCTGTGGGGTTTCTATTTGGGCGAATAACCATTTGAATGGCTGTCAGTCACTGTGAACCTGGTGTTACAGAAGAAGCTGATTTCATAAGGGTCTTGTAATAGCTGCCACTGAAGTGCAGTGGATTGAGTATTGGACCTGCACTGGAGACAGTCAGCACCACATTCAGAAAGCTGGATAGCTGGGTAAGCTTAGACAAGCCAATCTTTTTCACTTAATCCAGCCCACAGAGAGGTTATTAATATCAATTGGGATAGCCCTATGCTTGTCAACCTGAAATGCTTAGCTGGTAGAAGATGCAAAACATGACGACTACATATCGCTAGAATGAAAATCAACAAGAAAAATACCAGTTTGGACTCCATGAAAACTGCCTGTAAGTGGAAGGGATCAATATTCACTAATACCCTCTCCCACTGCAGGCCACAGGCCTTTTTTCATTAAGGTTGCCAACAGACCAGGAGAAAAATATCCATAACACCACCTGGTGAATAATACCAGCTGGGAAATAACATGAGCCATTTTTTCTTCTTCTGGCATATAGCAATCTTGTCCCTTATGTTTTTTGTAGGGGGTTCTGTCCCATAGGTGCAACATGCTGTGGAATTGTAGTTGGAAAGGGGAAGTGAAAAATTGTACTTCAAAGATAGAAAGGATTTCCATTTGTAAAAGTTTCTGGGTAATTCAGATCATTTTCAGACTTGAGAATTCCGATAAATTATTATGAATGTTATGAAGGGTTTGTATTTTTTTTAAATGTAGGCCTATGAAATCATTTCTCTTTATGTGTCCTGCACAGCTAGAAGCAGGTTCTAACAAGCTGGCAATACATGGCCAGACAACTGTGGTTGTGTGTGGAAGGATAATGCCACTAAAGTCCAGAGTCAATTGAGGGCAGCCCCATGGCTCCCACAGCTGAGTTTTCCAGTATTAACTACTTGCTACAGACAGGACTGTAGCTGAGTTTTCCAGTATTAACTACTTGCTACAGACAGGACAGTGTAGCTGAGTTTTCCAGTATTAACTACTGGCTACAGACAGGACTGGGTAATTCTGCCTAAGCAGAAACCCAGAGAGAGCAAAATGCATCAATGCCAGAAGTATCTGCAGAAGGAGTAATAAAAAAGATTGCAACCACCAACCTATCAGATGAAAAGAAAATCATTTAAAAATACTATGCAGGCACTAATTACACAATATGAGTAAAGATATACAACACTAGCTTGTTAAAAAGAAAAAATGAGGGATTTTGAACAGAAAAGAAACAAGGAGGAAACACTTAACCCTTTTCCCATTCTACCTGACCATTCAGAATTATCCACTCCCCTCATCTTTCCTCCTGGGGGTTCCAAATGTATGTTCATCTCTACTGACGTTTATAGGGAAGGAAGAAAACCAGTTGGAGTGATTTGGGGACACTGGAAGAGTGGGAGAAACAATTAAGAATCATCCCTCTGCTGGGTTTTTTTTTCATTCAAAGTCCCCCCAAAGTTTTTCTTTCTAAATAAAAGAAAACAAAAGCACAAATCAACAGATTAGAGAATCTGTAAGGGCTATGTGTCTGTGCTCCTCAGTAAGATTGGAGCGTGGTACAAGCTCCTATGTGGTTTCACACAATGCGACTCAGAAACCAGATGCATTTAAAGCTGCTTTGCTGTTTTGAAAAAGGGCATTAATAAGTGTGATGTGTGAATCCAGTTTTACAACTACGTATTCATTTAACTAATACCCATCTTTTTTCTTCTTTCCTCCAAACTCAAATGGGAACATACATTAACATGAAATGGATGCAAAAAAAAAGAAGTATATCAAAATAATCAAAAGTGATTTAAAAATCCTCAGCAGTGGAGTTTTCATAAAGCATATTTCACAAAGAAAACCATGTAAAGCAGCCTAATCCTTGCTGTCTTCCTAAAGGTAAACCTGTTCTGTCCATAGTGATTCACTTACTGTCTTAGACTGCACTGGGTGATATTTATCTCAAGGGCAAAAAGGATCACTTACTCACAAAAAACATTTTTTCCCTTAACCTGAACAAGTAAATAGTTATAAAAAATATTGTTGTTATGGGTTAGACACTTGTACATTGGGTTTTTCTCATTGCTCAGAAGTGAAGTGAAAAAGAAAATTGAAGATCATGAACCTTAGCTAGATTTCTTTCCATATCTCATGATGATTTCTGTTTTTCATAGACATGTAAATGAACAGAATGGGTTAAAAACTCCTCCTCCATGGATGTCTAAAAGTATCTATTGTGGAAATATTTAGAAATAAAGTGAATTAAGTATTGCTGTGAGGATTTGAATGGTTTAGGCTAGATGCCTAAAGACTAGTACGAGACAATGAAAATTCTGATGTTTCCTCCCCAAAGGATTTGAAAAAGAACTCGAATTTAATATTTAAAACTCTTGGTGTTGAAAATGTTGTCTGTCAGTCACAGACAAAGCTATCATTTAGGGAAAGTGAACGTTACTGTCAGACTGTGTACCAGCTGAATAAACAACAGATTGTGAATCAGGTAATTTTATGCCTCTATGTTTTTTCCCCCTAGTTAGACAATTACCTTTCATTTATCTTAGTCATCCTAGTTGAAAATAACAGGCTAAAAGAGATTCTTATTGAAAAATAAATGTTGTACTATTTTCCTGACAACTTACAGATCAATTTAAAATGGTGCAACAGTTGAAGAAAGCAGTTATGAAAACCTCTGTGAATATCGGTAGTTGTATTTTACTCATCATCTGTTGTGGATCGACTATATAACTACTCCAGGTACTGTTAATATCAGGATCTTTTGTTGAACTTTCCTGTTCACCATTCCAAATTCGGATTGTCAAATGGTAATCTGTGTCACTAGAGAAGCACTTATCTCTTGGTAATACAGTCTCTCTTTTGAGAACTGAGATACTGGAATGAAAGCTGGAGTCTAAGGCTGTATTTACACATCTTTAGTGATCCTGCTCTTGATATGCTATAGCAGTAACAGGGGAAAATCCAGTTTGTTCACACAGAAAAATCCAATAGCCAAGTATTGCTATAACACAACAGTAATGTAATATCTAACAAAGCCTTTTCTGCACAATGGAAATAAAACATCCTGCAGATGTTATGAAAGAACTGTTTTCACTTTTTTTGTCCACTTAGCATGGAAAAATAGTGTTGCCAGCGAAAATGGTTTTTCCCCACCATGTTCTGCTGCTACAGAGATCCTCTGTGCTGTCCGCCATTTGCTGAAGGTTCCCACAAACTTTTCCTCTGCTTGCATCACAGCCATTCACCATTTCAGTATTTAAAGTACATGCATAATGTACATGCCTGGCAATTCCATGAATTTGTTGGTTTTTGAGGTTTTTTTTGTTTTCACTGTTTTTCACTGTCTTCTCTGTCTCTTTCTTTATTTTGTAGGCTGCCACCAGAATTAAAATTCCAAAACCCCATTTATTTTATTTTATTCTTTTCTTGGTAGTGTGTATGAGAGGTAAGGCAAGGCAAATGGTTGGCATTTGTGGTACTAAGGAAAAACAGGTGGGAGCTCCAATATTTCTTTGAACCAAAATAAGATTTTAAAATAAATATATATCTTTGGACTGCATAAAATTCCATTCCAGATACATAAGCTTTGTATATAAAAGGACCTAACAGGACCTAACAAATCAAGGAAAATGAGGACAAAAACACAGAGAAAAAAATAAGACAGGGAGGTAGCTGGAAGGACCTCTACAAGTGTGTACTGGTGGAAAACTTTATTGGAATCAGTAAAGCAAGATTCTTCTGATAAGACACTGAATTTAAGATAAGTAGTAATCATTTGAGGATTTGTGTTTGTTCGTTCATTTGTGAATTAAATGTGTACCTGAGTTCAGCGTATAAAGAGTTCATTTTCTCCAGGCTGAACTTTTTGTTACATTTCCAAACAAATTCAAACAAATCTTCACAACTGCATTTCTAAGCAGCACAACATTTTGGACCTGAGGAAATCATCTCCCAAACAATTTATGCAGAGCCTTTGTTAACCTGTCAGTTGTGCTTGTGCTAATATCACGGGCAACTTCTGGATACTATTTATGACCTATTTGACAATAATTTTACAATTTGGGCAGCCCCATCCACAAGGCAGGCAGCCAGCTGCCCCTCCCAAAGGGGCTTCCTGGGGGCACAGGGAGGCTGCATAAGCATGACAGCCCCTCTGCCAGTGAGAAGCCTTCACTGGGCTTCACAGACTTACATGCCTCAAAAGGGTAGTGTATGCTGAATGACTGGGACAGAGTCAACTAATGTTGGCTTCTCACCATCCATGCCCCCATCCAGTCCTGACCCCACTACACCAACAGCAGGGGCACTGGGATGCTGCTGGCATGACATTCAGTGACATGTTCCAGCACTGGGGAACACCCCTGTGCTTCTTGATCACATATCCCAGAGGATTACTGAAAAACAACAAAATTGGGACAGGCTTAACAGCAACAAGACTGTGGTTCCCTTCAGGCGTCATGGCAATCCTCTGTTCATCTGTGATGGGCACAACACCAGGCTTGCTTCTGTGCTTGCTTGTTCTCCTCTCACCTCCCCATTTACGCAGAGCATAAAGGGAAATTTCCTGGTTTGAGAAGTCTTGAATTAAGCTCCAGTTTGCAGTGATATCTAAACGTAAAGGCACTGGAAAAATTGCGGTTTGTTTTGTCCATACAATATAAGATTAAATGGCGGTTTCAAATCCCAGTTTGTGGGGTGGAAGCTCCAATTTGGCCAGGTGAGTACATCCAGGGATCAGTCAAAGAGGTCTACTGAACGCTTCCTAAACTCAGATGTTTTCTATCACTGTTCCTCTGTTGCGGTGAGGTATTTGTCTTGATATCTGAACATGGCTTTATGTCTTATGGATAAAACCTGTGTAGAAGAGCCCCTTAGGAACAACAACTTATTCAGAGTAACTGTATCCCAGTTACGCCATCAAGATTCTATTTTCAAAGGGACTTCACTGTACATTCCCATAAACATAAAATTTGAAACATAAGATGGAGAAGAATACTAAGGCATTCTTCTTTTAGTATTTGTTTTTATTATTATTATTATGCAAAGGCACAGAGATAGCTTTCAGACCATATTTGTTTCCTTATTAGCTAAGCATAAATTGGTACTCCTTTCCAAACATCCAGGTGCTTATATAGGGCCGCTTCTCGCGACGCAGGCAAGGAAGCGCCAGCGGCGGGTCGGGCGCCATTTACTGAGTGCCGACCCGATGTCACGCCGGGACACGGCCCACACAGGACGGTCCTGGAAACAGCCGGGCAGCCCGGCACTGCAGAGCGCGGGCGCCTGCCAATCCTCGGCATGTCCCCGGGCCTCGAGGCGCCACGCCGGAGGAGCCGCAGGGGACCACGCCCCCGGCTCTCTGGGCGCGACCTGCTCCAGCGAGCGAGTGGGCGTCCCCGCGGGGTCCCTCGACGCCGAGGCCTTCGGGCACAAATGACGCTACCGAGTGCCGGGACAAGGGTGGTATGCCGGTGTGAAATAGGCGATAAGTCGCTAAGCCCGCTCACTCGCGCAGCGGGGCTTCGGCGGGCAGCGTTTCCCCAAAAAGAGCGCTTCCAAGCGCTCTGGGGAAACGCCGGCCTCGCGACGGGAGCGGAAGCGGGCGCTGAGGGGCGGCGTGGCTGCGATGCAGCTGCTCCCCCTGTGCGAATGGCGGCCTGGAGACGGCGTTTTTACCGTCTCCAGGTCACCATTAATTGCCCGTGCGGAAACGACCTAGGCTTCCACCTCAGACTCATGAAAAAATGCATTTCTGAGGAATAATTCCAACTGCTAAATCTTTCCTATAATGTTAAAGAAAATTTACATGATGGTGATGCGTTGGTTTAGTTTCCTTGTCTCAGTCCTCTGTGACCACCATTATGACCACCCCCTGTGCTGGCAGAGGGCTTTTTCTGGACATCTAAAAAGAGCCAGAATATCCCATTGTAATGTCATAATGACCTACTGCCTTAACGTATTAGCTTCTTTCTTTCTTTCTTTCTTTCTTTCTTTCTTTCTTTCTTTCTTTCTTTCTTTCTTTCTTTCTTTCTTTCTTTCTTTCTTTCTTTCTTTCTTTCTTTCTTTCTTTCTTTCTTTCTTTCTTTCTTTCTTTCTTTCTTTCTGAAGTCTCTAACACTTTCTGTTATGGAGATATATCTTTTTTCCTGTATATCTCTGCAATAAGGAATACGGATTTCTTTTTAAAAAATCTGAGAATTCAGAGGAATGGCTGGACTGTAGCAATAAATCATGATACTGTTATTATGCAATATCAATTGCAAATTTTAACATACCCTAGTAGTGCAGTAGGGAATAAATCTCAGTTCTGCAGGGCTTGCAAGGTGGAGCTGTTCTACCGCGCCCATAGTTGAGGGCAGCAATGAGGTTGTGTCCATCTGACTGCCCCCCCCCATCCTTCAGATCTTTTCTTCTTCTGATTAGTGAGAGTGGGGTTATATGTTAGTGATGGGGCTGAGGAACTGTCTTGAAACTACTATACCCTTGATTGGTTTGAGCACCTTAGGGTTTTAAATGTGTAAATTTATTATATATTGTAATTTTATAGTATTTGTAATTTGATTATCAGTTGGAAACCTCTCTGAGCCTGCTATGGTGGGGGAGTGTGGGGTAAAAACCAAATAAATAAATTATAAAAGAGAAATGATGGCTAATGAAAGTATACAAGCCAGTAAAAGTTAGTTTACACTCATTGGCTTACATGGAGGTTGGCATTTATGTGGATGCAAGGATTTCTGCCCATGGATGTGTGTTTTTATCTCCATTTTTTTGTAGCAGCCCAACAGTTCCCCTGAAATGCTGTTCCTTTGGGGGGCAGGGAACCTCACCACCACCACAGTATTTGGGGAGACAGTTTGGGCTGCTGCAAGAGGAGGGTAGGAAAATTACACTGTGGGTGGAAATCCGAGTACCTGCACAAGCACTGACTGAAGCCACCTTGTCCAGATAATTATATGAATCAACTATCTTGAATATAAAATAATAATCAAAAGAATAATTATTTGTTCAAAAAAAGGTCTGTCTGAATCAGTTAAGGGAAAAGAAAAAAGCAACTTGCTCAGTTTTTACCCCATTTTAGTGCTATTTTGAGTCAAGGGAAGTATTGTTTGTGAAACTGGATAATTTTCCGACTAATGTAGATTGTACTTAATCAGGCCATAGAATAATGACTTGAAGTTCTTAACATGAGTTAAATCTTAATTCCTAAGAAAAAGTGGAATCATTTAGGAAGAAAGCCTTTCCCTCAAAATAATTATAGTTTATTTTTTTGCATAATATTTCAGTTTCCATCTATAAATAAAAAAGCTTAGAAAGAAGTTACAAAATTGAGTTGAGTGGATCAGAATAGCCCAGGATTCCTCGTTTGTGACCTCATTTCACAGCTTCTTTCTCTTCCTCAGCTGAAGTACAATCTTGGGGTTGATCCTACATCCAAACTTGGCCACATGTCATTTGGTGTTGCTCTCTTCCTCAGAATCTTTAAAAAAAAATCAAAATCACAACCATGTATGATTACAGATCAGAACAAATTAAACACAGTGATTTCTTATTGCAGTGCCCGATTCCATGAGTATATTATTTCCTTAAAACATAGATAACCAAACTCCACATAACAAATCCATTTTTGCCATGCCTTTTAAAAAGCAAACCAGAGGTGCCCTGCAAGGCCATTCAGTTCGGGAATGACACTCATAATGCAAACATGACTTTATTTTCTATCCGTCTTAGATAAAATGGATGATTGCAATCTCCCCACCCCCCAAAGAAAACACTGATGGCTGATAAATGGGCAGAGAGCATCTGCAGGTGATATAGATGTGTGCACATATGACAGGGTGGAGAAAAGCAGTCCGAGTGAGTTTAAAAGAGGGATATAATTTAAAAGAGGGATATAATGCATAATTGCTCCAAGGACTGAGAAGATCCATGCTATATATTCACAAGGAAGCTCCACAATACTTGAATAGCTCAACAGTTTTTCCTGAAAGCCATAGGTTTAACAATGCAGGTTTGCACCTGGACAAATTGGTGTTTTGGTGGTATAATGTTAATACATGGGCAAAAATAAATTATAGAAATAGTAAGATAATAGAAATCTTGTTTCTTCAGAAAGAAAATATTGAACAGTGATTCTCGAGCAGAGTTATACCTTTCTGACTTCAACAGACCTGGGAAATTTAAATCTGCTTAGACCAGACAATTAACTGCCAAGCAAGACCCATATTATCAGAATGAGGCATGTGCAGTGACGTAGCATCGGGGCAGGGCGACGCCCCAGGCATGCCCCACGGCAGCGGCATGGCAGGGGCGGGCCCATGTTCTGGGGCGGGCCCATGCCCCAGTTCTCCCTCGCTCTGCCCCTGGGCATGTGACATGTGAAGCTGCCTTCCTTATACTGAATCAGATTATCTTCAGACCACTAGGATCAGTGTTATCTATTTTAACTGTTCTCCAGGGTCCCTGGCAGAGGTCATTCACATCACCTTCTACCTGATTGGAAGATGCCAAGGATTGAACTTTGGAACTTCTGAATGCCAAGCAAATGCTTTACCACTGACTCACAGTCCCAATTAGTCTTTTCCCGTGGAAAACAATCCCATGAATACCCCTTCATATGTGACGAAGGGAGATTTGACTCCCAAAAACATATATCCTGAAAATCTTGTTTGGTTTTCAAGGACCTGAATCTTGCTCACATACTCCCTTAGCACACTACTTGCACTAATCAAATATCATACAAATATCACAGAATTGTCTCTGCATGAGGAATCTAATCAATGACACCGTATCATGGTTTGGAGGACCTTCTGAAATATCGTCTGGCAAACCTTAAACAAGCCTTCAGCCTAATAATGGTTATTTAACAGGTTTTAATGTACTCTAAGGGCATACCGTGGTAATTTTTTACATGGCTGCACAGGAACAGAACTGAAAAGTAAAAAATGGGAGGAATCCACCTCATAGGACATTAGATGCAGGTGTCAAAATACTCTCAACATGCACACATTGTCAAAGCATAGATTAGCACAGAAGCAAACTATATGGTTTCCACTGCCAAACCATGCTATACAATTTATAGGTGTAATTATGAATTTCTAACTGTCTAAAGAAAAGTTAATTGATCATTTTCAGTTGGTATCACTATGGCATGCATTTTGGCAATCAGACCTGCAAGCATGTGCTTTGTGTCTGTGAACATGCATATGCTATGGGCTAAACATTTCAGCATATTGTGACAGGACCTTTCCTTCTACACTGCAAGATCTTCAGAGTGATGGTCTGGAGAGAAACTAAAAACACTGTAATCAAACAAAGTTCTACTAATGAAGGTATTCATATTTCCATCATGTTTTTCATTAAATAGCACATGATGCACATACGCCTGTGCGTGCGATATTATTTCCTAGCAGTTGATTCATTTTCCTTAAGCATGTTTGTTCTATCCCACTGCTCAACCAGTACCAAGGTGGCCGCTGGTAGTAAGCAAAATAAATCAGGCAATCAAAAAAGTGTTTTCCTCAAGTATAGCAAACATTATGACTTATAAGCCAACTGGGTTTGCTTGTTTGCTTATATAATAAAGTTGGTGCAGACGGTGACCTCACCATCAGCTATAGCACATATGTATTATGAGGCAAGGAAGGGTGTGTGTTGCACATGATACACTTATGTACCTTTGACATCCACTTATGCAATCCTCCATAATGTTTAAATTCAACGTGAGACCTGACTAACTATCAATGAAGTAAGGCATAATAATCATTCTTGCAGAGGCTTATTTTGCAATAATTTTTTTGTCCCCCATGAGAGTCACTTGCAGTGTGAAAACAATATAATAAAGAGAAATGAAAAATAAGCATTCACAACAGTTTGTGAGATAGGCAACACAGGAGCTACAGGTCATTTATAAATTCAGAATGCTTTTTATTTTCAGTCATAACTGTACTGTTGAGTTGTGTTTGTGTGAAAAATATCTCCATCACATTATTTTCTCCCCCGCCCCCCAGCAGCTATTCAAATGCTTCAATATCATGTGTAAACTCAAACTATTGTATGATGACAACCAATCAGGGGTCACACAGTGAATGTAATGATGCTACAATATCTTGTTGGCAACAGATTTAATTTGGTGATGTCAAAAATCAAATCAAGACAATACTTCCAACTGTACTTTCTAAGGGTAAGGATAACAGAGCACATGTGATTGATGATATGATGTACATGCCACTAGGGGTGAGCATTTGAATATGCCAGACCCCCCAAAATACCCTGGCTACGACGATGAAGCCATAAAGTCAACATTTGAAAAAAAAAACACCCCAAGGGGCTTTTTCAGCTTTCCCACAGTCCTTGCAAAAGCACAGGGGTGGGAGAATCTTATTTTTTTAAAATAAAAAATAAAGTCCATTTGCAAGGCTGGTGATTGGGCTTTAATATTTAAACTTACCAAGGCTAGTGCTCTGCTGGGCTTCCTGGTGGGTTCTGTTGGGCTGGCAAAGTTGCCTCCCTTTTTTGTTGGACTGGTCTGAGAGAAGCTATCTTCTGTTGCCCTTTTCCTGCTCTTTGGCAGGTTTCCAGAGTAACAGGATGGAGGGAGAGCAGCATCTTGAAGGGACAAATTATTTAGCTCACTGTGCTTAGCCAAAGAGCACAAAAAGGAGGCCTTCAGTCCAGCAGACTCCACTCCAGACAGAGTTTTGAGAGAATTCAGTGCAAAGCTGCAGCTCCCGCCTCGGAGTTTCTGATGCTTTTGACTGCTGCATCCCTTGGATTCTTGCTGCCTGCCTGCTGCCTGTGCCACCCAGAGTCCACTAGGGGAACTAAAGAGTTCAGATATTCCCATATAAGGAAGAAAAGATGCACTTCTCCCAGATTTGTTGGAGAGCCTGAAGCTGTAGGTAGTTTACCTCAGACAAGTTTGTTATGAACTATATGTTGATATTCCAGGTATGAGAATATTGCATTTGACTGCTGAAAGGGGGGGTTGTATTTATATTGATTGGCTAATAGTTTGTATTTTGGTTTTCTGCTATAAATGTTGCAATGGATGTCATATGAATTGTCCCGGATTTGTTAGGGTGCCTGCAGCTGTAAGTAGTTTACCTCAGAAGGACTCCAAGTTTGTTATGAACAATATATTGATATTCCAGTACTGTACTGGAACTCTTGAAGAGAAGAACAGATGGCTCAGCAGAGGCAAAGAAAACTGCAAGCCCATCCATCTTTAAGGGACCCAGCTAGACAAAAGCCAGAAAGGGACTGAGACTCTGCTAGTTTGAGCACAGCAGGCCTGAACAACAGCAGCGTAGCTAGGGAAAATGGAGCCCAGGGCAAAATCTGAGCTTTATGCCACCCCCGTATGGGCAGCCACCCTCCCCCACTACAGCGAAAGAATGATTTTTTGCACCAGGTCATCGCAAAGCCACCATCACATTATAGAACATGTCTCAACTCACAAATCTGAATACAACAATGGGCCATGGCACACAGTGGAGTGCAATGCAGAATCTGCCATATTTCTCCTGGTGAACTGATCTCTGTACCTGGAAATCATTTTTAATTCCAGGAGATCTCCAGCCACCACCTGGAGGTTAGAACAATATATGATTTGCACTCCTTAGCTAACTATTATGTATCTGAAATTCATTCCACTATTATGCACTTACTTTGAGAGACACGGTATTATAAAATTATATGCCAAAAGCTATATTAAAAACAAAATAGCCACCAGCAACTAAAATAGCAAGGGGGAAGACTGGAAGGTTTAAAGATAGATCTTTTTCAAGTGGAATCAAGTATGCAACACTTTCAGAAGGGCATACATGATCTCTTCTCAACTGTCCCTGCTGGCTGCATCCAAGCCCTTTCACCAGTTTTCTCACACACACACACCCCCCCCCCCCCAAGAGGCAAAACTGAAAGTAGGAGCCAATGAGAAGAAGGCTTATTTGCATGCAGGCTCTGAGGGTGCTGGGGGGACAGTTTGGAGAGAATATCCTTTTGGAGGGGCAGAAAGGGATGAGGGCAAATTACAAAATAGTAATTTGCAGATGCCCTGAGGATGATGGGAAACTGTGTAAAATGAAATTGGGGCTCACCATAACTTGAAAGGTTCACTGATTGTGGAGACATAAATACCAAGCTGAGTGAGGTTTTTTTTATATAGAGAGAGAAACAGCAAGAGCAGGCAAGGAGGAGGAGGACAATGATAGAGGGAGGCGTATTTGGGTGCACCCCTCCCCGTGACTCCGACAGGGAGCGCCCAGGGCATTTGTCCCCGGATGTCCCCATGGAACCTTCGCCACTGCTGAACAATTACATGTTAATTATTGTTTTCTGTATTTGAGTTACTGTTTTGTATGTTATTTATTATGGAAGAAAGAAAGCTCAAAGAAAGAACAAAAATGGTTTACTGTAATTTTTGTGTTTAGCGTCACAAGTGGGATCACACTGTTAAAAAGTGGGATCACACTGTCAATTGAGAATAATATCCCTCTTGGAATTTTTGGAAAGTTAAAAGATTTAGGTTTTTTTCTCTTTTTTGGTATTTTTAGATCTTGGGTGTGTGTTTTGGTAGCTCTGCTGACTTTTTTTCTAAGCTGTTTTTCTTGGGTGCTTTTTTGCGGGGGAGCCTTCCTTCACTTCTTCTAAGTTTTTCTTGGAGTCCGTTGTCTTATGGTATGGGATGGGGGGTGGGAGGGGAAGACAGGCCAAATATCTTTGCAAGGCTTGAGGGTCTGGTTGTCTTATTCTCTTTGGTTGCGCGGGTCTTGTTTTTTGTTTGTTAAGGGTGGTTTTGTGCAGTTTCTTTGGTTGCTTCTCTGTTTCTGTGCTTGCTTCTCTGTTAAGATGGGGAGTTGTGGTGGGTCAATCCCTTGTTGCCTGTTTTTTCCTCACTTGTTTAAGGGGTTTGGGAGGTTCTGTTTATTGTAGCTTGGTTGTGTTGGTAGAGCAGTGGCGTAGCACCAATGGGATAGGATGGGGGCACGATGCCCCAGGCATGCACCAGAGCAAGGGTGTGAAGTGAGTGCGTGCCCCGGGTGCAGCTTCTCCTTGCTCTGCCCCTGTGGTAGCGTTATATTGTTGTACTCCTGGCAAATTCATTTGACCCATGTTGATATAGCAGTTGAGATTTAAATAGAGGCTAGTTTTCATGAGAGTGTGCTAGAAATTGATTAAAGAACTCAAATTTTAACTTGGGTGTAAGGCTTTAGTTTCTTCCTAATTAGGTTTGTTGCAGGTGTTGAATCAAGGACATTATTTGCCAAATAGTTAATTAGCATACACTAAACCTTTTCAGTGTAGAAGAGGAAGAGTTTTGATTTATACCCTGTTTTATCAATTATAAAGAGTCTCAAAGCAGTTTACAAACTGCCTTCCTTCCTTTGAAGACAACAGGCACCTTGTGAGGTAGGGGGAACTGAGAGTTCTGAGAGAACTGTAACTAGTCCAAGGTCACCCAGCAGGCTTCATGTGGAGAAGAGGGAAACAAATCCAGTTCACCAGTTTACAGTCTGCCACTCATAAAGAGGGGTGAGGAATTAAACCTGGTTCGCCAGATTAGAATCCACCTGTTCTTAACCACCATACCATACTGGCTCTTAGAAAACTAGTTCATCAGTTCAGACTGTAGCTTGGTTTTGCAGTGGAAGGCTTATTTATTATTTATAATAGACATAGCCCACCTCATACCTGCATCTCTACATGGCGAACATAGGTTAAAATTCATTTTTCCAAAAATGAGCTTGCAGTATAGGAGCCAAGACAGATTTTAGTGCAGTTACTTTTAACTTTTTAAAAAAGTTTTGACATTCCATAACCAGGATAGTTACAGGTTAGCGTTAGACAAGTTCGTTGAAGAAATGTTAGGTTGGGTGAATTTTTACAAAACAAAATATTAGTTTTCTTGGAGGAGGGTTCTTAAAAAGCTTTCAGTGCCTGTCTGGTCGAAGTGCAGGCACTTGACTTCTCTGTGTCAGAGTTTGGCCTGGGGGAACAATGAGCAACAGGAAGGGAACACACTGGGGCTCTATGAAAAAGGCAAAGGAGAAGTCTAAAGGGGTGGAGGGGAGGGAAAGGGCTGCAGCTTTCCACCCACCTGTGCGGAGACCTGCACCTTAGTCACCTTCCAGCACCCTGACCTTTGACTGGAATGGTGCAATGAAGAAGCTCCTCAAGGTGCACTTAGCTGCAGCTGCTGGAGCAGTACTACTTGCAAAAGTGACTGCAAATGCTGGCACTGGGAAGGGGTCTGCTGCTCAGGTTGCCCCTCCTTCAGCTGTGGACCTGCTTGAGCTATATTTTGGGGTGAGCTCGGGTGATGAAATTGTTGGGGCTCTGGAGCTCACTTCAGGGACCAAAAGGATGATGGAGCAAGAGGAGGTGCTGTGGACACCATCTTTTCTTTGGTTCCTCCAGCGCCCAGCAAGTCTTCTGAGGGGAGACAGGAGAGGCCAGATGTGGCACAAGATATGGAGGGATGGAGACCAGCATTAGGCAGAGTGAGGGCCAATGGGTCAGCTGTCTCATGCTTCTGCTCCATTCCAAGATTCTTAATTAGGAAAACACCCTGGACAACTCTTCTACTGCCATTGACAGACAGATAATAAACTGGGTAGGCAGGGACATCACCATGGGCTTCATGGTGACTGATGATAGGGCAAGCATCAAGGCAGCAGCAGCAGCATTGGGCCTAAACTGCATTTACTGTGTGGTCCACCTTCTCCACTTCATGATTAAGGATGTACAGTGGAACCTCGATTTTCATTGCCTTCAGTTTTCATCAATTTCAGTTTTCATCTATTTTTTCAGTGAAAAATTTGTCTCAGTTTTCAGCGATTTGCCTCGGTTTTCATCGATTTGCAGTAAGGTGCAGGGGTTTGTGGAGAAAAATCACCCGGACAAAGCTGTTGCAGGCCGTGTCTGCAACTTGTTTAATGACAATGTCTTGCCCCATTTCAGATAAATCTTAGAGGCATCAGAAACAGACCTCTTTGGACAGCTTTCTGGTGCGACATTGTTCCACTGGCTTTGAAGCTGGTCCTCGTGTTATTGTTTGTTACTGTTTTCAGCATTAAACACTATGTTTATTCATCAAAAATGTGTTTTTGGTATGTTTTTTTGAGTGCCTAGAACGGATTAATTGGGTCTACATTGATTCCTATGGAAAAGTTTGCCTCGGTTTTCATCGGTTTCGGTTTTCATCAATTCTTTTCGGATGGATTACCAACGAAAACTGAGGTTCCACTGTATAGGGTCTGAGTTCTTCACAGAATACCAGGCTGGTCCCTGTGACTCAGACCTTCAGATCTCTCCTCCAAAAATGCTGGCATCTTCTGAATCATTTCTCATGCAGTGTGAAGGACACCCATCTGCTATGTGAGAAGCAAATGTGATAGGCATGCTGGAGTATTGCCTGTTCAGTGCCATCAGCATCCACTGGAGCTCCACCTGTGCCATGCTTGAGTGTTTGGTGAAACAGAAGGAAGCCCTCACAACTTTCTTCCATGAGATAGTGGTGGTGTAGAAAGAGAGCCACCTCAATCTGGACAAGCTGCTGACTATCTCTCATAAGCGCTTTGAGGGCTATACACAATTGCTGTTATCTGACACAGCAATTCTGGTTTTGGCTATTCCCATGATCCAAATGGCTCGTGAGAATTTGCCTACCTTTCTGCAAAAGGAACATGCTTCCACCAGTGTGTGCGGGTGCGGAGGCTGGAAGACAGTGTGGTGCCTTTCCTTGAGCCTCTCACTCAACAGAAAGTCTACATGTTGACAACCAGGCATGACCTGCACATCAAGAGCAGGATCACTGAGCAGACTGGTGAGCTTGTGTTCAGGAGTGACAAGCTCTCTCTGTATGTTGAGTGTATGTAAGTCCAAAGGCGCATGTTGCTGGGTGAAGAGGATGTGGGGGATGGAAGCATCTTCTGCTGTTTGTCCCTCACCTCTCCCTGCTAGGCTCTCAGGGCAATAGCTGAGATGACCCTGAAGATGGAGCTTACCAGGTGGGCTCTTGGCCCCTCTGGGAGAATGAGACAGCAGTCACAATGGTGTGACACCTTGTGGAGCCCAGCGAGTTGCAGTCTATGAATCTGATTTGGCCTGACCTCTCTGTTGTGGCCCAGAGGCTTTTCTCTTGCCCTCTAACAAATGTGCAGAGTGAGCATATCTTTTCCTATCTGGGTGACATTCCCACATTGCTCATGTCTGCTCTCTTGGAATGCTGATGAGTTAGTCTTGCTCAAAGTCAATATGGCTGTATTCACCTAACTAATTCTAGAATTTGTGGTTGACTAAAGTTAAGCATGTGCTTTGGCCTGCATCCTCTCAGAGTCTGTCTTGGGCAGCCCCCCCCCCCCCCCAAATAACAAGTTAGAAGAAGCAGCCAGGGAGTTTTCCAGTATGGTTGGCAATCCCCTCCCCAATCCCTGAGCCATTCCAAATCCACCTGCATCCAAAAGCCTCTACCAAACTCTAGTAGCTGACTCACTCAGCCCTTCACCAGTCATACCAAACCAAAATTGTATGCGGAGAACAATGCAGCTGCACCAAAACCATTCTTCATCTTGTCACAGATGAAAGGGACACAACAGAATAGAAACCCGTGTGTCAAACAAAAATCAGCAGAACCCACAAAACTGCCACAAATAATGAAGCTAGTGAAGATGTGTTTCTGCTTAACATTCTTCTTTTCAAGGGTGGGAAATCAGGAAAGGTGAGCAAGTGATGAAAGGCAGCTGCAGCACCAAATGTTCAACTTATGAGGCTGTGATGGTGTGCGAGACTGCAGAGACAGGAGGCTCAGGGTCACACAGAACCCACTCCCTCTCACATTCAGAGGCCTTCCCTCCTTAGTGACTCTCTCAGAAGAAAATTACCATGGAATAGTACAGAAGCTTGTTTCAATCCATGCAAATCTTCTGTTCTTCTTATTCTAGGCAATTCAATATTCAGATGCACTGTTAGACCTTAATACTGGGCTCTAGGCTGGGGAAAGGTGCTAGTTCAATTCTTTACGCAAAATAATAGTGTGAAGCATTTTGAAAGAGTGACTGATTGTTTGTAGAGTGTACACTGGCTAGGTGAATACATAGCTGCAAAATTTATGCAGTGTATGGATAATGCTGGCTACATAGACAAGAATTCTTTTTTAAAAAGCCAGATAATTTTTAAAAAACTTCCTTTATTTATTACAAAGGTGATGGGTTCTGTTTTTAACACTTATTCTCATGTGGTTTTTTTCCCTGTTGCACTGACTAAGATCTCTTAGGTACCTCTGGTTACAGCTTGTTGCTTGATTTGTAACATGACTGTGTGAATAAAACAAATATTTTAAATATCATAAAAATATTGAACAGTACTTTTATGTATTTAATTATATCTAACAGCAAACTACACATTCTCATCCTGTTCATAAAGCAATAAAGTAAGTTTAGTCCTGATTATAAAATAGATGCTGCACACATTTCAACAACCCACACCCTTTACTTTTATTTAATTTCTACCTTACCCTACCCCAGCCAAAAGCCAAGCTCAGGGCAGAAACATCCATAATTAATATAATGCAATAAACAAATTTAAAATGACTTAAGTTAATGAATAAACAATTAAAAATATAAATAAACAAAAATTTAACACTTCATCATTTTCCATTCTGTTTCCTAACAGGGATATAATTCAAAATTCTAGCTACTGTAAATGTAGCTCATCCCACCCATGCACCCCCATCCAATTTACTCACTAAAAGGAGAGGGAAGATGGGAAGGGAAGAATAAAAGGGAGGAGAGAACCAAATATGGAAGGGAAAGACAAGGAGAGGAATAAGGGAAAAGAAGATACAGGAAGAGAAGAAAGGGAGATGGCAAGGGGGAGGGAAGGGAAAAAAGAGGGAAAGGGGATGGGAGGGGGGAGACCAGGAGGATGGCAGAGGGCCAACTCCTTCAACCATAGGCCTGGCAGAACATCTCTGCCTTGTAGGTCCATTAGAATCATACTACTTCTCGCAAGGCCCTAGTCTCAAGTGACAGAGAGTTTCACCAGGCCAGGGTTGAAAAAGCCCTGGCACTGGTTGAGCCAGTCAGATATCTTTTGGGCAGGGGACTTCCAAAAGATTACTTCTGGAGGCACCTCCCCCTCTTTCCATTTTTTTACAGAAAAAAGGTGAACACTCTGTGGCTTCAAAAGTTCCAAAAATATTATATCTCTAGGAACTTTGGGATAACTTTAAAAAGTTTCAAATTGTAGATAAATTTTAAAATGGATACAGTCTATAAGTAATCCCCCTGCCAATTATATAGATACTGGTTAAAATGGCGGATAGAAACCACATACTAAATCCTGTCCCAGTGGAGTATAACAAGGCTTTTACTACATTTATATAGGCAGAGACTTTCCTATATTTAAACAAGAAAGAGATTCCCTCTTCCCTGTTAGGGTTATGAACCTCTCTAAGATATCCTAGAATTACACGGCTCTCCAGATGACAAAGACCAATTGCCCTGGAAAAAAATGGCTGCTTTTGGAGATGCTCATGGTATTATATTGCAATAAGCTTTTTTTTCCTCCCCAAGTTTTGCCTCTCCAGGCTTTCCCATCCCCCCCCCCCCAATTCTTTTTTCCAACATAGAACTGACAGTCCTAGTGGAACATCCTGCCACTGGAAAACTGCCCATATCTAAGCGTCTCTCTTTTGTACATGCTGCAAAATGTTTCTGTTTGCATTTCATTTGCTGTAGCATTTAAAACACTGTTTAAAATATTGGTAGTAATCAACCACTGTTGATTGCTCACACAATCTTTATCACTAATCCTGTGAGAACCTGTAATTACAGAAATACTCTTCAGGTCCCTCAGTAATTTTAACTACAGCTAGTATTGGATATAGTGCCTTTTAAAAAAGTAAATATTGTCAACAGGGCATGTATGATACCACATGATTATATGTTTATGATTTTTCCTTGGACCAAATTGTCAAACTTCATTTCCCTCTCCTGCAGAGGCAGCTTCCAGTATACATAGACAACAAAGATTCTGAGCTTGCTTGATTCCTCTTTAATTCAAAGGTCTGCTCTTGCTAATTTCCCAACCTAAAAGGGACAGCCCCTCACCATTTTGGGTAACATTTTGGGATGGAAACAAAGTACTGTATCAATTTGGGTAACCAGACATACATGTAATATCTGAGAATCTTAGCAGCACACTTGGGTTTATTTTTTTTTTGCAATTTTTTCAAGCACAAAAATGTTTATTTTTCTTCTCTTTAATATATACAGTGTCTTGAGGGGAAAGGGATAAGTGCCACTGACTGTCAGTATACAAAGGGATGAACCATACAATGGGCAATAGCAAACAACTTATAGGTTCAGTGCAAGCCAAGGTGGGAGAAGTGAGATCAGATTTTCCATATTTTGCTCATAAAGCATACATACATGAAATCTAAAATAAAGTCTCAAACAAAAGAAAAATGCATGTTACAGAGAACAGAAATCTCTTACTACATTTTGCCCAGACAGAGGGCTCTGCATCATGTTTTACAAAATTCAATTCTGATGGAATATTGAATTGATGGAATATAAGCAAAATATTTCAGACAGTACCAACAAAATATTTCAGACAGTCCTTAATGCTCAAAGTACAACAGAACCATACAGTTTACAGATCAACAGCTCTGCCTGTTTGGAAAACAGATCAAAATTATCACTGGCAGAGAGAGAGAGAGAGAGAGAGAGAGAGAGAGAGAGAGAGAGAGAGAGAGAGAGAGAGAGCAGCAACAGCATACCTTCATTTGTCTGTTGTCATGGTTTTGTCAATTGTACCATTATGTTTGTCACTTTTTTTGCCCAAATTAATTGAGACTTACCAGGCTGCAAATCAATCTTAGTAGTTACCTTTCACGTTTAGAATTGCAGGTGATGATATAATTTCTATATGTAGTAAGGAAGGCATTCCCTCCCCCAAGTCAGACATGAAAGATGGAAAACATTCTACCTACAGTTAAAACTGTGGATCAAGTGTGACTAAACATCAAACAACTCATTGCTCAACTTAAAAGAGAACTTCACATTTAGTTCTGTTTCAGAAAACTATAAGCACTTCAGTGACAAGAATTGTTCTGGACTAAGACCACTGATGGGATAAAGGCAGAGTATGTGCAAGGAAAGTTCCGTATTGTACACATTTCTTATTAGAACTTTGGGATTGGCTCTCCTATAATCAATATTTTGATTAGGTTTATTTCACATATGAAACATGCATGGATCCGTAATGCAACTTAATTACATCTATTCTGAATAGAAGAAATCTTACTGCTAAACAAAAGGAGAGGAAACATTTCCCTGCCATTTTGCTGTTTTACAGGAAAATGCAAGTTTATATATACAATAGTTTTTCCTGAAAGACTGCATAACAAATTGCACTGCCCAAAGCTATTCCCTACATACATAATATTCAACTTACTTTCAGGCTCCTGTAATTAGTCCTTTAAAAAAATCAAGTTACTCATTTCATTACTTTTCATTCAAATAAAAGAAGACTTTGATCAGTAACTTCTCCTGTAAACATTGCAACGACCAGTTAGAATAAAAGCACTTACAGGAGAAAATAGAACAAAATTTCTCAAGAGTGTCAAATGTAAACTTCCAATTATATACACAAATATTTGTATACTGCAAATTAAAAATTTAACTTCACACAAGCAAATTGTAAATATACACTTGTCTGTCTTTTTTTAAAAACATCTTTCCAGATAAAACTGAAAAGCTTGAATTCAAGGCACTATACTCTGGATTAATACAGTCCTCTAACCATCAATTCAAGTAAGTGTACTGTAAAGGTTGCATTTTCAAACACTGGAACACAAAACAAAGTGTCTTCAGCAATGGCCGAGAAGCAAGTATTGCCACAACAACAAACTTAGCAGTGTGAAATCATTTCACAGTGATTGCCTGACGCAGCACATGGCTGTGTGCACTAGTAGGCCTGAACTGAGAGTCAGCAGGTAAACAGAGACTCCTTTGGGCTCAAATACTCAACACTCACAATCTGGAAATAACCCCTAGGCATCCAGAAGCAACAAAGCTAGGTTATTCTTAAGTGTGGGCCTGGCGGGGTGACAACAGGTTGCGGCACTGGTCCTGGAAACAATGGCAAGCCAGTTTTTTCAAGAACTGGACAGCATGCCATGCTCTGGCCTCCCACAATTCCAGGCTGTGCTGTCAGGCCAGACCACTGCACTCCAAAAATTGGTGTAGGGAAAAGTCCTCCATATTGACAAAGAGGCATCACAAAAGATTTTACTGTGCCAGAAAGGGTAGTACCTGGCATAGGCACTGGTAGGGATGGTGAAACTCCAGGAGTTAATGCTGCTGGAACTGGGCAAGACACTGGAACAATGCACTTGTCCCCCATTCCTGTTCTGACTGAATTAACCTACAAAAACAAACAAAAAGCACAGCTATTAAGCTTGCACCCTTTTAATAGCGCAATATTATTGCTTTATAGCAAGGCCCATTTTCAAATCAATGTTATCATACTCTAGTTCATTCTGAGGGTATGTGCTAGTCTTGCTCCCTCCAGTGGCTGAGACTGTGAACCAGGTGGTACCATTAAAAACTGTTGTTTGCATATGATTTACTATTCTAATTCAAATCCCTCAAGATTAATTTGTATAGTAAGGTCTAAATTCCATGGCCACTATATATTCCCAAATAAGTTCAGTTAAACTTAATGCCACTGCATAGCTATATTATTCTATACATAGGCAGTTAGTAGTAATATACTAACTGCATTCTTTCAGAACAAAACAAGGAAGTTTTGTCTCCTATTCGATCCCCTTTGACATCAAGTAGGAAATTTTGATTGCCCATGCATATTGTAAGCAGTTTTCAGCCAAAGCCAGGCAGCCCATAATATGTTGGTCTGTAGACATGGAAACTTACACAATTTGTGCAACCCATTGTCCTTTAGCAATCTCCCCAGAGAAATGTTGTAGACACTTGAACACATACACACAAAAGGGGTTACACCAAGCATTGAGCTTCATTGCTCACTGAAAATACCTAAACATTGCACAACTGGATGAGAGAGCAGACAAGCTTTCTTTTCTTAACACTGAAAGCTGCTGACTTCCTGAGAATTATGTTCTTAATAATAGGCCAACTACCACAAGCGAAATTATTTTACAAGAGGGCTGTCTAGTCACCGTATTAAGATTTTAATTTCACAAGTCATTCACAACTTCTGGAAACAATTCTATTAAGTCAGTACCTCCTCTTGAGTGGTGTTCCTTTTGAACAAATTCCACTGTAAGAGCAGGATTGAATGCATATTGATTTGAATTATATCCAAGAAACAGATATTTTAAAAGTAAAAAAAATGTACACAAGTTTAAGTGAGGTCATTTGTGCACTTGTGGTCTCCTTCACACTGTCTGTACATTTCCTTTGGGCTTGATTTGCGGTTACCCACGTTTTCCCCTCTTCGGAACTCACTGACTTTTTCCTCTCTATTTGCAGGGAAAGTGAAGGAGATCACTGTGTGTTAATCTTTCTTCAGGTTTTCTTGCTTCTCCCACCTTCCTCCACCCACACAACAAGAGTTTCTCCCACTCTACAGGGCACTATTTAAAAATGATCAAAAGGGCTTTTAAAAAATTTAACAACCTTGAAACTTACATGAAATTTACATGGTCTAGCAAAGTAACACTAGACCAAAAATAGCACCAATTTATTTTTTAATGGCAGTAAGCAACCCCCGTCTCCATGAAGATTGCATGGAAAGAACAAGGAAGCAGCATTCAGGTATTTAGGATGGGGATGTGAACCGCAGGTGCTACTTGCCTAGTGGTATCCAGGCCATCTATTTAAAAAGCAGGATGCTGCTGCCGATCTACCCATTATTAAGAAACAATGGGCAGACCCGACCACTGTAAAGGCCAGGTTTACCAGTTCTTCCTAAGGGTAGGTAGACCAGCCCTCCAGAGAGCTGGTCTACTCATGGTTAAAAGGAACAGGTATACTTAGTTGCTGGAGAGCTAGTCTTCCAGGATGGGGAAGACCTGTCAGATTAGGGGGGGGGGGCAATTTCAGCGCTTCAGCTGGGTGACAGTTTCTGTAGATCAGCCCCTGGGAAGCAGCAAGCAGACAAAATTGTACATTGGCTTGGCTAGGGACACTTTGCAGTGGGAAAATTCCTGCTTAAAAAACAAACAAAAAAAAGTGGGGGATAAGTAGTGCATGCATAAATGACCTAAAACAAAACAAAATAAAATCTGTTTTGAGTATCTGGAGAATTCTGCTTTGTAATCTGTTGGCTAAAAAAACCCTATTCTGGTTTCAAGAATATCTTCTAAATATCATTTTTAAAAACCTGATGAAATGAACCACATTGTTAATACCATTTTCAAAAACCAGTTTCTAAGCAGTACTCTTTGTTCTTCATTTTGTAATTAATTCCTTTGCTTAACAGGAAAAAAGCAAACATCATGGAATGCACAATTGTTATGGGCACACTAGCCCAATAGATTTGCAGTAGCTTACACACAATCAATCGTTTCCACCAGTTCTCCTGTGATGTTTGATTAGTGTGCATAGGGCAGAGCTGGATAGCTATACCAGTAATGGTCACTTCTTTATTTTCAACAGCCACTGAATTGTTTAGATAATGGCCTGGACATTGTTTTGGGGGAAGGGGCACAACCTGATCTCCTCACATTTAAGCAACTGAAACTTATAAAGCCTAATTAAGATTTGTGCCTGAATATATATATCCTGCCTACTTTCCATCCATTTGACTTTTCTCCTATCCCATCTCATATGTTTAATACATTTTACTTCTGTTTGTTGAACCTGACTCATTATTCTTTGGTGCTTTGATAAGGGGTATTTACTCTAAGCCTTAGAGTAAATATCAGGCTCCTTTCATTTTCTATGGAGTTATAGGGTTGAGAAATAGAGTTATAAATCATCTCACACTACCATCCAAAATAGCTCAATCACTAAGAAAAGGCAGGAAAACTGACCATCTCAATCAGAGTGTGTTTAACCTTCCTCAGAAAGTAAGGGGCCTGTCACAGCAGACTATAAGGCTAATATATATTATAATAACAATAATAATAATACTAACTGAACAGAGGTGAGGAGCAAGAGCATTCTAAGTAGGTTCTGGTTCCACTGAACAGCTCACATAGGGCCGCAGGTTAAGAACCAAGGATTGTGAACCTTTTGACTCTGGCTTACCAACTCATATCTCCTGCCCAAAACACAAATTTTATCATGCTCACAGGGTCAACAAATTTTGGAGCCAAACATTCCATTTGTATCTATCATCTTCCTACTAAAACTCAACACATTTTCCTTATGGCAATAGATAGTTTATAGAAATGAAGAGGAACATTATTTTGATCCCATAACCTGTATCTTTGCTAGCCAGTCACCAGTCACCTAGTTGTGACAATTTCTTTTGGAGATCTTCATTATCCTCTTGGAATTTTTTCTCTTTTTTTGAAGGTGGGATAGGGTGGGGTATCTTTAGCAAATTTCTCTTTAGTATCTACATTTGTATGTGCTTCAGCGAGTCTGCTCATTTGAAACTTCTTGTTTTAATCTTTGATACTGGCACCCTTATGTGCCTGTTTCTGATTTTTCTAATATAAGATGTACAATTTATTGGCTCTATTTTTAAATGATCTCCTCAAGATTCCTGAAAGTATTTTCCTAATTAAAGTTTTATCAATACCTTAGATGTTCTCCATCTTGGTACAATGTAAAACTCAATCTCAGGCCCTTTGTCTGTGGGTGGTTCCAGGGACCTATAGTAGTTGTCTATATGTCAATGACAGCCATACAAGCTACAATTAAAAAAAAACCTTCCTGCATTTTAAGTTATTCTTAGTGTATATAACAATATAATTGAGCATAAACAATTTTAATGTAAAATGCACCACACTTTTCTTATTTTCTGTGTAATATTGAAATCCTAAATCTAATGTTATGCATGTTGATTTCGAAATAAGTTCCATTAAAATAAGTAATACTTAGTTCTTATTTAATATGCATAGATTGAAATAGCTAACGTGTTTAGACTGTTGAAATCAATGGAAATTATGTGCTGAACAGACCCATTAACCAATTTTCTGAACATATAAACAGGCTTTTACATGTCACTGAAACAGAGATGAATGGGCAAATCTAGATATACATCCCACCAGCCTTCCTATGCTTGCCTGAGTCTTCCACCTAGATTGATGAGATGCATCTTTTGTTGACAATGGGATGTTAGTATTGTTACACACTACTGCTTTTGTTGACAATGAGCGTGTTGTTACAAACTACTGCTTTGGTTGACAACACTACTGCTGACAAGTCCATGAAGTCAGCTAGATCAAGGTCCAAAATAAAAGATCAGGGTCTACAATAAAGTAATAATTACAGTACCGCATATACTCGTGTATAAGTCGACCCGCATATAAGTCGAGGCACCTAATTTTACCACCAAAAACTGGGAAAACTCATTGACTCGTGTATAAGTCTAGGGTGGTAAATTTCAGTAGCTATGACTGTAAGAATGTAATAGTGGCCATGGTGAATGACATCAATGGTTCACTTTGTCCAGTATTCTGCTTCAATCAGTATGCTGTGAATCACGCCCCCTCCCAAGATTTACAAGAGTACGGAATCCAAAGCCACGGAATCCAAAGAACAACCCATTGTTGTTCTCACTGCTAGTATTCAGCATCCATTTAGGTTTCATAGCTGATGGTGATTGATAGATCTGCCTTTCTAAACTGATGTTTAAACTACATATATCTAAACTGATTTTAAAGTTGCCTAAATTAGTACACATTATATATCCTGGGGCAGTGGATTCCAGTATATGTAACCCATCTTCTCTCTCATAAGCTGAAGAACACTATGACAAATGACCAATCCTACTTGAACCTTACATTATTCACTAAAAGCAATAGACACAAAACATTCACTGAAGCAAGTGCAGACTTTACTCCCTCCTATTTTTAATTCCTTTTCATCCTGCACCCACACAAAAATTCTTGCTTCCCAGCCAACTACAGCTACAGTCAAGCTCAAACAGATGCAACATTCTGCTTATTCCAAGCTGTTTAACATATCACCTACATGCTACTGAAACAGACCGAAGCCTTTATGTTGACTTCAGCATTTCTTCCTAACTCAGTCTTTCCCCCTATCTCCTCTTCATACCTTATGGACTCTGATCAAATCATTCCAATAAATGCCATAGGGGGTAAAATAAGTAGTTGTACAATATACTGATTGCTACCTTTCAAAGCTAATTTCTTCCATTTTGAGAGCTGTTACAAACAATATAAGACAATGTGCAATCTTAGGATAGAGTTGGATAGCAAAAATGCAAATTTTACAAATGATGGGCTGACAACAATGCTATGTAACTCAATTGTTGTTTAAAACTGTGTTCCATGCACATTTCATGATGCGTGAAAAAAAAGATAAAATGGCTATCCTTTTATATGACTGATGGCAAGATGAAAACAACATCATGTTTCAGGACAAAACAAAAGGAAATATTATGTGGTATACCATAGGAACTGTCCGTGCTACAAAAGTAAATAAGCATGTTTCTAAGAAAGTAAAAATAAGTCATTTATGTAGGGTACCAAGCTTTCATTCATCAAGTAAAATACAACAAAAGAATTATTGTAATTAACGGATCTAAAAAGAGATATCAGATTTTTCCAATATTACATATAGTTTTGCCTTAGAAGAAGGGTGACACTGAGAAATGTTTCTTTGAATAAAAACAAAATCGGATGAACGCTCTACATATTGTATGGCAAAAAGGGAGGGATACTACATTCATACTAAAACAGTATGCAGCCACCTTTGATAATTAAAGGTTTGTTTGTTAATCATATATTAACATATACAGTTAAGAACTTATAAAGCAGAATAGAATAATTTGGTGCACAGTTCTATGCTGTTTTTATCTCTCAGAAGCCAGTGAATCTCTTAGGACTTGCAGAAGCTCAGCACCTGTTTTTATGAAACTTCTGATTGCATCTCATGATGCAACCGGGTAGAGGATTAAGGATGTTGATACTAATTCCTGTGTTTTAGTGTCCGGTTTAAAGGAGTGGAAAGAAAAGAAATTGCTGAACCATACTCTTCACTACTTTGCAGACCCCTTTGGTTCTAAATGTTCTTCTGGCACAGATTAATCCTTTAACTCAGAGGTGGGATCCAACCAGTTCTCACCACTTCTCTAGAAGTGGTTACTAATTTTTTCTGAGTGCTGAGAAGGGGTTACTAAAGCAACCTCCCTGCCCAATAGGGACTGGAGGTGCGTGTGTGCGGCGGCGCCACTGTTTGAATCCCACCACCATGAGAACCTGTTATTAAAATTTTTGGATCCCACCACTGCTTTAACTGCATATATTTTGGAGTGCAAATATTATAACATAGGAAGACTTGTTTATCACCTGTACAGTACTGGGAAAATATTCAAATTGTACCTAGGAAGTGAGTGCTGATTTGTAATAAATAATTATCCAATTAACCAAAAGTATACTAGAAGTACAGTTTTGGAGGTAAGACACCTGCAGGTAACCATGTGCAGCGAGGTAACCTGCCTAGGAAACAAGATTCAGAAAATGTGTCTTGTTGGTTAAGCAACCACTCACACTTAATCCCATTCCTTCGCTTGCTGTCCATAAAATTGGTAGAAAATCCTGCTTTCTAAGGGAGGGATTCCTGTTGAATCCCACAGCTAAGGTCCGTTCTATGAGCACTACTGCAATCTAGCATTTTTTTAAAAAATGTTGTCACAATCCTATGAAAACTGCTAGTATTAAATTTACATTTTAATAAAAATATTGTGATAAAAATCTGCTACAGTATTAATAGAAAGTTTGTAAGTGTCATCAACCTATATTTAACAATTGTTTTATTATAGGCAGATAGCTCTTGCCCTTCTACATACACATCCCCAGGTTTTTTTTCAGTTCTGACTTTGTGCTTTTATTATTAGTTTTTTTCCTACTTTTTTACTCTTTGTAAAAGGCAAATAAAACATTTGATATTGAATTCTAACATATAGGAAAACACAAAGAAACAAAATCTAGCAACACCGCCTGAACGAGCCAAGTGAAGTTTTATAAATTACATGTATAAAGTAATTCCCCTGTTAGTGTCCCATGTTAGCTTCTATTTTCCAGTTGTCATCTCCACTTGCATGCTGATCCAGTACACCTAGCAAGCTATGCATGGATATAAAGGAGCTGTCTCATCTTCTTCAGTGACAAAAGATGATCCTCATTGCATGAACATGAGGATCCTCATTGCTTATTTTTCTCAGACTGTGTGTATATGGAGCATTTATCATGTTCATAGAAAATGGAGGCAGCCCTTGCTAACTTTGGTGTATGCTGTGGGGAGTGCCACAGGAACACTCTATCAAACAATGGACACTCAAGGTTGTATTGCATACTTATCAACATGTATCCCATGTACCCTGGCTGAAGATAACCATACTTAGAAATGGAGTGGAGGGGGGATGATGGTGGCGTGGTAAGGAGATGACAGAGGATCCACCTTTCACTTTTACCACATTGGCCTCTATTAGTTAAGCTTCCTATTTGTCAATAATATAAATATAAAATAAATACTAGGTGCCATCTTTTCCTTTTAAAAGGCAGATTGTTGGAACAGCCTTTAGCAGAAGACCCTGTAAGCTGTTGCCACCAAGCTTCAATTTCAGCAGAGTACTAAATGTAGATTTTAATAATGCGTATAAAATAACAGAAACAAACCTTCAGCAAAGTTGTTTAAATTTTTTAAAGACCAGCAACATTTGATTACCAGAGAGTATATTGCTGTGTATCAACTATTAAGTCACAATTCTTCATTTGTAAAAACTTTTATGCTGAAACATACATTGTCAAGATCAAGTCCAGGGAAACAAAAATTATTAATGTTATTAAAGTGAAATGGATATTTATATGGAGTGTGCTCTTTTAAGCTTAGGTCTTCCAAACACCAGCTCTGAAATGGCTTTCAGACACAAAGCAAAATGTAATGCTCTTCAAGGAGTGCCACTTACTCCACACATCTCATTCTGTGTCTGCATCGGATTAGCTTTAGGCTCCATGTCTTGCCGCTTTTGGTTCTGCTTCAGTTGATTTAAGGATGGTTTTGCTTGTACAACTCCCACTGTTTTGCTTGTCCATTGATCCACCAGCTTGTGGAGATCATCTGTGAAAGTTCCTTTCTTGTTGTTACTGTTGTTTGCTTGGACCTGCACCTGTAGTGCTGTTTGTGGAAGAGGGTCTGGACATGCTACCAGACTGTTGGTTGATGATCCTAAGATATCACAGAAAGAGAAGAATCAGCTGAGCATGTTCAGTATTGGCCCATTATATTTTTCTTTGCAAGAAGTTCACTCTTCCACAACATTTCAAAATCACAGCTACTGGTTTTCTTTCCAACTGCTTCTTCTGAAGAACAGTTTTGCTCCAAAAATGGTTTAAGATATTACATTTGCTGTGATGGTATATAGAAATACATTTATCTTGTTAGAGAAACTTTTAAAAATTGTATTGCAAGTGCCTTGTTTTTATGAATCCCTCACAAAAATAAACATTGGGCAAGGGCTCTGTACAAAACAGAACTTCAAAAAGGGACAGAAAATTAAATCCAGATATCCTTAAAATGGCCTTGACCTGGATGGCCCAGGTTGGCCCAATCTTGTCAGAACCTGGAAACAATGTCTGGGTGGCTGTTGTAAGTATTTGGACAAGAGACCACCAACGAAATCCAGGGTTGCTATGGAGAGGGAGGAAATGGCAAAGTCCTGTTTGTCTCTTGCCTTGAAAACCTATGGGATTGCAATAAATTGACTGTGATGACTTGACGGCACGTTACACACACTCAACCTTAATATGTGCTAGGCGTCTTGAGGCACCTTAAAGTAACATATTTTTATGGCAGCATAGCTTTTTACAGACTATAGGTTACTTCCTCTGATTTATGCAAGAAGTTTGCCTGCAGTGTTTAATGTTGCCTGTTTTGCTGACCCTATTTGGGCAGAAAGGCAGTAAAATAATGTTTTAAAATAAGCAAATAATAAATAATGTAGTAAACAAAGATGGAGTTCTTCCCAAACCACATAACAGAAATCCTAACAGGCCTACTCAGAAGTAATTTTTATACTAGCCAATGGGATTACTTATAGGAAAGTGCCCTTAGAATCACAAGTGTTAAAGCTAATACAGAGATTGCAGAGCATCAGTGTAATAATCAGTTCTGAGAGCCATCCCACTGGATAGATACACAGCACATGTCAGAGCTGTAGCCCTGTTAGTATATATATGTATACAATAAGTCAATGAAAATGTATAAATACACATTATTTGATTCCCCACTCCTCTGCATAAGCATCCGAGTATTATCTAGTGAACTAGAGGTGCCCCCACGTCTACATTCCTGCTGCTGGGTGACCTTGGGCTAGTCACAGTTTGTTCAGAACTCTCTCAGCCCCACCTACCTCACAAGGTGTCTGTTGCGGGGGGAGGAAGGGAAAAGTAGTTTGTAAGCTGCCTTGAGTTTCCTTAAAGGAAAGAAAGGTGGGGTACAAATAAAAACCTCTCTTTATGCCAAACAGAACAAAAATGTATTTACCCACTGCCAGAAACAGCAACAGAGGGTGTTGGATGAAGCTCCATGGACAAGGGATTCCGACGTTTTGGCTTAATGATTGAGACTTCTGAGACTTTTAAGGAAGCAACAACTGGATGGAAAACTTCTGGTGTCCTTTTACCGCTGTGCTATAGAGAGTGTCCTAACCTACTGCATCTGTGTATGGTTCTCCAGTTGCACAGTGGCGAATAGGAAGGCGCTCCAAAGGGTGATCACTACTGCACAAAGGATTATCGGCTGCCCTCTTCCCTCCTTGGAAGAAATCTATAATTCCCGAAGCCTAAATAAAGCCCAAAATATTCTGAGGGACCCGTCTCATCCAGCACACTCTCTTTTTAAACTGTTACCATCTGGCAGACGATACAGGGCCCTCAGAACTAGGACAAAGAGGCTTAGAGACAGCTTCTACTCTAGAGCTGTGGCTATGCTAAACTCCGCTGCTTCATATTGATGTATTTGGGGCTGTGTAGGGATGGGTGGAGGAAGGGGAAAGTGAGGATGATGTATGAGTCTGAAATTGTGTGCATCGAGGAATGCTGCTGTAAATTTCGTTGTGCGTGCACAATGACAATAAAATGCTTATGCTTATGCTAAAAGGCCCTTTCTCAGGTTTATTCCCTTGTAGCCTCAGTTGGCAGGGGCATCTGAAGCAAGTGTTCCAGACATGACCAGAGTTGTAATCTTAATGTGTATGAGGCTCCAGTTGCAGGATCGGGATAGTGAAACTATAATTTTTATTGGTTGTAGTTGGTTTTCTGGGCTGTTTGGCCGTGGTCTGGTAGATCTTGTTCCTAACATTTTGCATGCAGGCGAAACATTAGGAACAAGATCTACCAGACATGGGCCACACAGCCCGGAAAACCCACCACAATGAGTTGAATCTGGCGTGAAAGCCTTCGACAATATAATTTTTATTTTTGCATGCTCAGTTCCACATCTACCTAAAGTCTGCACTTTTTGTTCTTGGTATCACAGCAAAAAACATTCTTCTGTTCCCAGTGAACTCCTAAGTGTTTCCATGAGGTCAAATTACATGACAATTTTATTCAACCTTTAAGGAAAGGTTTATGGAGAAATAGCACACAGATATCATATATAGTTTATTACTAATTGAGGTATTTCAGTCAGGGCATATTCTAGTTATGATAGATACTGTAAATGGTTTATTACTGAGCTACCTAATGCAACATGACAGTGCCCTGACTGATAGCGCAATCTAGCCTGATCTCATAAGATCTTAGAAGCTAAGCATGGTCAGTCCTGGTTAGTACTTATTTATTTTATTATTTATATCCTACTGTACCTGCTGAAGAAGGCTAAGAGCAGCTTCCAACAAGAGGCCACCAAGGAAGTCAAGGATTACTGTGCAGAGGGAGACAATGGCCAAGCACCTCTGAATATCCCGTGCCATAAAAGCTCCTGTGGGGTTGCCATGTCAGCTGTGACTTGATGGCCAACCAAAAAACCAAACCTTAACTATGTGAGTACTTAATACATCCTGAAGCTAGGACAACAGGTGTTAAGTAGCTGCTGAAAATATATTTTGATCACATCAATGAACTCAATGTTTAACACAAATTGACATACAGATTCCAATACTAGAGTTAAGGGAATCTGAAAACATATTTTTTCCAATTTTTGCAAAAACTTTTCACTACTTAGTCAAACACCAAGATTTGGAGCAAAAAAGTTCACAGCTGTTGTTAAATGATATAATGAGCCAATGTACCAAAATCTTATTTCTGCTGCTGTGAATTTTCAAAGAATTTCCATTATGAGTACAGCTACGTGCGCTCTTTTCTCTTAGCATAAAACACTCATACTTTCTCTGAAAAACGTTTGTGCTCAATTTGTTCTCTTTTGAAAAATGAACCAGTGAAATGATGTGCCATTCTCAAGGATAAAATCTCAACAACTGTTCAGTAATTCAAACATTTCAACAGGTGTGAGAAAGTGTTAAGCTATATTAGTCAACCAGCAGCAAAACAGCAATATAAAGAAGCAGTGTTAATAAAATATTAAACAAACACACTTTCCAGCTTTGTTTCACAAACACACAGGTACACTGAAAAAAGTGTGGTGATCTGGCCATATGCATGCATCCTCAAGCATCACCAGCATGCACATCTAGCAAAAATATATTGACTCTTAATAAATATGCACCCTGTATTTAATGCCAGTATGGATGCAACCTCTATTGTTTAAATAAACCACTAGATTACATTTAAAATAAAGCAGCCCATGCTTAGAAAGAAATATTAAAAAGCCAAAAAAAAAGAGAGAGAGAGGGATAGTTACTACTACTGTGATCTTTGCCTAGACATAGTCGTTTCAGGGTGGACCCTACAAAGTAAAATGATACAAGACATACAAAGTTAGGCAGGACTAAAAGAGGGGAAATAAAAAAGTCTGATGGAAAATCTTCGGAATTTTTAAACAATGAAAAGTAATCATTA
Organism: Sphaerodactylus townsendi; assembly: GCF_021028975.2. Classification (NCBI taxonomy): domain Eukaryota; kingdom Metazoa; phylum Chordata; class Lepidosauria; order Squamata; family Sphaerodactylidae; genus Sphaerodactylus; species Sphaerodactylus townsendi. The sequence continues at coordinate 57,711,068 of NC_059427.1, read as the reverse complement.
TGCAAGAAGGAACAGACAGAAAGTCAGCAGTTCAGCGTGAAAAGAAGAAATAATTGGGCATCTCAAAATCTGAATAAATGTGCTAATATCAAAATAAATGATCTCCACTTTTTTTGGACCTTCAATAAATATTGAGATGTGTTTTAAAAATCATACTACTTCAAAACATTTTGATTCATGTTTTATTTGTGTTGCTACCTGTATTGAGCTATATTGATCATGTTAGTAAATAACTATAATAATTTCAGGAACCAATTAGTTTAACTATAAAATATATTGCTTGAATAACTTTCCAAAAGTAAATTTTATAAGAAAAAAATATACATTTAGTTGCATGCCTGAGGCCAGTTTTCAAGCTTAACTGATTGACAGGTATTTGACCAAACACTGACCCTTCTAACTCTGGAGTATTTTTAACATGCATGATGATTCTCATAGGTCTTTCACCATATTTGAACTGTTTATTAAGTTGGTTGGTCAAATGTCATGATGAATTAAGTGGCATACTTAGCATATGGCATCATATGTATAGATTAGTCACTTCTAGGAGTTGTCATTTATTCAAATTTTATTCATATATCCCATCTGTATCTTTTCTTAAAAACCAATTGTGAACAAACAGTATATGATTTGAATTTCATTTTTTAATTCTAAAAAACAAAAAAAATATCTTCCATGTTTTGATGTTAAAAAAATCAGGCTAAAATCTATGATGCATATGAATTATACAGCAATCCTTAAAAACACTTTCTAGGGATTAAGCTCCATTGAATAGATCTGGGTACCGGGTTGGCCTGTTTAGGATTGCTGTCTTTTTGTAGGTTTGTTACTACTTGATCCATCAGTTTGCTAAATCCTTGCAGGCATCATTTCAGCATCCCCTGAAGCTACCAATTAAAGCCTCTCATTGCATATTTTCTTCAATGATACAAAAATCAAACATCTTGAAGGAGTCCAAGCAAACAGGGATAGCCAATTCCATCTGCTTGGGTCCACAAACAAGAATTTTTGCTTATTGCCTGAAAAAACCACAACCAGGCAATAGATTACTACAAGTGCTTAAAGGAAGTCTACAAATGAAACATGTTAATTGATAGGGCATGTAAAATGGGCCTACAAACATCTCGAATACAGTTCAATATTCTTATTCTATTTGCAAACCCTGTAAGGTTATTAAATATTATCAAATAGCCAATGGCTACTTAATAACAGACAGTGAACAACTTCCACACAATTGGACTGATCAGACATCACCGCTCACTCACCAAATCCCCTCTTCTGGAAAAAAATAGATTTTTTTAAATCATGTGAGGGAGTTATCCAGTGGTGGGATCCAAAAAATTTAGTAACAGGTTCCCATGGTGGTGGGATTCAAACTGTGGCGTAGTGCCAATGGGGTGGGGCAGGGCATTCCGGGGATGGGGCATTCCTGGGCAGGGCTGTGGCAAGGACACAGCTGCTGTGCCAGTACTTGGGCAGGAAACGAATGCACGCAGGCGCAGGCTGCCACGTGCGCTGGTGCACCTCCTGCTAGACTGCTTCAAGTTCTGCGCACTACTGCTGAGAGGAGGGGCGTAACTAAGGCAAAAATCACGTGGCAAAATCACCAATTAGTAACCCCCTCTCAGCACACACAAATAATTAGTAACGTACTCTCGGGAACCTGTGAGAACCTGCTGGATCCCACCTCTGGAGTTATCACATGGTGCAGCTTAGATCAGACATCTAGTTTTCATCACAATGATGGGGCCTTGGGAGGGATATTTCCTGATTTTGATTAAGATTGTTCCAAATAGCACTATGAGCAGAGAACATACTTTGTAGGTTTTTCTGACAAAAAGCAGAAAGTAAATAACTATACAAGCAATTTATATTTGAAGTTTATGACTGAGAAGAATATCTGAGATACATTTAAAAAGCGTTACTATTATATTAAATTGAATAATCTTTTAAAAAAACTGAAAGAACTGTGATTTTGATCTTTAAGTATCATCAAATAGCAATGGCTGCTAAAACTTCTATTAAATTAGAAATTTGGCTGGATATAATGATCCTACAATGTATAATCGGGGTAGGGCTGTGACTGAGTGGTAGAACAAATGCTTTTCTCACAGAAGATATTAAACATTTAAAAGGCCAGGTAGTAGGTGATGTAAAAGTCCTCTACCTGGAGAAATGCTGCCAGTTGGAGTTGGAAATACTCATCTTTATCTAGGATCTGACTCAGTAAAAGACACTTCAGGTGTTCATGTATACTTTGCTCCCACTTTAAAAGTCTGCTTATGAAACTCCTTGCGCATAGGATCTTATATATATAAATAACCATAGGTAGCACATTTAATTTCTTGCTAGTTGATCAGATATTAGCCACTATTTTAACCTACTCCAAACCACTATTTAACGCACTCAAAAACAAAGGATGATGTGCACTGTACACAGGCAACCAGTCAGCTCATACATTAGAAAAGAAATGAAGTACTTAAATTTCCTGGGGCTTTGAACATTTTTTTTGTAGAGATTAATAGTTATGTACAAAAAAAAGTTTCAGGGGTACAGATGTATGGAAGGTCCATATATCAGGTATTGGAGCTTTGCAAATTTAAAAAAGGGGGAAGCTGCCACTGGCAGTGGGGCTGAGCACTGGATAAAGGTAAAATGCCATTAAGGGTTTCAATTTCAATTCAATTTCACTGGATAAAGGAATAGGAAATAGTTGCCACTGGAGACAGGATCCAGCCTAAGATAACTCAAGACTTTAAAAAAAAATTAAAAGCCCATATAGCTTATGCTTTTAACATTGAACTATCAGATACTGTTATAATCACTTTACTGTCAGACGTATCAGATAGGCAACAATATCTGTTTGAATACATTGGCCAAATGGCTTGAGAAATTGGATTATTTTATCAAATGATACATAAGATCAAATGTATGATACATCTGACTAGAGAAAAGTTTTATTAGGAGGTCACAAAGTTTTTGTAGTGTATAGGCCTTGTAATGTATAGCCCTAGAATCAATTTTCAATCCAAATTAAAACACATTCAATTGACTTAGGCCGTTTCCGCACGGCCGCCATGCGCCCCCACGCCGCCAAGAGTTCTGCCGGCGTGGGGGCACAAGCCCGTTCGCACGCAAGCGTGCGAGCAGGCCAAGCAGAGGCCCCCGCAGGAGAGGCGGCTCCGCACGGAGCTGCCTCTTCCCCCTTCTCCGCCCCACTCACGATGTCACCGTGGTCGCCTGCTGGCCGTGGAAGCCCTGCCCACGCTGCCCTCCGACCCCTGGAGGTCGGAGGACAGTGTGGGCTGGGCTTCCACGACCAGCAGGCGCAATTATCGTGAGTGGCGAAGAACAGCATCTTCAATGGCGGTTTGCACCGCGCCGCCGGGAAGACGCTTCCCCCCCAACAACAACCCTTTAAAGGGTTGTTGTTTAGGGCGGCCTGACGCCGCCCTGGGGGACGGGAAGCGCAGTCAGGTCGCCGCTGCTGCGTTGCAGCAGCGGCGCCTGTGTGAACGGCGGCCTGGGGGCGGCGTTTTTACCGCCCCCAGGCTGTCGTTTTTGGGCCATGCGGAAACGGCCTTAGATTTTTCTTTACAACAGTTTTATCTCTCCTTTTCATCAAAATCCAGGGAGGGACTGGAAGTATTAGAGCAATGCAACAATGGGGGACTGGATGAGGGTTTTAATAAAATGAAAGTTAATCCATACAGATGGAAGTTTGATGGGTAGGACTAAAACTGGTCTGTGAATGGGAGTTATCCCAGTATTTGGTTTACCCTCCCCTTGAAAGATCGGGTGAGCAGCTTGGGGATACTTCTATGGTCAATTGTTGTCTTTTGACAATCAAGCGTCAGAAGTTTCCTGGAACACCTTTTGCCAATTGAAGGTGGTTTGCCACCTGTGATCAATCCTGGAGAAAGCTGATCAGAGGTTACAACCACACATGCCTTAGTAGCATCCAGACTGGGTGATCTTAATGCGTTCTATATGGAGCTGCAATTGACAATGGTCCATAAACTCCTGTTGGTCCAAAATGTGGCAGGTAGGATACCACAGTGACTACATGAAGTTAGTGTTATACCATTCATCTTGGCTTCCAGTCTGTTTCCAGGCTCATTAATGGGGGGGAGGGGTATTGACCTTTAAAGTCCTAAATAGTTTAAGCTTAGAGTACCTGAAGAACCACCATTATCGAAGTTAGCCAAGACCAGGAAGCAGTCTACTATAAGCCTTAGCAGATGATCATTTTGTGGGAACACAGAATACAACTTTTTCAGTCTTTGCTCCCTAACTTTGGAATGAAACATAGTACAACTTGAATACTACACCAGGATTATATGAAGGAGAGGAAAACAATGCTACTTTGTCTCCCCACTGAGGAGAAAGGAACTAAATGAAGGCACTAACTTCTTCCTCAGGAGTTGATGATTCCACAAAGGCCTTCTATACAGGTTTGAAGGCCTGCATTTTCTGGAGGGCCTTGGAGTTAGATCAATCAAGATGGAGTAGCAAGAGGAATGGCACAACTGGAAAACTGATTTAAACTGAATTTTTACTGTTCTACATCTTTTTAGCTGAAAGGAAGTCTATACACTGACCAGACTATTTTGTCGAAAGCATTCTTTCTTCAAAATCTTGCTACAATCACATCATTCAGGAGACAACCACTAAGAATTGGAAGGCTTATATAAGTAGTTAAGCTAACTAATCCAAATAATGGGGAAGTTTCACATAATAAACTTGATATGCCCCCTATTTTCTTTAGTGTTTACTGCTATGGATATGTAAAGGATCTTGCCATTAGATGTAAATAGCCATAGACAAAAGAAACTATTCTGATACTTGTAGTATAGAAAAGGTGATAGTCACACCCAAAATTATATCCAGAATTATTCCCTAGCATATTATCTCTACATTTAGAGATTAATGTTGAAGTAGTATAATGAGTAATACAACGAATATAATGAGTTATATGTTCTAAAACACATACCTATTAGTTCTCACCTCCCTTTGCAATTAGACATAGTGGAGTTTGAAAATTAGAAAAGCATTATTTAGAAAGCAAGAAAGATGTATTTTGAGTAGTCTTGTGCCTTTGATCTGTACCACCTCAATAATGATAAAAATGTATAGGTCCAATGGGAAAAGTTTGGTATAAATGAAAATGAACACTGAATTCATTGAATGTTTAAGAGAACATTAACTACTTTTGGCACTGTATGTAAGCAACTCCTACATTACCTTATCAGCATAATATAACATAGAAAATATGCTCAGCACAAAGGATAAATATCAGTTTTTTAAGAATCTCTGAGGTTTGGTTGAACTGCCAATTAGTGTAATAATATAATTCATAAAAGCTATTTATTATTAGTTTCACTATTGTTTGAAATCAACCTGGACATGATATGAATAATCATTTCTAGAATGTCATTATAAATTCTATTTTTTTAAAAAAAATTTAGTCTGTGCTTTGATGAACTGCTTGTTGACTTCATCTCTGAGGTCACATGAGGTCACAAGAAAAATAAACTGAGTAAAGTGCTCCAGCTAGGTGAGTTTACAGTAAAAGCCATACTGCAGTTTATAGAAAATTAACTAGATAACGTTAATTGAACAAAATTTGCTTGAACTAAGGCAAAGGGTACAATGGTGGGAAGGGGGAGGGGAACTGCCTAGAAAACAGGATATTGAAGAACTAGCAGGAGCATTTCTCAGCATTTCCACATGCAAGGGAAAGGAGAAAAATAAAAATAAATAATAGGAAGTGGATATAAACAGTACTGTATATTGTTTGAATACAGCCCTTGTGCGGATGTTATACCCTTCAGTGACCTTCTAGAATTGTATCAGCTTGCTACATGCATGTCTTCATAGTCCAAACATGTGTGAAAGAGACCATTCGTCTACAGAAGGTTGAATTTCTTTTTGATATCGCTGGAACCGGGACAGCAGACATGTATAATTGCCACATTGTAAATTAAAATAGTCACTTAAACGTAAAATCACATAAAAATACATCCAGGGTAAAGTTTACTATAAAGCTTTAGAATAAATGATGAGATCTTCCACACATGCTTTTGATACCCAGGCATGAGCCAAAAGCAGTGCACAAAAGCTTTCTGAATGAAACAAAACAAAATTAAAAAATAAGGAGTGCCAATGATGATTAATTTCAAAAAAAGGGAAAGGAAAAGAAATAAAAGGGATTATCTAGAAAAAAGGGGCAGTCCTGCTGAAAATGTTAGATATATGTGAAAAGGAGCTTTGAAAATGGAGAATAAAAGAAAGATGGGTTGTGATAAAATACAAAAGAACAAATACAAACAGATGGACAAAGACACAGGTCCACTGAGGAATCTGGTACGAGGTTTGCTACTAGATTTATAGGTCACTCTCTCAGACGTTTGGTGGAAAACCGTCCAGCCTGCAAATGAATATAAAGGGAAGAAAACAAAGACACTTATAAAGTACAAATAGCTGCGATCAATCGTCACCATCAGTCATATCAGCTTTGTTAGTTTATCATCCATATCCTTGCCAAAGTGGAGCAAGTTCATTGGCTATATGCAAAAAAGGATGCAAAAAACAAACAGCAGAAGAAAATAGATACTTTATAGGATTAGTTTGGGAGGACATGCAGAACTGAGTAAGGTATTTCTTTTTAATCATCGTTACACTTCTGCAACAGATGCTGTTGTCCTATTATAATGAATCTTTGAAACTATGCACCAAAAATATCACTATTATAAGCTATACAAATCCAATCTGCAAAATGTGATTTAGGTGTAGCCAGAAAAGCAACGTATAGAACAAAACTATCTTGTATGGTGGTGGAAGCTTATCTGCTCCCATATTACATTTGTGTAGACCACTACGGAATCATAAACAAAATTCTAGTCTAGGCAGTGGCAAAGGATTTGAACTAGAGTTTGAACCAGGAAAAAGTCAGTCAGTCCTTCTCAGATAGTAAACATCTGCCAAGGGACCCTGTTCTAATTTCCCCCCAAGATATGTCATTCCCTGATCTTTTAGAATACGAATTTAACATGTGCAAAACCTTCCTCTTTATTAATACTATGCTAACTTTCCAAATACTCATTTTTAAAAATGACCTTTCCAGTTGCTCTCAGACCTTCTGAAATTTTCTCTAACAATTTCCTCTAAACTTTCTCTAATAAGTCACTAGAATTCTTTGCATTCTTTGCCATTCTTACATGTTTATCCTTTCAACTGTTCTACAAAGGAAGTTAATCTGGGAGACTGAACTGAAATAGCCAGTTTGCCTCATGACTGAGCAAATATCTGAACCTCCATCGCCTACAGAGCCAAATTAACACTTGGTCTTATTTCCTTTCAGCACTGAAATAATAAGTACTGCTTTCCAAGTAGAACATGAATAATGGCCCTGAGAATATAGAATCACCTTGGCCAGAATTTCCATGGATATCACCTCCTTCAGTGGCTAATCCAGAACAGATGTCAGTGGACAAGGAGGCCTTGACAGAGCAGGGCTGCTGTGTCTGAACTGACTTTCCAAGTATGGCTGATGTGGATGAAGTTAGTGCAGTTGCTTCAGTAGAACCAGTCTGAGTGTGAGCATTTTCTTTAGCCAGTGTGTCTTTGCAGTCTGATACATTGCCTAAAAAGGACACACACAAAAATCACCACATGCCAATAACGAAAGATGAGGTGAAACTATTAGCTCCAACTTTCTGAAGCACTGGATGACATCAACAATTCCACAAAGGCCAATGCTGAAATATATACGCACAACCTACTGCAAACACCAAACCAGCTGTTGAGTACATGTAAGCATCACTGTCAATATGAAATGAAACCCAATACCAGCAAAAGCTTTACAGTTTACAGCCTTGGGGTGCTTAGAGAGATTCAGCTATCTGCCTCAACAAAGGGAGGATGAGACCCAAAGAGCTACTTTAGGCAATGATAAAAGACTTGCGGAATTTTTTGAAGTTATTTTTGAACAGTACATTTCCAATTCTCCACACCATATCCAAAAAACAGTTGCAGTACAGTTTGCCTTTTTAATTTTGTAGAGAGCTGCCATGTGAGAAACAATGGTTCAAAACCCCAATACGCTAAGCACATATATCACAGATAGCCATGCTGGAGTCTGGAAATGGGTCGGATCCAACCCTCCAGTGAATGAAGCAAGTTTGCAAAAAAAGATCTTTCCCACATCCCCCTGTATCACTGAAAAGTCTCTTCTGGGAGCTGTAAGACCACTGGAAAAGAAAGGAACAGAAAGGAGGAACAGAAATGCACTAACTTTTGCAACCTTTTTTCTGAACATAAGACTGCAAGGAGAGTTTTCTGCCCATCTCCCTTCCTGTTTTGGTTCCCTCTGCCACATTTCACACTGCTACCTTGATCTTCACGATGTCATGGATGCAGGGCAGTTCATAGAAAAGGTAAAGCCAGCAAAGTTCACTTCAACAAATTTCTCAGAAAAGTTGGATCCAAAGCAATGATTATTAAGAATTACGGACCTGAGAGAGTTCCTTGCCATCCTATTCTACCAATATTTGCAAGGAAGAAAGTCCAAGTAAAACAGACTACCCCCAAGTATAGGGTCAGTGTCCTTCCTTTCCTAAACTGAACCTTACAGATATTCAGCTGAACTTGTCTGTAAAAAATCTCCAAGAAGGGAGACACCACATTTTTTTGGTAGAAGCTCATTGTATTTTCTTATTACCTGATTGAATACTTTTACAAGAAGAACAGGACAGATAATTAAACTGCACTTTGGTATGCTACATGAGAGAACAGTCACAACAGTTATCCAATACTACTCTTGAATAGAAAAATCAAGGACATTATTTCAAGAAAACTATGCAGCTGGAAAAAAGATAAAGGTGTCAAACGGAATAACCAAAAATCCAGATACTAAATGGATCACACACACACACACAAAGCAAAACCCATCATCTTTTCTTTCCTCTCCAATTCTAACATTCTCCACAGTTTGTGTAGGAATTAATGGGTAATGGGAATTTGCAGTACCAAATTAATAAAATTTTCACTTTTTAGATTTCTTTTGGTGAGCAAGGTATAGGGGATGAAAACCTCACTGATCAACTTTGTTGCAATGACTATGCAGAAAAAGGAAGATATTACAGAGTATGACATGGAATTTACTCATCTTGGAAACAAATGTCAAATTCAAGAGCAAATAGCACCTTCACAGGATTCTCTGAGTAATCAATCATATTTTTCTCTTGCCTGCAAGGTAGCATTCCTGGTTCAATCCTCTTTTCACATACTGGAAAGAAATTTACAATGACTAGACTTTAGCTTGTGTTCTCAATTTTCTAAGAATCAGTCTCAGCCTGTTTTGCAGTGCCTTGCTGAATTTTCTTTCTCTGCTGATACTTAGCAACCCCGAATGGACAAGTATGTTTCACTGGATACTATTTCCAACTCTTGACTGCACAGACAACCATCAATATATTTTTAATTTTTTCTTAGTTCCTCAGGCCTTTGCAACAAAATCAACAGATTTGTCTTTTGCATGCATGTTTCAGACATTTTCAGGTCTGGATTTTCATTTTGCAGCTCCTCCTTGGATGCAGACACCTGCCCACTCAGCCTCTTCCTTCTCTTACATCCTACAAAGCCTTCATGTTCCTAATTTCCTACTAGCTGCAACCCTCACTTTGGACTAAAGGTGACTTTCCCACAGATCTTGACTTATTTCTTCTACTTGTTCTACTCAGAATGTAATCTTCAGTTCAGTCTTTTGTTCTGGAGTCCAAAGTACTGATGGTTTGGCTTTACCCTAATCTGAATCTGCACTATACTTATTATAGAACTTCAACAATTTGTTCTCAGGAGATACCAATAAACATTATAAATATGAGAAAATGGAGTTATTAGCCACATCCCTGCCAGAACATATGCCAAAGTATTATGGGAAACAAGGGCCCTTTTCCTGATAATGGTCCAGTATGATGTGGTATGTCAAGGTGAGGCAAATACGGAGCAACTACCCTATGTGAAAGATTCTGTCTGTGGATGTGATGGGGGCAGGGGGTGCTGCCAGGTTGGGAGCACTGGGATGATCTGTGCTCTGTCAGTAAAAAAAAAACCCTATAATGGGGCGAGGTGGGAGAAGAGCTAGATTTGGAATGAGTTGTGCTGCAACTCTTAAGAGTAAAGCTGTAAACTGGCAGAAAACACTATTTTCCACTAAAGATACTGACTTATATCCTGAAACATCTAAAGTCCTATTATTTTCCTTTTTCAAATGCTTGGATTCACTGTTGTAGTCCTATTATTTTCCTTTTTCAAATGCTTGGATTCACTGTTGTAGTGTTAACGTTAGATGTACTTATTAATTTAAATTAATTAAAAAATGTGTCAAAGTAATATAACTAAATCCACCGATAGGTTTCCCTCTCTTTGTTCTTGGTCAAATAATGTTACTGTAAAACAACAACAACAAGAACAACAACAACTTCCTGTAGAAAATAATCAACCAGTTGAGTCACCATGGGAAGAATTTTTAGAACATTCCTCAAATAAACAAAAAATTAATGCAAAAGGGCAGCACTGGTGAAATTACCTATAGAAGGCCGTTACTGCACGGCACAATTATACCAGAGTGATTTCCTTACTGGCGATTAATTCTGGGATAGTCACCCAAAATATCCAGGTTCCCTCGAGATTTCCTCACAGCCGAACTGTGGAACACAGATTAGTCCCGTTTCTGGTGCTCCCCCACCCCTGCTTATCATGGGATTTTCCTGGACCTGGTTGTATATGCACCTTTAAAAAAAAACACTCCAATGGGAGCTAATAGGAGATGGGGGCTACACATTTGAGGGTCCATAACTTTGGCCCCCTTGAACCAAACTTCACCAAACCGGGGTGGTATCATCAAGAGGGGCTCCTAAAGATATTCTGAAATTTTGATGCTGCTAGCTTAACAATTGCACCCCTGACAGCAGGCACCCCTCCAAGGGGAAGGCCTAGATGTCTTCACTAGAAACATGCTGCAGTGAGGATGTTGGAACCTGGATGAAAAGGTGCCAATTCTTTTGAAACTTGGTTGTATCTAGGTTACATTTTCAGTGGGAATTTGGCCCAGGTTACAAAACAGTATCTTACAATCCAGGTCTATTTTATTCCGGTTTCTTTCTTCGCATGGCTGCCTGTTTCTGTGAAGGAATTGAGTGAAGATCGGGAGGAATGCTCCAGTTTGTTTCGCACCAGCCTGGGTCTTTTATATTTACACTGCAAGCGTGTGAAACTGTGCATGCACAAACATCCCCACTATCCCGCTGTTGTTTTCAGGCAGCAGCAGGGGAAAATTATTCCCCCCTTTTTCCAGTTCAGGATAGGGTCTGGCGCAGGTCTCAACATGTCAAGCGGCAGCAAAAAATAATGGGGCGCAGCATCACATCACATTCCTACTCATGTTCTCATATTTTTGTGGAAAACAAGAGACTCCCCCCCCCCCCGCACATGATATGCCCACTAACATTCGGCCCAAAGTGTGCATCTCCCTAGCTATGCACTCTGAGCAACCAGTACATGTACAGAAAAGAAAACAGGGACATTTTGGAACTCCACTCCTGATTAACCCAGGTGAAATGGCACCCAGAATATCATGAGCAGAAAACATGCTTGGGGGAACATTTTGGGAAGGGGGAGGGGCTGAAATGGTCAGCGGCTCAGCAGAGTTGAAAACTTGACATGATATCAGGTGCAGAGAACAGGGGGGTGGCTGGTAGGGTTGGAAGGTCAGGTGGCTAGGTGGGAAAAATAAACTGGTTCTGCTCTCGTGGTGTTTGCATGGTAGTGGGTTCACTGCAGGATTTTTCAAATTGGCAATTTTTGAAAACCCTGGGATGAGGGACAAACCCACTTTAGGACCAAGAACCATGCAAACTTCTTGGCCAAACAGGGATTTTTCACTTGCTCATCCTGTGATATTTGGACCGTGCAGAAATGACCGAAGAGAGTTTTATATCTGCTGAACGTACTTGTATGAGAGGTTGTTGTTTTGAGCTGCTGAAGTACAGGGTTTAATAATTTTCCAGTTTTTAATTTATTCTTGCTGGTTCTTCTTCGGCGGCCACTTGGTGGAGCAGAGTGAAGGAATCCCACATTAGGTGGCAGGGGTTTTCCCAGACGCATGTACAGGGCTTCTATTTCTCTCTTCTGTTGAGTCTGCAGCTCAGCAATTTCTTTCAAATGTCTGAAAAATAAAAATGTTTGGAATACATCAATTTTATGTATTTAATAATTTTAATATCCCACACCTCCCCTTGCAGGCTTGAGGTGGCAAACAACACTCATCATATAAACAATAAAAACATTTGAACATCCAATAAATAAAATTTTATCCAAGTGGCAATTAATTCCAAATTAGTACAACTATAAAACCACTATACTGAGAGGACCGAGATGACTTATTGATAGCAATAGTCCAAGATGTCAATAAAGATGTTAAAATAGTTGGTGGTCGGTGGGGAAAGCTCAGATAGTTAACTGTAGCTGCTTCAGCCATATGCCTGGTGGAACAACTCCATCTTAAACCCCCTGTGGAACTGCATAAAGTCATGGTCTCCTCATATAGAGCATTCCATAAAGCCAGACTTCTTAGAAGACAGGAATAATCAGTGTTGGCATTTGACGACTGGAATACTCTTTGGGGGACATACTAGGAGAGATGGTCCCAACAGTATGCTTGTCCTGACCTAGACCATTTGTGATTTGATCCCTGAATCTAATTTGGTACTCCACCCAAAGTAAGTGCAACTGGTTGTATGTGCATCTGCCATGAGGATGCCACAAGGATCCTTGCTGCCACATTCTGGACGAGTTGAAGTTTCCAGAGTAGAGTAATCCTGTGTAGACTGAATTGTAGTAGTCTAGCCTAGAAGTGACCATCGCATGGATCACTGTGGCGACATCAGACTGGGAAAGATAGGACACCAACCTCTTCACCTAGCATAGATGAAAAAATGCTACTTGAGCGCTATGTGCCACCTGGGCCTCCACCATTACAGAGGCATCCAGGAACACCCCTAAACTTTTGATGGTTGATGCTGCAGTCAGGGTTGGAATCTCCCCAGTCAAATCCCTCCAATCAAGCTTCATGACCTCTATCTTCACTGGATTCAGTTCAGATGGCTCTCTTTCATCTGCTCCAGCACAACTCCCAAACAACTGGCCAGGACTTCTGAAGCGGCATCATACAACTGGGTGTCTTCAGCATACTGATGATACCCCAGTACAAACCCAGTGAGAGGCTGCAGATATATATTAAACAAGACTGGTGAGAGAATTCATAGAATCATAGAGTTGGAAGAGACCACAAGGACTATCAAGCCCAACCCCCTGCCATGCAGGAACAATCAAAGCACCCATGATAGACGGCTATCCAGCCTCTCTTTAAAAACCTCCAAAGAAGGAGATTCCACTCCAAGGAAGTGTGTTCCACTGTTGAACAGCCTCCTGAGGAACACCACGCACCAATTGGTGACGTGGAACATTTCTCACCAATAGTAACCCTCTGTTCCCACTGCAGGAGGAAAAAGTACAGCCATTGCAAGCCAATCCCCTGTATTCCTATGCTAGCAAGGCTGTTGGTCAAGATGTCATAATCGACAAGCCAAATGCTGATGATAGATCTAAGAGTATCAGCAGCACTTATCCACCTCGATCTAGGTGTAACTGGTTGAATCAAAATATCCGAATTTGTAAGAAAGTATCTGATACACAAACACACACACACAATATTCTTATTGTATATACACCCAATTGTTTTCATTTGCTGGATGTAATTGAAATATACCAAACTCTGGGTTAACTACATTTTCCAACTGGAATTCAGTTGTAAGGGATGATTGATTGATTGATTGATTGATTGATTGATTGATTGATTGATTGATTGATTGGACTTTTATACCGCCCTATCCCCGAAGGGCTCTGGGCGGTGAACAACATGTAATAAATACAATCATAAAACCATCCTACTTTAATTAAAATCTATAAAAGCAGCGAGATACTAACTGTGGTGCTAATAGTTATAAAGTAGTTGGCACCCAGCAACCCATTATTAACTTCTTTCCCAAAGGGAGGATCGGCGAGTCCCCTCAGATGGTATCAGGCTCGGATGTAAGAGCCAAGGGGTGGGGGGCACCATCAGCGGCCGGTCCCTCCAAAGGCCTGGCGGAACAGCTCCGTCTTACAGGCCCTGCGGAATTCACCGAGGTAAAGGCCCTGGCCCGTGTGGAGGCCAGCCGCATCATCGAGGGGCCAGGGACCACCAGTAAGTTGGCCTCCACTGAACGAAGAGGCCGTGTAGGGACATATGGGGTGATGCGGTCTCGAAGATACGAGGGTCCCAGGCCGCATAAAGCCTTAAAGGTCAATACCAACACCTTGAAGACGATCTGGAACTCTACTGGAAGCCAGCGCAGCTGGCGAAGCACAGGCTGGATGTGATCCCAGATGGCGCTGCCTGTGAGTAGACGCGCCGCTGCATGTTGGACCAGTTTCAGCCTCCGGATCAGCCGCAAGGGAAGGCCCGCGTAGAGCGAGTTACAATAGTCTAACCTGGAGGTGACCGTTGCATGGATCACGGTGGCTAGGTCCGCTTGGGAGAGGAAGGGTGCCAGCCACCGGGCCTGGCGTAGATGGAAGAAAGCAACCCGGGTTATATGTGCCACCTGGGTCTCCATTGAGAGAGACGAATCCAGGTGGACCCCCAGGTTGCGCACGGAGGGGGTCGGTGCCAATGTGACCCCCTCCCACACCGGCGGCTGAAAAGCCCCGCATCCCCCCTCACGGCCGAGCCAGAGGATCTCCGTCTTTGATGGATTCAGTTTTAACCTGCTCTGTCGCAACCAGCCAGCGACCGCCTCCAGACAATGCTGTAGAGCTGCAGGGGCGGTGGCTGCTCCCCCCTCCATCGACAGAATGAGCTGTGTGTCATCTGCATATTGATGACACACAAGCCCAAAACTCCGTACCAGCTGAGCAAGGGGTCGCATATAGATGTTAAATAATAGCGGGGATAGTAGCGCCCCCTGGGGTACACCACAATGAAGTGTGCATTGGTGTGCATTGGTGCTGCAGCCTGGTGTGCATTGGTGCTGCAGCCTGCCACCAGGGGACTTGGATGAGACTGTGAGATGTTATGATTATCTGAGCCAAGCACAACTCCTGAGCTACTGGTTTATACCAAGCTTTAAATTACTTGATATCAGGAATATTTTGCACAAAAGCTCCATTGTAGCACACTGTGACAGCAAATTTTATCACTCCGACATACAGAAATCTATACTATCCATAGCCACTTGCAGTTTTACAAGAAAGGGATAGTTTGTACTCTAGAAAGTCTTTTTTTCGTAACAACCTATTGATTTAAGTTGAATTCAATAATTCTGGAGGCAAGTTGAGGATATATTTCCTACAACAGTGGCCAGGATTTTTGTACTATTAACATAGTGTTCAAGATGAATACATTAACTGAATATTCTTCCTATATTTATTATCCAAAATTCTCAGACTTAAATGGAGAAAAATCAATTTGTTTTACTATCGAACAGGCAAATCAAAGCCTAGATTGAAAAAAATTTGCTACTTGAGTCCACATGAGTCCACACTCAAGGACTTCCTAATTCCCTCACCTCATGAATGAATTCGGCAATAGTAAAAATATGAAAGAACAAATTATCCAAATCAATATTCTCCTTATTTGTAAAAAAAATTCTCTATGTGATGTACAAGGAAAGGCATTACCCACTTGGTCACTTACAGCTCAATCCCACAAATCAAGGAGACCCAGGACAGTGGTGTTGCTGTGCTGCTATCTCCAGAGGGCTTTATGGAAGTGCAGGGAGGCAGGGAAAATGGAAACAAAACTCCGCTGCTGGAAAGCCATCCATAGAACTAAATGGGGTTATGCCTCCCAAAAGGCTCGCATAACTCTGAGTCCTGGGGTACCTAGCTGCAAAGACTGGGTGGAAGCCACTAATGTCAGCTCCACCCCCAAGAACTCCCCACTGCCCCCTTGCACTGGTGTCCAATAGAGCTCTGCAATGGCAATTATTTCCAGCTTTCACCACTGCAGAACTGAGGGGTGGCTGCACGTTAGCATCTTTGCCCTCTTTGCCAGAGGGTTGCTCCTTATGCTGGCAGAGGGGCTTTTCCCGGCTCCCTGAGCTGCCAGGAAGCCTTTTTGAAGGTGGCAGGATGGTGTGCATTGGTGCTGCAGCCTGCCACCAGGGGACTTGGATGAGACTGTGAGATGTTATGATTTTATTGCTGCGTTTTAAGATGGAAACTGCCCTGAACCAGCAAAGGAAAGGGCACCCTACAAATTGTCAGGATGGGCCCCTTGGCTCATCCCCCCTCCCCCTTCTAGCCTTCCAGGAAACAAAAGCTAAAATGCAGCCACAGCTCTCCAAGGTGTGGCCAAGCTCTGCCTTTTGTAATGTTAACTCTGTATCTGAATGTTGGTATTCTTTCCTTTGTTATTTTACTGTAACTGCGGCTCTTGGGCCTGGCTAGGGAGCAGGCCAAGGGCAGCAGGGATTTAAGTTTTTGTTCTTTCTATATTCCTCAGAATTTGTCTATCCCTCACATGCTTCAGTTCGCAATAAAGTCTTACGTTTTTTAAAGAAAAACTACAGGGCGCTTTATTTCGGGACTGCAGTCTCACACTTAGACGAATAGAATAAAATAAAATATATTTTGGCACGGAAAGTGTGAGATATACTTATGTTAGTGTGAAGATGGCAGCCTCATTCATCTCCGATCACATAAGACAGGACGAGTAGTTTTTTCCTAAGATTTATCACTTTGGGCTGTGTGTGTTAGCTCTCAGGATTGAATGTTTCCCTGACATCTTCTCTGCGTGAATGGAATGTATTTAAATGGAGGAGCATTCAATCATGTGAGTCCTGTTTGTAAATGAGCACAACGTTGTACAACCTAAACACAGACTTCTACTTCAGAGGAGGGACATTTACATGCCTGTAAAATCTTACCATTCCCACTTGTGATAAATGTGCATATAAAGCAAAAAGGAAATGAATAAACTCTTTAAAAATGCAGCTGGGAATACTGCCTAAAGATAAATGGGGAAAAAAAGATTCTTGCACTCTGATGTTAATGAAACATACTTTTCTCTAAGGTTCTGCAATTCTTTCTTCATATCTGCATCTTCAAACTCTGAGTCATTGTCACTGCTTACATATGATGACTGGGAGTGGAAAGAAGTTATGTTGATAGTTGGGATTTTTGTTCCATGGCCATTAGGGGAATCAAGGCCTTGTGAACTTGACTTTCCAGACTTCTGCAGAAAAGATGAGGCCTTTTTTGCATGATCATTTCCTGCACTACTGCTCTGAGGTGACTGTGGAGGAGCAGCTGGTTTTCTCTGAAAGGACTCATCTTCAGTATCACTAGAATCATGACCACAAAGGACATCAATAGAAGATGTTGTCTGCGTTCGCCGAAAAGAGGTCTTTGTATCAGGACTAGAAGGCTGATCATCCAGATAAACATCTGGTGGTGCAGAGTACCTCAATAAATGCAAGGATGGTAAAGTCAACTCATCCTGTGTGCTGATCACTGAAAATCTCCCAATAGTTTTTGCTGGTGTACTATTTTGTGTTTCAGCCTGATTTCCGTGAAAGCTGGAATCCACAGAGTCATCTCTTTGAGATTTATTTCTCTCCTCTTCAAGTAATTTTACCAATTTCGCATTTGTATTCATTTTACAAGCTTCTTTCTGGTCATTTAGATTTGATGATGAAAAAGTAACCTAAAACAAGATGAAAGAAAATGAAATCAGAATTTGGAGAATATAATTCCAATGACTAAAGCATTTGTTCTGATAAGAGTTAACAGTGACTTCCATTAATGTAAATTTTGTAGAATAAGATGCATATATAGAAACAAAAATCAGTAAAGCAGGAAACTGTAAGTTTGCAGTACCTGAGCGAGTTGGGATGTTAGAGCAACAGAATTTGAAGTAATGTATGTAGCTTGGCCTGTTTGATCAGAAAAAAATTACATATGCTTGGTAATACAGATTTTATAAAAAAGCAACAGTTAACACAACTAACCTTCACTTCACAAAATCATACATGTACTCTTTACAAGTTGAAATCCTTATGTCCTACAAGACATAATCTCACATCTACATGAGTTAAATGTAAATTAAAATGGCAACTGCAACTCTTAAGATGTTCAAAGTGCTGAGAAGTATTCAGCTATTCAGCGTAATGACCTGTTCTTGAATGAAAAGAAGACTGTCCTACTGTGTATGATCTGTCCTCACAGCCTGATGAATTTCCACACATTGGTGTCTTATAGTGTCATCCTAAAATCACTTTCCTGATAATAAACCCTATGGAATAGATGTTTGGAATTCTGTTAAGGATTGTTGTCTTACCTGAATAAAGGCTATGCACAAATAATTGAAAACATGCAAGCTTGAACTGTACAATAAATCCCCAGATTTTATAGTGTTATCAGTTATTTATTTATTACATTTTCCTATACAATATGTGAAATGACTGTGATCTCATATAGGTTGAGCAGTTTTCATGGACAAGGTTGTTTACAATCTTACTCCTAGTTGTCAAATTTATCTGAATCAATCCTTTGCAAATTCATATACTAATACTGCCTGTCATTATTTTATATCAAATTACATTCAATTTATTAATGTACAGTTTTAGATAAAATAAGCATGCCTGTTTTAGATTTTTTTTTTCTGAAGGGAAAGAACATGAGTATCTGGGTGCACAAGCCAGATGGTTATGTAACTTGTGCATCCCCACAGCCACTAATAGCAGTAAGCAGGAAGAGGGATTTGGCTACTGTAAAACACCTTTGATTTGAAAAAACTCAATCACATCTCCTCTAAAAAAACCAAGAAAATCAAATGCAGCACATTTGTACTTCTATGCTTTCTCCTACAAGGTGACATAGTGGCAAGGGGACGGGGTGAGGCGCGATGCATCCGGCGTGCGCCGGTGCAGGGGCGTTCCAGGGTGGGCGGGGGCACGGCAGGGGCGTACACGTGCCCTGGGTACAGTTCCCCCTTGCTCCACCCCTGCTAGTAGCTATGGAGTAGAGAGGATTTACTTCAGGAAAGAGGCAAAGGGAGGTAAAATCCCTTTCCACCAACCACACTGCCCTGATTATATTTGAGTTTTCTGCAGCTGTTTTTAAATAAAATGGAAGGCAATGGGAGATTCCAAGGCTGCCCTAGCAGTAGGCATGTTCATGGCAAGGCTGCCTTAATAACAGCAGCTCAGGACTTCATGGCCATCAAGACAACCTTACAGTAAGGTGTCACCAATATGCAGATGACCCCCTGCTCTATTTTTCTTTAATAGCAGAGCCAGGTAGGTCTTGGAAAGTCATAAACAGGTACCTGCAGAAACTAAGGGGATGGATGAGGGCTAATAAACATACTGTTGGTCAGTGGAGAAACTGCTGAGGAACTGCAGAGCCAGTCTTTCCTGAAAAAGGATTGCACTCCCCTGAAGGAGCAGGTATGTAGCTTGGGTTGATACTAAAGCATGCCCAGTGGTTGGGGGCTCTGGCCTGTATGGTAAATAGTGCTTCTTATCACCTTCAACTACAGCTGTTTCTCGAAAAGTGTGATCTGGCCACAGTGATCCATCCAAGTTAGATTATATATGGGACTGCCTTTGACAATGATTCAGAAACTTCCATTGTCCAAAATACAGTATATAGGGGTACATTATTGGGATTGTATCATTCTTGTGTTGAAAGTTGCAATGGCTACCCATTTGTTTCTGGACACAAGTGCTCGATCTTACCTTCATGGCTTTAATTAGCTTGGGAAAGAGTATACCTGAAGAACTGTGCCCTTCCATACTCTCCAGATCACCAGTTAAGATACACCTCTCAGGCCCTGCTCTCTGTGTTCCTGCCATCAAAGGTGAGGTGGGTGGCAACTAGAGACAGGGAATTTTCTGTGGGGCATCCCATTTTTGGAATGCCCTTCTATTTAGGCTCACCTGGTGCCTATTTGAGTTACTTTATGCAACAGTCTAAAATGCATTTTTTAGTCCAGACTTTTAACTAGTGGGTTTGTCTTATCAGTTTTTTAATGGTCTGCTCTGGCTTACTGACCATTTTTATGCTGCTTGTGTCTAATGGCTTGCTTTGAATGAGGTTTTTTTATACTGAGGTTTTTCAATTGTAAGCCAGCTTGAGCAGTACTCTGAAGAGGCAGCATAAAAATATTTTAAACAAATAAATAATATCCGATTACATATCTTTTCAATCTTATCTGTATGCCTCATAATAGGTTCTAATAATTTACCAGACACTATGCATTTTATCTTTCATCTCATTCTTATAACAGTATGAAAGTGTCAATGATGAGTGTGGTTCAAACACTCCATAAACTATGAACTATAAAATAAAATATGAATTCTTCTAGTTGCCTAGGAGTATGTCAAAATTTTAATTTCTTCCTTCAGAGGCCCAATGCTTAAAATTCTAGTAAGTATCTGAAATTAACACAACATATTCCAAGTGCATTCCAGTGAATTTTTTTTTTAAAGTTGGGTGGACGCAATGCCCAACACATGTAATTTTTTTTAAAAAAAATTCTTCCCAGTAGAACTAAACATTTGTTCAACAACAGTAATGGTACTAACCATTTATTCAACACATCCAAATTGTAGATGGGAAGCTGTTTCCAGTATGCTGAACTTCTAGATTTCTTAAAATTGAATTTAGTAGCTAAAAAATCTGAATTATATTTAAGTAGCATACACGTGCATAAAATCCTGTGCATTCAGGTCCAAATCACACAAACAGCTAGCCTGTCATGTGTTAAGGTAAGAATGGGATAGTATTGCCCAAATGTGCCATTATTTGCTTTTTATCATTAAAATTTAAAATTGTACTTTTGTATGTATTTATTAACATATTGTTTATGTACATGGCATCGAGTCACAATTGAATTTCGGTGACCCGAGCAAGGGGCTTTCAAGGCAAGTGAGAAGCACAGACTGTTCTTTTTTGCCTTTCTGTGCAGCATTTCTTGGTAGTTCTCTGTATCAGTATTAATCCTACTTAGCTTCTGATTTCTGATGATATTGGGCTATAGCACACAATTTTACATATTCATTTCACATGTAAAGATATTACATTTAGGATTCTGCTAAACTAGCAGATTAAGCATTAGAAGCTGATAACTCCCAAAGACACTTTGTAATCACTGGTGGTGTGTCTCCTAGATCTTCTAAAGACAATAACTAGAAAGTAATACCACAATTGGCACCCATCTGTGATATCTGCTGGTCAGAAGGATGTCTAATTAGCATGAATAAACATCAGACTTCTTGCACGATTTGTTACCTGCTTTACCTGTTGACTCATGACTTTTTTCAGAAGGATGGATGCTGGTGCAAATATCTTCTGATTTTTTCACCTTTAGACCAAAGGACCAAAACATCTGTTAACTTTTCAAATACATCATACAGAAAGTTTGACATTATTTTATGTTTTTATCTTTAATAAAAGAACTATGTATCAGTAAATTGCCACTTTTATTACTGTAAGCACTTATTTTTCACAGACAGTAGAGGCTGCCACATTCCGAGTGGTTTAACAGTAAGCTTTTTAGAAATAAGCATTATGTAAAGCTATATAGAGATTTACATGAGAACTGCAATAGAAATCTGCAAATCCCAAACTACATACATAATTTAGAATTTAGTTAACACATATAACAGCGGTTATTGGCATATTTATGGCATTTTAAAATGTAAAAAAATTGTTTTGCAAGCAATTCTACAAAAGTGCCCAATATTTGACAGAGAGAAACTATTTCATCCTGTACTGCCTTAGCACATGTATCTTAAGGTTTGTCATTTGATAAGTAGGAAAAAATAAGCATTAAAATAAGAAAGTGAATTTCGTAGTCAGGGGTTTATTTCATAGCTTCCAAAATTTCCCATTTTTAATCAGAAAAAAAACTAGAAAAAGTCCTCTGACTTTTTGCTACTATATATGTTGAATGAGTAATACTTTATCTTAAAAAGTATTTCACTCATTCTGTACAGAAAAATTGAAAAGCAATTCTCAGAACATTAAAAAATGTTTGAACATTTAAAAAGTCTTTTACAGCATAACATTAAAAAAAAACTTCCCCAAAAATGCCTTTACATTACAAGGAAGGTGGTTAGGGTGGGGTAAGAGATTTTATTGGGATCGAAGTCAAAGATTTATCATGGGTATTTATTTTCTTTTAAGCATAAGGGGCATATGCGTAGCATAATGTACACCTCAGTAATAATCATATGTAGTTTGAAATCCAGTATGCTCTCACTAAATGGCATGTCTGATTTTGATCTGCAGTAATCAAAGCTAGGGGTCATCTCCCAGAGTGTTGTAGTGGTTAAGAGCAGGTAGACTTTAATCTGGAGAACTGGGTTTGATTCCCCACTCCTCCACATGGACGGCAAACTCTAATCTGGTGAACCAGATTCGTTTTCCCACCCCTACATTCCTTTTGGGTGACTCAGGGTGTCACAATTCGTTTAGTACTCTCTAACGTGCGAGCGACCCTGACTTTCCCCTCAGCCAGAGAGGCAGCTTCATACTGGTCGCCCCCTTCCACTCACCATCCTGTCCAGCGTTGCTCTGGAGGGCTGCAGGGACCTGCCCACACTGCCCTCTGACCTCCAGGGGTCTCTGCAGCCCTCCAGAGCGATGCTGGACGGGACTGTGAGTGGAGGGGAGGGGGAAAGTGGTGTCTTCCCGCCAGTGCTGTTCTCACCGTGCCGATGGGAAGACGGCGCTATGCAAAAACCTCACTCGTTGAATAAGGTTTATAGCAGAGGCTTCATGCTGCTCCTGGGCAGCCAGGATGGTGCTGCTGCAATGCAGCAGCGCCTCCTGTGTGAACAGCAGCCCAGAGATGCTGTTTTTGCCATCCCTGGGTCACTGTATTTTGCCCGTGCAGAAAGGGCCTAGGATTCTGACTTTGTGCGTCATAGGGATCATTCCACTCCAGTCTTTTCCCATCTACGCTGGCTCCTGATTTGTTTCTAGTCCCAATTAAAGGTTCTGCTATTGACCTTTAAAGCCCTGTATGGATTACCTTAAGGACCACCTACTCCCATATGAACATACCCATCCTCCATGACCATCATCAGGGGTATGCTTCAGGTACCCTCACCATCTGAGGCTAGATAGGAAAAAAAGTCTTTTTAATTGTGGTGCCAAAATTCTGAAACTCCCCCCCCCCCCCCCGGGATATTCTCTGTCTCCCTTTATATCTGTCTTCTGCCAGCTGGTGAAGACTTTTTTTTTTGTTCAGTGACTCTCATTAGACTTCCTTCCTGTTTGTGAATGGTGTGCTTAAGTTTTATTTAATTGCTTTATGTATTTGATATATTTTATCTACATTTGAAAAATTCCTTTGATTGTTCGCCATCTTGGGAACCCTCAGCAGGGTGGGAAAGCAATGTTTTAAATACATAAGGTAAATAATATCCAATATCTGCAGTGTCTTTTTTAAAAAAACAACATCCAGACATATCTGCTATTGCAAAGTTTACAACAAAGGGAACATAAACAAGTTAACTTGCCAGAAAAAAAGAAAACCGTACTTTAGAAGTTGCACTGGGTGTAGACTGGTCCTCAGCATTAACATCCTTGCCAGTGCTTGGGACTTTACAACTTAGTTCTTTCAAATCCAGGGAAGCCAGATTAAATTCACCATCCCCCTGGTCCAAGGGGACAAAGTTGTCAGGTGTTGCTGCAGATGCAGATGAAGTTAGAACACACTCTTGGTAAAGAAGGTTGCGCAGTTTCTCGTCCAAACTTTTTATTGTGTTATCAGCAAAATCAACCCTAGGTGGTCCTTCACCATCTGACTCCACTGCACAGGGTGGTTGGGGTGCATTGCCAGTAAGGCCGGTGCCTGGAACAGACTGAGCTTGGGTTGGCATTATGGGCAGCTGGGATGCAGCTACTGAAGTATGGGGAGGACTTGAAAGCTGAGGTGCTGCCAAAATCAGAGGATCAGGAACAGCCGACCCTGGAATCATCTGACCTCCAAAAGAATGCTGAATTAGATTAGGCTGACTGCTGTCTGACAAATGAGGGATTTGTGTTGGAGGCTGCTGTTCCAAAATAGTAGCATCAGAGACAACTGAGAGTGGGCAGACTTCTGCTGCCTTTGCAGGAATGGGCTGAATCAACTTTGGCAGGCCAGCAGCGCAACGTTCAGCCTCTGCATCAGGGACACCAGCATTTTCATCTATTCGCGGGAGTGCCTGCATAGGGGGATTCACTGGAAGCTGAGCATCACAATGATCCTCAGCTGAAGTTGCAGTGTGGGAAGGACTGCTAGGCTGACTGTGTAAAGCAGAATGTGGCCGAGAGCATTCTGCTTGGCCTATAGTTTCAGCAGCCTGTTCTAGAGGAAGTGGAGCTGTTGGTGGGAGAGATGCTGCTGCTGTTTCTGCCTGGCTCTGTGACAGGGAAGATGACGCAGCAGCAGGAACTTGTGTCAGTGGGGAAGGAGGCGGTGTTCCTCTGGGGCTTTCATAGGTACTCTTTTGACTAGAAAGCTGGTGATAAGCAACATTATTTTGTTTGTCTGCCACTGTAGAGTTTTGTTGCTGATCATTTAACTGCTCCGGATCTACAAACAAAAGAGAGAGAGGGGGGGAACTCTGAATTCAGAGAATTATACTTTTCACTGATATCTAGCTACTGAGAGATGCATATTGAATAGCAATACATAGCAGACATTTCCTATGCATTACTGTAGCTAATATTCTCTTTTAATTTGAAAACAATTGTAAAATAAAGCAGGCTGTGAGCCTTCTTCAAAAAAATCAAGAGTGCTCATTTTTTCATTTCATCTACATATTCAACTGAAATGCCATCCTAAAGACCATTTTTACTGACTGTGACAGCTTGATCTAGCTATCTCTAATGGGAAATGTATTGCACTTTATTCGCTATTAGCATTAATCATGCATTGCCCCATTTCAGCCAGCTGGTAAATTGAGATTAATAATAAGGTGCTCTCAGTGTTACATGGGTGTCTAAAATTCATTTAGGCAACTCGGGCTCCAATTAGTTTTACATCTGTAAAACAAAAAAGGCAGCAATTTCAATATCCATAAATGTGTATTGTTTGGAGCAAGGTTTCTTTGCTAATTTGATTGACATTAGTTCTTACAACAGAACTACCTTCCCCTAGCTTTTTCAATCATCCTAAGTAATAGATGACTTACAGACCAGTCCAAGGGAGGGGAGACTGGAGTGCCGAATGTGGATGCCACCACGGCGCTACCTCCAAAGAGGCATTCAGGGGACAAGGTGCTGGGGAAGAAGAAGGAAGTCCTTTCTCCATGGGAAAACTCACATTTTTCAGTGGCATAGGTCTGTGCCACTGAAAGAGAGTGTTCCTGGGCCAAAAGTCCACCCCTGAGCATGCCCTCCCTTCAAGCCTGTGCAGTGTAGAAGTGACAGCATTGAGTAACACTACTTGGTTCTTGCGCTGCGGTGCCCTGCTGCCAGGGTAAATCCCCGTGTGCCAGCATCATGCCACTTTGTGCAATGCTAGTGGCAGCAGCATCACTGCAACCCTCACACTGCTTCCAATGTGGCTTCAGCCCAGCCCCCTCTGGATTGAAACCTAAATGTTCCTTTTTCCTGGAAAGACAATTGTAATTTTTGCTAATTCTTATTTTAAAACCAGGGATGGAGACGTATTTCCAGATATCTTGTCTACTCTCTTACTTCTGTAAATATTGACTATAGCCTGACAGATGCTTAATGACATAAGAGAAACATGTCCAATATCCTGAATATACTTTGACTGGCAAGAGGTTTAGTTTTAAAGGAACTTTTACTGTATCTTTTATCTTCCTCTCAAGTACTCTTTTCTAAACAAATAAGTTGACAATAGATTTTTTAAATGTTGCCGTCAGTATTCTTTTTGTACAAAGCACCCTTGAACTATTTGGTGAAGAAGGGCAAAATATTAAAAACATATTATCTGACTTCAATAAATCTGATAGATATCACAAGTACCTGGAGCTTCAATCTGTTCTGTAGTTTGAGGGACAGGTGGAGAAATTTCTGGTATTTCAGTAGCAGGATTTTCCACAACAGGGCAAATAATAAACCATCGTTTTCCTGTATGTAGAACTATTTATAAAAGATAAACAAAAAGCTGAAATTATGAACATTTGGCAACAATGTACTCTTACTCCATTTAGATTAGCTCAAAGCAGATCTAGCAGATTTAAAGGTGATGCTTTAGTCTTTCTATCAGTGCTAATGAAAATTAAAACTACTGCTGGAGAAGAATGTTGAAAGTTTGAATACATTTCCTGTTCCAGTTTATAATTTCCTAAGAGAACAATCCAGATCCCAAAGGAGGTTATAGACAGTGCTGCCACCACACTGCCTGCTGCCTCTAGAGTGCTTTCAGGTGGAGCAGTAAGTTCACCCTCCCCGATGCTGGCATTCTTGGGGCGAAAGCCTGGTGGGACCTGACTAACATTGGCTCTGCCTCTGGGAATGCCCTCAGTTGTGCTGACCTACAAGGTAGGCCAACACAACTCTAAAAACAGCACCCAGAGGCACGTTGTGTGCTGCAGAACTCTGTCCTGCCACTTACACTGGCTATGAGGGCAAACATGGAAACATTGGTTGTTCAATCCTCCTCTCCAAATCTGGATTGGCCTGCCCACCATTACAACTCTGGACCTTCTTTCAGTCATAATGATAGGGCAGCTGACCTCTCATCTACCAATTCCCTTTCCTACCTGTTTGACACATTCATCATGTCTATGATTTATGGTGATGGGAATTGTAGTTGAAATTGAAAACGAGCACAGTTTATAAACTATTCCTCCATTCTAATATGTTCTTGATAACAGGAGCTTTGGGGTGTGTAGTTCTTGGCTGCTATGCACCCTAAAATTAAGCTAAGGATTATTTCAGCAATTTATAACACCTGAACAGACATTGGAGCCTGCAATGCTGACTCTAGGAAATATACTCTTTTCCCTTATTTCTGACTCATTTACTGAGATTATTTTTTAAAACTGTAATTCCTAAAGTTTTCATTGATACTGACTAGCAATAATAAGAGGCATTTATTGCAAATGCTGAGGGAAGCACAACTTCTATAAGCCCTATCAGCTATAGTGTTGAAAGAGAAATAAAAGTGGCAGAGGAAAAGGCTAGTTAGTCTCCACCAGAATGTATCTTTCATATCTTTGGAGAATGCTTGGGGGCAGGGAGGACAGAATTCTCAGAAAGAACCAACTTATTCCAATGTGTGGTTTTTGTATATGCCTGATTAAAACAATAATTTCTGTTATACATACAACCTACTCCTAATTATTTATTATTGTTCAGTGTTCCCTGCAGCTTACTATCAAGTAAGTGTGCACAGGATCATGGTCTCTGTGAATGAAACATGCATATAGGCATCTGTACTTTAAGTTCACATCTAGTTTTTCAAGAATAAAGTGATATCCAGATTTATATTTTATTTTCTGGCAATGATGGTAGACCAAACAGTCACACTCTTCTAAGTCCTTGAACATCAGTGATTTGATTATGACTAATTGTGATGCACATATGAACACAGAAGAAAAAAAAATCTCTTGAAGATCAAAAAGCAAGCTGGAGTGTGTGTTCAAACAATTTTTTTTTAAAAAAAAACCTGATCAGCCAATTAGGAAGATCCCAAAGAAGTCCCTGTCTGTTATCTGAAATGTCAAGAACAATCCAGTTTCATTTCTGATATATCAATATTTTAGCATTGTATATATTGTACCAACATTAGATACAAAACTGCTGCCCTTGTGGCACTAAAGAAGTTTAAAGCTTTGGATCCATATTTCTTCCAAAGGCTACTGGTTTAATAGATAAATTAACTGGGGGTCATCCAGTAAATCCCATTCATATTGTCACTTCACATTGCTTTTTCTTACCTCTTCACTCACCTGGCACTTACCTGGAGTGTATTTGTTTGCAGTTTTGATTCAGTATGTTTTGATGATAATGTATATTTTTGTAGTTTGACTTTTTCCCTTTGGAGGCTTTCATACTGCTTACCAGTTGGTGAGCAGATACATATGTATATACTTATTTGTCTGTTTTCTTGTTTAAGTGTTGTTCTTGAGATATGTGACTGTTATATCTTGTTATTAAATTGAGCACTTTGCATCTTTTTATTGGTAGGTTTTTCATTAGCCAGTAGCTCGGGTGTAGTAGGTATCCTTTTGGTTTGATTATTATTGGGTTGATAAATTACACATTTTACAGGTTTTAATGACATTGCATATACTTAATGAAAAATATTTTTACCATTCTGTTGATACACTGGCATTCTTGCTTGGGATTGCCGATTTTCCTGGTTAACAAAAAGGAGACTGTTAGTACTCTAGTCAACATTTATATTAGAAATATATGTGTCACTTCTTCACTTTTTCAAAGAACTCCTCAAAATCAATACCTCATTGATTTCCAGCCTGAAAGCATCTTGCTGAGGGCTTGTTCCCTGATCAGAGCTTCGTTCTCCTTCTGTATCTTCACTAAGCATATCTTCTGCTTTGTCAATGATTTCTTTTAGTTGCTCAATAAATATTTCTTTCTCAGTTGGTAATATAAATTCATTTTCTACCTACATGAACACACATAAACATTTTTATAACATGTAGCTCCTTCATGGCTTCAGTTAATTGTAATACCAATTTATCCCCTTTAAATAACAATCACTTGAAGAGTGAAGAAGTTTTATATCTTTAAAACAGAGTTTATCTTAATGCCGGCTTGAGTTTTATGCTTGCAACAAACTTATCTTTTTAAACACTATCAGCACTGTTTACGGATAACAATCCATAATAACAAATGAAAAAAACTTAGGTGCTGTGTGGTTTCCGGGCTGTATGGCCGTGTTCTAGCAGCATTCTCTCCTGACGTTTCGCCTGCATCTGTGGCTGGCATCTTCAGAGGATCTGTGCCAGCCACAGATGCGAAAGCAGCGTCAGGAGAAAATACTGCTAGAATTCTGGATAAACCCGGAAATACAACACAATATTCCGACGTGAAAGCCTTCGACAAGAAAAAAACTTAGTTTAAGATTATATGTAGATGTGTCTGACACTTCTGACATTTCACTACACAGAGCTCAGATACTCCAACTGAGGTTGAAAAAACTGTCCATTTCTTTTTTGTTATTGGTGGCATTGACTAGAGATCTTACAATTCTGGAAAAAATATTAGTTCAGATATAAAACACCACAGTATATAAGACACCATTAAAAACAATTTTATCTTTTCTTATTTTGTGTGTGTGTGCAAGACTACTTGAAATCATCCACAACTAATATTAACAACAGAGGTCCCCTGATGAAGCTGAAAATGAATGTTCCAGTGCATAATAAGCTTTTCATAATATGTAAGAAGGGCTTCGATGGGTCATTACAAACTTTCAGCTTGCCATGCTTTTGCTTGAGCCATTGACCACAATAGACATGTTGAATAAAACATTGGGCTGGAGGTGGGGGAGCATTAAGAGGCATTAATCATTCTGTGACCTTCTGGAACTAGATGTACAGCTACAATTCATGGGTATGGGTTTTTGACAGGTCATTGCGGTTTTTGTCATTCTACAGTCAAGCCACTGTAGTAGCTCATTAACAGGGACTTGAATAAACTCATTTTATACTATTACTATCTTGGGCACCAACTTGAAATGTTAAGAAAAAGGAAACCTAACAAAAATTAATCTGTACCTCATTATTTTCCTTCCAGATGAGCAGAAAATGTGTTTCCATATGTATTTATATGATGACAGTTATGTTAATTCAGTTTGTGAAAGCAAACTCTTAGTGATATCTAAATCCCAAGTTAAGTAAGGTCTTACCATATAAGTAGCAATTTCTTCTGGAGCATCACCATCTAAATCAAACTTAAATGTGACCATTTTGTGATTGTGTGTTTCCAGCTGACATTCTACCATCTTATCACCTGTGTTGCATACCTACGAAAAGAACCAACAATTATTTCTAATATTATCAAAAGGATAAATCAATCGAAGATAAAAGTGAGTTGACTTACATTTAAGATTGTTAGTTTAGGCTTGTTGGTCTTTTCCTGTCGAGAACGAGTACGTGTTGATTTCTTGTGTTTCTTCGAAGGTTTGGCCTCTTGCTTTCCACTTCCACTTGTTCCTTCAAAACTGTCGCTCATCTCTTTACCAGAAGCGACATCAGCACTCATATAGCTTTGCAGCACAGAATGAAAAAATATATGCTCATCAAGACAGGGCAAATGGCACTAGCTTAATGCAGCCCTGGTTTAGAAGCATTTACAGGCTTCATTGGTACAGTTACTCTTAAACTACAGGGTCCAGTTCTAAACTTATTGTAAATACTGGAACCACTTATAACTTTATTCCATGCTGCTTCCTCCTTCCTCCAGATAAAACACAGTAAACCTACATCAGTTAGCACTGAACATACTTGCATTTTATTTCTCATGTTCAGTGTTGATATAGTGCTAATGAATAGCAGGCTGTATTTCTGGCTAACTCAAAATGCTGAGACAAACTCAAATTTGCTACCAAGCCTCCTACAGTCCTTACACCTAGCTCAATCTGTCTTTTCTGGCAATCCGCTGGTGTGAAAGTTGCAGCCTACTTTTGGCCCTCAATTCATAGTTTGAATCCTGACATGCCATTGCATTGGAATAGAAGTGCCAGGATGGATAAAATAAAAAAAAAACATTGCAAGTCCATTTTTAGCTATCATTGCCATTTTTGGACTTATTTTTTAAATTGATTTGTTTAAAGTTAGTACTTCATTTAATTTATTCAGAGCCCATTGTGAAGCAATACTTACATGACATTGGTCCCATATTAAGAAATTATGCAGGTCTATCACAACAGTTATAGCCTGCACTAGAAGCAAGAATGTTCCTGCTTTGCCAGTCACCAAGGTCACTATGGAGAATATTCCTGCTTTGCCAGTCACCAGTCACTATGGAGACCAGTATGCATATAGTTGAACCCACTTTGAACACTTCAAGTTTTGGGTAGATGGGGAAACTGTTCTCCAGGTCTCAAGGTTGGTATGCTATTATAAAAATGAAATAGAATGGATACCTTTCACAACTCTGGGATAGTGTTTGCTGCTTCTCCAGTACTGCACGCTCCTAAAACATAAAAAAAAGAGAGATGTATTGCAAGATTAGCATTTGTGCACAAAATAAATGGGTCACTTTGTACATGCCAGAGGCACAAATGAAAAAAAGCCACTAGTAATTTTCACTATATATAAATAAGAATTAAGCATGTGCTTAAATTGCCCCATGAAATAAACAGTGTATAAAATATGTGGCAAGTTCATCTTGATTTTGAATT
This sequence comes from Sphaerodactylus townsendi, assembly GCF_021028975.2. NCBI lineage: Eukaryota > Metazoa > Chordata > Lepidosauria > Squamata > Sphaerodactylidae > Sphaerodactylus > Sphaerodactylus townsendi. The sequence goes on along the minus strand of NC_059427.1, from coordinate 57,679,612 downwards.
AAATATTTAATTAAAAAATTTTAATTTGAAGATTATTCTGAAGAAAAAAGTATTTATAATATATTAACTCTTTCATAGTTGAGATGGTTTCTAAAATTTTGCACAGCCATTATTTCAAAGTCTGTTATCAAGCACTGACTTCATCTCCTGGCATTAAAATATTTTTATTTAACCATTCTGACATGTTATCCACGCTTTAACATTATATTATTATATTTCACCTTTATATGCAAATACCAACATACATGTCCACAGATAGTTTGCTCATTAGAATTTATTTGCAAACTTTTCCATAATCACAAATAAATACAGGTAATGTTTACTACACCATTTGCTAAGACACCATGCATTAGTAGACGGTAACGCATCTGACCTCTTAAACAATCATGAGCCTTATAATTTAAATGTAATGTGCACTTATGTGTACTCCATTTTAATATGGCAATCCATTCATTTAGACTGGTGTAATCTTGCACAGGATTTCATGACCTTCAGTTTTTTCCTCATAATAACACTGCCAGGTGGGTTCCGTTGACAGATTCCCCCAAGGTTACTTCTTAATGTCATGACTAAACAGGGACTAGATTTCCTTCGTTTAAATATGAACTTTTAGTATGGTACAAACAAATGCACCACACTGTCTTATTTATTAAGATGTATTTAAAGCTTTCTTCAATAGTCACCCTCATTAAATTCATCACAAGTTGAGCTAATTTGAATGGGAAGATGCTCAAAACTACAATGTTTTCCCCATAAATTGAGATGGAATGAATATATCACATAGCATCATCTTTCTATCAGATCATAACAGACTTTCTGAAGCAGCCTTGCAACTGTTATTTTAATGACAAAAATATAAATTCACTCTGGAGACCGAGCTGGTCTTTGAAATACAGAGAGGAAAAAAATGAAATGGGAAAAGTGGTATTGATTTGCCCCAGTCCAATTTTATTAAACCACAAGGCTGGATTGGCTGCAAGTCAAAAGACTTCCAATGGGAAGACTGAAAGAAGCTTTTATGGCTGCGAGTCCCTCATGAGGCATTTTTTTTGCTTCCTGAACGTTTAATGGATTGGCTCCCTCTTTCCCTGCTTACATAACCAAATACACATAAATATCCACATCCAGAGAGCATAGTTGTGAACATAAACTAATTTATACAGATGTGGAAAATCCTGTACAGGACTAGACATGTAATGGGGGGGAGCCCTGGGCATGACTCATGTGGGTATGTGTTTGGCCAACCACCACTCCCTCCCCGCCAGAGTAAGGAGTTGGGACAGCCACTGCCTGGGCATGGCTCACTTCAGTCCAGAGGGCAAAAGCAGTAGAGTGCCCTTGAGTGAGTGGGAAGGTCACCCCTTTTCAAAGTGGCCAGTCCAAGCCTGGCACCAGCCTGCCCCGAGAAGCCAGGCTACAGGGCAGACAGGGGAGCAAGCTTTTTGAGCAGGCACCTGGCACCATTCCCTGAACTGCTTTCCCAGCCCACTTTGTAGAGCGGAAGGCATGCAGACAAGCAAGGGGGGCATCCCAGTGGTGGGCAGTAGCCTGGATGGCCAAGGCAAAGGCAGGAAGCAGCAAAGGCTAGGTGCCTGGGACAACTCTAGGCAGCAGCACCAGCAAAGCCTCGCCACCAATGACAGCTACCACACCTCCTATTCCTGTGTGTTCTGCCAACCTCACTCGGTCTGCTATACGACATTGGAAAAAGCAACAGATGTGGTTCCACTATCTGTTTGTTGATCATCCGCCCCACCCTGAATATATTTACTCAGAGATATTTTTTTACAGAGCCTTATTATTCCTGAGTCTGTAATTCTGAGGACATTTAGAATCAACGTTTACTCATATGGTCTGGGTCAATGGAACTTGCTGCCCTAAACACCCTTATCCTGTCATGTGCCATTAAAAACATTGGAATGTATTTAGAAGTACACAGCTTTAGGGAAAAAATGATTAGGTTTGCCACCTGTATTAGGCAATATGTCACATTAAAGTTAGAGGGGCTTTTCTGTATGTATGCTCTGATCTTTAAGCATATGAAAGAAAATGCTTAAGTAAATCCTACTTAGAGCAACTGAATGGTCTTTTCCAGGTTAACTACATTTATAATGAGGTAAAGAAATGAGTTATTTCTCCTTTACTGAAGATTTTCTTATGGGTTTTGTCCTGTGTGAAATAACATGCCTGCCTACCATGGAGGGTAGTGTCCCATTAGGAGTTTTCTTAGGACTTTTTTGGGGTGAGGGTGCGAGTAACACAAGTCATTTAAAAGTCTATACTCTATGTGCCATGATGCAAGCTTGGATACCTGGTTGAGCAGCAGCTAGCTTTGTACGTATTTATACAAATGGTCTTCAACTGATCTCTCCAAGCTAGCAACTTGTTGCCTTAAAAGGGTACTTGCTTGCCGAACATGTGGCAGAGTAAACCTTCGCTTTAAAAGTGGATTAGGTGCCAAATTCCTACAATAATCCCCTTTCTGTCATCTTTTGGGGAAAAAATAAAAGAGCCTCCTTTTTGTAGTGAAATTGACAGCTACTTACATGTGCTGTCTATATTTCTCTTCCCATTTTTTTTTAAATTGTGCCCATAACATAGATATTTGAACGGGGAAAAATCTGTCCCCCTTGCACACTTGTGCAGAAATCCTACAGAGGTTTGGAAAGCTCATTGAAATAGTAAGTGCATTGCAAAATCCAAGCTGCACTTAGGGGGAAGCTGCTTTCTTATTAGTGTGAATTTGCTGCTTGTGAGTATCAGTAGGAGGTTTCAACAAGAGGGCAATTTAATCATACTTTTCAATGCCTTTTGTGATTCCTAGGTAATGCACACTGCTCCTCAACCTTGTTCTTCATAGAGACATTAAATTGATGTAGAAGTCTAAAGACATGTCTTCTCTTTTAAGAGAGGAAGAACAAATTATCGCTCTGGGGAGGGGGATGAGCTGTGGCAAATGCGTTTCATGCAGGGAGGTAACAAAAATCTGTTTCAATATGCCAAATATATTTGAAGTTCACCATTCTGGGCTATCATTATCCATCTGTGTGAAAGGTGCTGATTTTAAATATATCTCTCAGCTTTAAAAGGATGCTACAAGGAGCTCAGTTAGAAATTGTATTGTGGTTTGTACACTGCCCAGAGCCCTTCGGGGGGGGGGGGGGCAGCCTATTAAATATGATAAATAAACAAGTAAATAATTGCCACTGATTATCCTTTTCTTAGGCATGTAGTATGCTGTGAATTTTTGGGAAGTGTGGAGGTGGGGGAGCTTAGACAGATTATTGCAACATTTTCTTTTTCAAAGGCATTGATAGAACTGATAGCAACAAAGGGATGTGATGCTAGTGAATTATTCTTAATGGACACATTGAATTACAGATATAAAAAAATCAAGTGGGATGAGCAGGTGGGGGAAATTTGCATGCTCATTTAGCTAGTTAAAAGACTGTTGGAAAAGCAAAAACTGGCAAGGAAGTCTACTTAAAAACTTGGTGGGGGGGGGGGGGGATAAGCCATTAGTGCAGTATTTAGAAAAGATTAAAACTGGCTTAAGTAGAGGAATAATTTGTAATTGCAGAAATGTTTTTAGTGGTTTTGATGTAATTATCTTTAAATGAGAAAACAATTAAATGGGGGTATAATTTGATGCATAATTTTTTTTGTTCCATGCTGAACTTCTTTAGCTGATTGTTCAATGTACTTCTTTAGAATGTTCTTTCCAGTGCTCTGAAACCTCTGGCTTGGCCATTCGGTGCTGGAACTACAATGGGAGGCATTTTCTGAAGTTAAGAGATTTGACAGGTAAGATGGATACCAGATGGGGAATGGTATGGAATAGCCTGATTTGATCAGATAGTGGAAACTAAGCAGGATAAGAACTTGGATGGGGAATTACCAAGGAAGACTTCACAGAGGATGGTAATGACAAAAAACTTCTGCTTCTCGCTTACCGTAAAAGCCCCTTGCTGGGATCGCCATAAATTGGTTGCAACTTGACAGCGCATATGCACATAGATAGGATGGCTACCTTTGATGGAGAGTAATACTGTATGTACTGATGTGTGAAATGAAAGTGCACAGAGATTGCTGGAGGAAATTTAGATTTTGTTATATGGACACTGATACAAAACCAAACAAATCCTTTCTTCCCCCTTTCAGTGTATGGTTAGGGGGAAAGTGACTGTTCTGAACTACAGTGATTGTGATGACAAAACTGGGTATCTGTTCATCAATTCTACACTGAATTAATATAGAGTATAAAAGGTGATCTTGTGGGGGGGGGGGGTACATAAAAAGACCTTTGTCCAAACTTTGCTATGTCCTCCCAAGTGAAGGAACATCTCTGAATTTACCCTGTTGTCTCTTGGAACTAAGCCACTACAAACCTCTCATTGGTGAATTCCGCATGGGCCAAAAATAGTGGTGTAAAAATGATGTGAAAACGGTGTCAACCCTTTTACACCATTTTAAATCATTTTACACCGTTTTCACACCACTGTTTTTGGCACATGTGAAATCCGCCATAATAAAAAAAAGCCAACCAATCGGATTTGAATACTAGAGTTTATTAGTGGGACAAAGAGTTCATGGTACTTGTTTGCAGTTATGTGCCAAAGCACACTTGCACACCTTTTCTATCCCCATATATACTATGTATACACCTTCCCAGTATTCTTTCTCTCATAGTTAACGGGGGTATTAAAATATACATAAAAGCATTTTCAAAGACGTTAAACTGTAAGAAGCAAACATGTTTAATATTCATTGAGCCTGAAAATTGCTGCTTCTACTCTCTTAAATGTCTGGCAACATTTTACCTTTATGGGACAGAATGGAAAATGTCATACAAAGGTACTTCATGGAGGAAACATGAAATTGAGTTTGTTTATAGCATTTTTACCATTTCTCTCCCCACCCCTTACCCCCTTATATTTTCAAAGGCTAAGGGAGTAGTGATCCAGGAAGGTATGTATATGGCACATTTTGGTTGCATTTCTTTTTGCCATCAAGTCACATCTTACTTATGGCAATTTAATGGGGTTTTCAAGGCAAGAGATAATCAGAAATGGTTTGCAAATTGCCACAGTTTTCAAGGAACAATAATTTGCTAGTTAATATGGCATGAGCAATATTACAGATACTCCTGCTGACAATTTCCATGTCTTTTCATGAATTGTTTAGAAATGTAAATTTATTTTAAATTTTATTTTATTTTATTTTTATCTTGTCCTTTCCTGACTATAGTCAGGATCAGGCAGTTAACATCAAGTTTATACAATCAATTTAAAATACACAGTCTAATGAAATCCTTGTTAACAATAATCCTTGTTAACAATAATCGCTGTTTTAATGGAATTAATTTTATGGTTCATGGAGCTTGAGTATTAACTGTAGGAGTTTATTTATTGGTTAGTTATTTATTCTTATTCTATATATCTCTTGTTATACCTGTCTTTATGATGGTTTTATGTATGATGCCTTGTGTTGTATACTGCCCAGAGCCCTTCAGGGATAGGGCGGTATGCCAAATTAATTAATTAAATAATAATATTTATTTAATTTAATTTATTTATTATTGAGTTTTATATACTGCCTTATCCCCGAAGGGCTCTGGGCGGTGAACAACATAAATATACAACATATACAATTAAAAACCCATTTAAAATAAACACAGCAGTCAATATATTAAAATGGTGTCAGCAATAAAACCCTTATTTAAAAACCTTCCCAAAGAGGGGGTGGGGAAAGGTCCCATAGATGGTAAGGGACCCTAAACACAGGAGAATAAAAAGGGGGGCACTTATCAGTGGCTGGACACTCCAAAAGCCCGGTGGAACAACTCCATCTTACAGGCCCTGCGGAACACGCCAAGATCCCGCAGGGCCCGGACAGCTGGAGGAAGAGTGTTCCACCAGGCAGGGGCCAGGGCCGTGAAAGCAGGGGCCAGGGCCATAATAAATAACATTAAAATAACTGTTTTTAAAATGTCAGTTGGCACCCCTCAAATTTTTTTAATAAAGAGATGGGAAAATCAGTCAGTGAGGGGAAGGAGAAAAGAAAAGGGAAGGCAAAACCAAAAATAAAAAGGCAACTGAGACAAAAAAACCCCTTTAAACGTTTTGCCAAGCAAAATTCTTAAAAACGAAACCCCAGATTCTTTAAGTCATCTCGAGAGATGTTAGAGAACTCTGTTAGCCAATGAATGTGGAGGGGGCACAATTTAAGAGATATGACTGGTGTGGACTCAATACAGCATCCAACAGGCATGTGGAACCTTATACCTCCAAAGCATATACAAGACAACATAGAATTGTGCACTGTGTACCCAGCTTTGTTACAATCATGTGGTTCTGTAGATCAGGCTTGACATTGTGCTAACTGCCCCAGCTATCTTTTGACTTCTGCAGCAGACCTTCCCCTAGCTTCCAGCAAATCCCTAGGCATATTTTCTCTGAAGCCACTAATTCAGCAGATCACATATGGGCATGGTCAGTTAGCAAACACCCATAGGGCCAAGTATTAACCAAAGGCCTACAAAACCACTGTTTTAAAATACAGATGACTAGATATTATTATTATTACATAATTGAACTGGAAAACTAAAACAAACAACAAGTTTGATTTTGGAAAGAAAGGCACTTAGAAAGCTGCAATAAGAATAAATGTGAGAAGTCGAGAGTCAGAATTATTTGAATATGTACACAAGATACAGTACAGGTTCACAAAATGTGAACTACCTTTTGGAGATACTACTAAACAATTAAAGAAATAGCATGATATGTTGGATTTTCCCTTAGTTAACAGTAAAAAGGATTTGTTATTAACAAACATGTTGTTTTACCTCTTGAGAAGATTCTGGGATAACTGGGCATACAGTTGGACCCTGGGCCAGTGGCTGATTATTATCTGGCTGAGATTGCAGATAACCAGTAGACTGGAGAGGCAGACCATGATCTATAGGCATTGCTGCTTTAGCTGTAGCAAGGAGGTTTTGTGCAAGACCTTCAGGACCAATGCAGGGAGGCAATGATTCAGGCTGTAACTGCAAGGGTGGTGACATAACTGCAGAAGGCTGCAGTGGCAACGTAGGCACCTGGGCTCCAGAATCCACAGCATATTGAGGGTGTCCAATGATCTGTTGTAATAAAGACTCCTATTATTAAAATGATTCTGTTAAGATATTAATTATGCACATGATTATGGAAATGACAAATAAAAACTTTGTTAATGAAAGTACACTCTAATGAAAATGAATTTCAGTGCTGATTGTATTTAGAAGAACTCAAAGGTCACATTCACACAAGTAATGATTACTTGAGGCTTGAAATGAAACACCCCAGCATGGCAAATACTGCTGTAGTGTGATATACAAACTACCAGATCTATATGGCAGGCTGACTTACTCTCTGGAATAACACCTACCTATCACTGGATGGGCTGTGGTTCTCATATAGAGCACTTGTTTGGCATGCAGAAGGTTCTAGATTCAACTTCCAACATATCCAGTGAAAAAGTATGAGGTGATAAAGGATGTCAAAACCATCCATCCTAGATCCCGGAGAGCCCCTGCCAGTGACAGTAGACAATACTTTCCCTGATAGACCAAGGGTGTGATGCAATATGAGGCAGTTTCATGCATTCATCAAATAGTTAATGACCTTTTGTACACATCCATCTAAATCTTATGTGCATGTAAATAATTTCCTTACAATGGCATAGTTTGGTTGCAGAATTGCACTAAATTTAGTTGCATTTCAAACCTACACACCAATCATTGCCTGTGAATCGGGACCAAGAAGGAATTAGATAAACTCACAATGAAGAAGAAGAGTTGGATTTATACCCCACCTTTCCATCCTATAAGGATTCTCAAAGCGGCTTACAAATTCTTTTCCTTCCTCTCCCCACAACAGACGCCCTGTGAGGTAGGTGGGGCTGAGAGACTTCTGAAAGAACTGTGATTAGCTTAAGGTCATCCAGGAGACTTCATGTGGAAGAGCAGGGAAACAAATCCAGTTCTCAAGATTAGAGTCTGCCACTCATGTGGAGGGGTGGGGAATCAAACTGGTTCTCCAGATTACAGTCCAGCTGCTCTTAACCACTATACCACACTGGCTCTTATTCCAGCATATACTGGAAGTGGAACCTTTTATAAAATGAAATTTTTGTATCACAATCAATAACAATTATTTTATACTTCCACACATTGTCCATGCCATATTTCTCTGCATTGATCTGGAATTTATATTCAAAGTGATATCTTTTTGAAGATTATGAGATCTCAATCCTGTTATTACTGACAGATGCATTCTAAAGAGTTGTCCTGGTCATAGAACCCTTGAGATTGATAGGGAGTTTCAATAAAATTATGAGAAAGGCTGTTAGAAATCTAACAGTTAAGAACTGACAGTTAACTGATAGAGATGTTAACAGAGTTTGCAAACAGCTGAATGAGCTCTAAGCTGTCTGGTGGAGGATTCTTCTCAGGATTGAACAGGAACACATTCAGGGTTTTTGGATCAGGCAGGATCCATAACCAATTATATAGGGAAAATCTCTACATTTCATAGAGTGGTTCATTAGAGTTTAATGGGAAATATCTTTTGTGAATCAAGTAATCCCAGGCCAGTTTGAAATAGAAACTGGGGAAGTGTGTTAATGTTCCTAACTTCTGCAGCTAAAGAGTTTTTTCCCGTGAAGGTTGGGAGGTAATGTTGGAACCTATATAACTACAGAAACAAAGAGTTCAAAGTGTCTGTGTTGAAGCAAGATCTACTAACAACTATTTAAAAATAATGCTCTACATAGAACAACCAGAGGGTTTCCAAAAAGGATTTCATCTACAATACAAAAACCTAGACACATCATTATCCATTATTTTCTCATTGGTTCAAGGATCTAGAAATATTCATTTTTTAAAAAATATTGATTAAAACTTTACCTGAGGGGAAGGTGAAACAGGGATGGGTTGCAGAAGGCAGACAGAAATAGGAGGCAGCAACAAAAAGAAAGTGTAGAAGACAAAGAGAGTCACTTTTAGTACTGTAATCAGTTATTTTTGTGTATTTTGTGCGTGTTGCCCCTAGAAAAAAATCAGATGATAAATAGAAAAACAACTATATGTTCAGAGATTTGCAGAAAATAGCATTAGAATTTTTAGAAAATTTAAACTTAAGCCATTTTCAGTAATGTTTTCAGTGCTACAATACAAATAATAAAAGTATTTTAAAAATACATCCTTGTAATGACTGTGTTTGCAGAGCAGTCTGATACAAAAGCTGTTTTACAACTTCTGCCGACTTGGAAAGATTAAGATCTGGGTTCCTAACATTTACTTAAAAGTAGCAGTGAATCATTAATGTTCAATTTTGAGAGACCAATTAGCTTGGCTAGAGGCACACTAGGAAATCTATTTTTCAACTGGCCTGCCCACAGAAGGACAATATAATATGTTTGTTTTTTCAGTCATCCAGTTAATGCTCTTCATAGGGAGGAATCCTAGGTAGGTCTATTTTACTCAGCCAGTCTTGTTTCACTTAGTGGAGCTTACTGTCAGGAAAGTATTCTTAGGACTGTAGTTATAATGTTATCACGGATCTCTTTCAAGAAAATAAACGATGACTCTTGTCTGGCAGAGATATTTCACTGTTTGATATCTGACATGTTTAGAAGGCTAAAAGGACTGAAGCAACTACATAGAAACCAATAGAAATAACAACATTGGTTCAATGGAGGTTAGGTTGGGATTCAGACAAGGGCAAATTCTTTGCAAACAATATATTTGTACCAAATATATGACTGATGACAGAAATTTAGATACAGTAAACATAGAGACACAGAAAAATAGTTTGAAATGGAATGTTGTGAGTTTTAAGAATATAAGAACAATATATTGACTACTACAATATATTGACTACTAGCAGTCAAAGGTGAACAATATGATAAAATGCCATGGCTTCTTATAAAAGTTCCCATTTTTAGCAAGCCATTTTTGAGTAGTATTCATATAGGGCAGTGGTGGCGAACCTTTGGCACTCCAGATGTTATGGACTACAATTCCCATCAGCCCCTTCCAGCATGGCCAATTGGCCATGCTGGCAGGGGCTGATGGGAATTGTAGTCCATAACGTCTGGAGTGCCAAAGGTTCGCCACCACGGATATAGGGCCTTTCCCCACTTCCCTTAAGCCCCGCGCTACTCGAGGAATGTAGCGCGGGGTTCCTCGGCACTCCCCACTGAGAGGGGCGGCGACAGCGCAGCCTCCCCGAAGCTGCTGCTGTCGCGCCCCTCAGCACGCAGCATCCCAGGCACTCTTCTCAACGGTGCCTTTTGATGGCCCCGCACAGAGCGTGGGGTCATGGGGACGGCCGGGCGGCCGCCTGGGATGCTGCGCGCTGAGAGCAGCGCGCGGCATAGAGGGGAAGGACAAAAGTGGGGAAAGGCCCATAGTCTATTTCTGCTCAAACCATACTGTATCATTAATTAATCCTGTTGTAAATATTTAAATGGTATGAATATCAAATGCTGCAGCTCAGGGCCTTCCCTCAAATCTATAGCTATGGCAATACAGAATTTTCTTATTATTTTTGTATAAAACCCCTGAATAGTGTTGAAATTATTCAGAGTAAGAATTTCTTCCTTGTTGAACTCTACCTTGAAATATATAGATGTTCACATAAAATAATTTTCCTTCCTCTCTTTGATAGTGTATAAATATCTCATAAGAAGCAGTTGGACTATGTCACCTACTTATTTTGTAGTTAAATTTGCAGTTTTACTTCACATTTTAGAAATATGTTCATTGTCTAAGTTTTAATTTTTTAGTCTTCAACTCCATAGGGCATTAAAAAGTAAAGCAAAAAATGAGTTGGAGTAATACCACTTGGAGTAATAATCCTGTATTGGAGAACCACAAAAACCCAAGGTCGAACAGATTACCTGATTACCAGCCCCAGATGCAGACATAGCCTGTTCTGAAGGATGGATTATGCTTGGTTGAAGTGACTGAGGAAGTGGAGGCAGCAGCTGCTGTTGTTGTTGTGAAACTGCTTGCATGTTCTGAGAGTGATGAGGAGAAGAAAGAGCTTCATTCTGAATTATCTGCTGGAGAGTAGCCTGATATATTTGCTGTTGGGATAGCTGGGCTACTGCATGATGTGTTGGCAAAGCTGATACTCCCGGAGGAGCCACAGCAAGTAATGGTATTGGAGCAGATGGCATATTTGGCACAATTGTTTGGCAGGGCATGACTAAGGAAGCCACAGTAGAATGAGGAAGGTTGACAGCTTGCATGGGGAGGGCAGGAGAACTGGATGTCAGTGGCAGAGCAGAGTTCATGGGGAGGTTCGGCAAAATCACCGTTGGGGGGAAATACTGAGAAGGAGCAGGTATAGGGGGTACGTTTGCAGCAGGAATATCAGGCAAGTTTGGAGGATGGGTTTCAAGTCCTGCAAGAGGAGTAACTGCAGGAATGGCAGGAAACTGAGGAATCTGAAAAAAAATATAGCATTATATAAGTTGCAAGTGTTAACGGATGGCAACGAGTTAATTTAATTTGTCCTATTAGCATTGTGAGAATGATGAATTATGAGCCTGTATAAAAGCAAGCAACTTTGTCTTAAAACAACTAAGTAGATTGCTTTAAATCAACTGGATGTTTTAAAATCTGAGAACCTGAACATCATTGTAAAAGAAAGTTACTAATCATACCATAATTCATTAATAACCATTCATTTTATGTACCTGAATGTAAGATGTTTCACAAATCTATCAGAAAGAGGTTGCAGCTTATGTCCCAAATCAAGCGTTTTGTAAGCTTTTCATCGTGCACATGGAGCTCCTATATGAGCAAGCTAATCCATACACTTCAGTGAGCTTCCATACATGCAGAAGGATGCCTGTGTAGACCTATGCCTTTCCGTTACTCATGAGTTTTACTGGTAAGCAGGCTCATAAACGCTTATTTTCAGTTTCATTTATAGCCCCCCTTTCTTGCTGAGACTCAAGGTGGATTACAGAAGCAATGAAAGAAAAGAGGATGGTTGCAGTGAAGGCCCAGTTACTCAGTTTGGAGAGAAGGTGGTAACTCCAGGTTGAGAAATACCTGGACATTTAGGGAAGTACTTGGAGAGGGCAGGGGGCTTAGGGAATATGAGATACTACAGAGTTCATCTCCAAAGTCACCATTTCTATTTCTAGGAGAACTTCAGGTTCCACCTGAAGGTTGGCCACCCTAGCTGGTGTGATGTGCTATGGAAAAGAGAGGGGTATCTGGAGAGATGGGGAATGAAGAAGATGGAATGTGAGGATCCAAGAAATGAAGGAACTGGAGAACCCTACAAGCATGTCCAAAAAGGTGGGACAACATTTCATATCAGTTTGAGAAACATTTCGGCTTCCTTAATGACTTCAGTACATGACATTGGAGATAATACATATGGAATACTTGAAGAAACCAAGTATAAATGTTTGCATTGTAGTTATCAAACTCTTTTTATAAGAATATGGGTACGTGTGACAGTGTTCAGAATTCAGTTTTTAACAAATCATTAAATTAGTAATTTCCATATTACATACTGAATAAGGTTCTGCTCAATTGTTTCTACAAAAGTTTCTACTGAAGATATCAGTTTTGACATACATATGAATATTCAGCATCAAGAATTTTTAAGTTCTGAAACCTATATATATCATTTCATGTATACATTTAAGTTCTATGTAACAACTTCTGCTATAAACATGGCACTAGAATACAATAAAACAAATGTTGTTTTAGAGAAATCTTGCACTATATTGCTGTAGTCGCCACAGCAATGTTACATCCTCAACAATAGCAAATGTGAAAACAAGAATATACAGATTGTTGGCTGAGTCATCAATTGTAAGCAAGAAACAGATCCCTTATCTAGTATTTACTTGCACATCAAATGCTCCAGAATCTGCAGCAAATGTGTGGCTTATCAAAGCCCTGACAGAGCTAGGCCTCTACTATTGCATATGCCACCTTTCTCTCAATTATTCTCTTTCCAGTCTCCTTCCACAACAAGTCACTTCAGCAGAGGTGGAGCTACCAGGGGTGCACGCCTTGGGGGTGGAAATTTGCCCCCGTCCCCGTGCAGTATCCCCCGCCCCCCAAAGTTTAAGACCCTAAGTATTTAGGCTGGGTGGGGGTGTAGGAATTGGGCCCACTTACCTGTTAGTGAGACAAGGGAAGGGGAGGGGAGGGAGGGGTGGCATGCAAGGGAGGGAAGGGTTAAAAAACAGCGGCCTGTTCACTTGAGGCTGAAAATGACCTGGTGGAAACTACACTTCCCAGGATACCTTGCAAGCCCCAAGTGTAGTTCCCACCAGGCCATTTTCAGCCTCAAGTGAACAGGCCGCTTTTTCCAACCTGCACTTTCAGGCTGAACAAAGGTAAGTGTGGGGGGGGGCACCACGGGGGGGGGGGGTCTTCAGCAAATGGCTGTTCTTCACCTCAATCAATGCCTGTTATTGACTTTTATTCACATAATCGGCCAGCACATGTTTCTCCTCTTCCACTGTTTGCTGGACTTGCAGTAAGCCTCTGCCACCAGATCTCCGGGGAAGGTATAATCTATCAGTTTCACTGCGTGGGTGTAAGGCATGGTGCATTGTCATAAGCTTCTGAGTTTTTCTATCCAATGAATTCAACTCGGCCTGTTCGCAGTTGATGATTCCCATGGTGTACCTTATGACGGGTATGGCCCAAGTGTTGATGGCCTTGATGGTATTCCCTTGATGGTATTTAATTTAGATTTCAAAATTTTCCTGACTCTCTGGGTGTATTCTCTGCTGACCACAGTCTTCACTTGCCTGTGCTTGATGTTATCCAGCTGTAAAATGGCCAGGTTTTTATAAGCTGCCTCTTGGTTGTACTTGATGAGTTGGCCATCAGGCATTTCTCTGCGATCACTCTCTATTGCCACAGTGGCGCACTTTTCCAGGCCAAATTCCATTGAAATGTCTGTGCTGAATATTCGGACTGTGATTACCAGTGACTGGATTTCTGTGTGTGATTTTCCGTACAGCTTCAAATCATCCATGTACAGCAAATGTGAGATTTTTTCTGAGTCTTTGGCCATTTAATAGCCCAACTTTGTTTTGTTTAAAATTACTGTTAGTGGGATCATGGCAATGATAAACAGTAAAGGTGATAGTGAATCACCATGGAAAATTCCTCCCTTAATGTTGACTGTTTTCCAAAGCTTTCATTTTCGACTGTCAGTTCAATTTTCCATTATCTCATAGCTTTTTCATTGAATATTCGAATGTTTTCGCTGACGCCAATGGTTTCCAAGCATTTCATGATCCAACTATGGGGCAGTGAGTCAAATGCCTTCTTATAATAAATCCAGACCATATGCAAATTCGTTCTTCAATTCTTGCAGTTCTCCATTATTATTTTGTCTATCAGGAGTTGATCTTTTGTACCCCTGCCCTTTTTTTGTTCCCTTTTTGCTCCAATGGCAGGATGTTATTTGCTTTCAAGAAGTCCATTATGTTATCTGCTATTTGAGCATCGTGGGCAAACATGCTATTGGCCTGAAGTTTCCAGGTGCTGTTCCTTTGGCTGGATCTTTCTGAATCAAGTATGTCTTCCCAGTTGTTAGCCATTCATCCATTTCACCATTTTGCATGATTTCATTGAACTGCTTGGCCACTGTCGGCTGTAAACTGGTTAGGTATTTGAACCAGAAGCCATGCAATTTATCATGTCCTGGTGCCGTCCAGTTTTTCACTTTCTTGCTTCGATGTTTTATCATATCAGTTGTTATTCCAGCTCTTGTATTTGTTTTTGGCCAACAACTTTCTCAAAATCTTTTATCTACTGTGCCTTCCTGTTGAAAGCCTTCCCATAGATCTTTCCAAAACTGCAGTGTTGCATTTTTCTCTGTTTTTTTTGCTTTGAACATTGATCTTTGTGTTGAGGCTTTGGTAGAAATGGCCATGCTGCAGGTAAACTAGTGCAAAAACTGGTCATTATTAGACAGTGTTTTGTTACAACATGGAAAAGACTGTAATTGTATGGTGTTTTGTTTGCTTAGAATGTAAGAATTAAATTTCAAGGGGCATTTTAGTTCATTACAAGGTATTATACAGAAGCAATAGCAAAATGCCCTGTTTATTAAGAGTAAATGTCATGGCTAGATTTTGATTTTTTAAGGTTAATTTCCTTAGGACTTCATCATAGACCTGCAAGTTAAAATTACCTCAGAATATCATCTCAGATTTTAGTACAATGTGACAAAAATTCTCATTTTCATGCAAAAATCTTCACCAAGTAACATCAAGTCATCTCAGCTCTGTATCAGATTTTCACTATCAGCAGAGGTATAGGTAGACATACCTGAATTCCTGGCCTTTATAAGCACAGACTGAACATGTCAAATCCCAGAGAAGAATGACAGTCCCCAAGAGCAGCAGAAATGTTCTGAGACTGGAATGATAGGTCCCAGTGTGAAATGACAGCCCCTAGATGTAGGACAAGTGTTTTGTGCTTGGAATGACAGTCCCCAGAGTAGAGTGATGGCCCCTGGGAATTACGGAAGTCTTCTAGAATTGGATTGACAGATCCATGGGTGGAATGATGGCCTGTGACTGAAATTAGTGCTCTGTATCCAGAGGCGTAGGTAGGGGAAATGGAGCCCGGTTTCAGTTTTTGGCCTGCAGGGGGCACGGTTTTTAGGCTAGCAGCACCAAAATTTCAGGGCATCTTTAGGAGACTCTCCTGATAATACCACCCAGGTTTGGTAAAGTTTGGTCCAGGGGGTCCATAGGTAAAGCCCCCATCTCCTATTAGCTCACTTTGGAAACAATGAAGGATGGGGCACCCCCTTTGGGTGTCCATAACTTTGGTTGTCATCCCAGTCCAAAATCATTTCTGCTACTTCCAGGGACCACCATTCCCCTACAAGTACCGTTCAGTTCCAGAACAGCCATGCTACTCCCAGGGGCCATCCTTCTGCTCTGGAGGCTGACATTCCAAGCCCAAGAGACTTCTACTATCCCCAAGGACCCCCATTTCATTCTGGGGGTGGTCACTGAATTTCCACATCACTTCTGCCAATTCAAGGAATTGTCTCTGTACTCTGGGAGCTGTCATTCTAATCCTAGAACACTTCTCCTACTTTCAGGGGCTGTCATGGCACTCTGGGAACTGTCATTCCAGTTCTAGAACACTCACGCTATGGCCAGGGACTATTATTTCACCATGTGGGCAACTATTCCTGTCCCAGAGCAGTTCTCTGGGTTCAGAAGCCTTCATACAAAATTCATTGTGTAACTGCATTGCAACTTTTTCATTCTGTATTGTATTTCAATGGATCCCATGCAAATAAACTGGCATTCCTAATTCCATTATATCCAAAGGAGCCTTAAGCATTTTCCATTGTTCCCAATGAGCTATTCTGTCTTTTGTTTTAGTACATCCTATAGCAAATTCACTAAATACTGTCAAGCATGTAGGAGAAAGCTGTGTGCACACAACAGACTGTGAGGGGAAAGCAGGAGAGGCAAAGTTGGGAGAGAGGGAGCAAAAGTAGAGGGAAGCTGAGAATGAGGCAACCATCCCCACCTTCAGCTGACTCTTCCAGATTCTGTCCTTCACTAGAAGCTCCCACTGTGAATGGGCCCTCTGACTACTCTTATTGGTCAGGAAGTGACCATCTAAGCCTATCTGTGACACCAGTTAGGATCACTATGTGTAATCAGCCTTGAATCCCTTTGAGAAAGGTGGACTCTAAATAATGTAAATAAAAATAAAAATATCAGGTATATAAAAAACCTGCTTGTGTGAGTATGATATATATAATTTGCTGTCTGAGGTCACATTTACAGCATCTGACACTCTCATCTACAGTAGTTTATGCAATAATAAATAAGTCTTTAAGGTGTCACAATATTCTTTCTCAGTTTTGCATCAACTTGCTGGGTTTTAAAAAATAAATACTTTACATATTCTTACCTGTTTCACTAATGTCTTGTCAACATTTGTAGAACCTTTCAAGCTTTAATATTATCACATTTAACCAAATAAACATGCAAAGTTTATTTTAAGTACTCATGTGAATAAATTATTGCTTTTGTACATAGAAGCGAGGTAAGAACAGTAAAAATTATCATATCATCCATTAGCAATGAAATGCTACCCATTTGAAATATTTTGCCATTGAGTGAAGAATATTCTTGGAATTCTCAGGTTAACTCACCTGGCCAGGTTGGACTTGCTGCAGTGGCTGCACAGGGGGGATCTGTAGAGGGGCAAGTGATGCACTGGTAGCTACCACCTGAGAAGTTGGAGTTTGATACTGGGGCAACAGATGAGGTGCGGGCTGCTGTACTGCACAAATGGGCTGGCTGGCTAGGACTTGTTGTAAAGGAGCTGGAGGTGGGATAGATTGCTGATAAAGAAAAAGAAACTGACATAAGTACCCTAAGAGCTCCTGGCATCTCAAGGCAATCTAATAATGAGGCCAATATGTGCCAGCAAGATGCACAGTAAAAAGCCCCCTTTTCAAGGCAGTGGAAGACTCATAACATCCAGCCTAGCTAAAGATAGCAGCAACACACTGAAGAATGATGTCAGTTCTTTGAAAAGGCACTTTCTGCATCACTGTGATAGACGTGGCTATGTGTGTGAGAAACCTATAGTTATGACCATACAGCATGTAAAGCTTCATCACTTTTGCACACTAATTCTTTTTTCCATTACCCACATAAGTGGTGTTAGAGCACAGAGCCAGAAAAAGAAAGGAAGAGAGGAAAAAGAAAGAAAGAAAGAAAGAAAGAAAGAAAGAAAGAAAGAAAGAAAGAAAGAAAGAAAAAGAAAGAAAGAAAGAAAGAAAGAGAAAGAAAGAAAGAAAGAAAGAAAGAAAGAAAGAAAGAAAGAAAGAAAGAAAGAAAGAAAGAAAGAAAGAAAGAAAGAAAGAAAGAAAGAAAGAAAGAAAGAAAGACAGACAGACAGACAGACAGACAGACAGACAGACAGACAGACAGACAGACAGACAGACAGACAGACAGACAGACAGACAGACAGACAATGGGGTTCTCTATAGCTGGTAATAGTGACTTTTGCTTTCTATTCCTTTTGAAGGTTTTTCGCCATCTGCACTCATCTCAGAATACAGGTGATCTGGCATTGGCTTATCAGCACTAAAAGTGGGCAGAATATAAGCAAGAGAAAAGGATAGAGGTCCATGCTCAGAAGTCTGGTGGCAGATAATCTTCTCTAGAAGTGGGGGGAGTCCTGTTTCCACAGATCAGAGAGGCTAAATTCAGGAACTGACTGGAAGAAAGAAACCTAGTAATCTTAAGAAGAAAAGACACTAAAACTCCCAGTCTCCCGAAAAACACATTACATCATTCATGAACAGGAATTCATTTCAATTAGTAACTTGTTTCTAAAAATCTTGCTCCCCCTCCAGCCCCTTATAATGCACAAGTAAGCATGAAACACTAAATAGCTGTCATGCATTTTCTAAACTGTGTGTCCATGGTCTTGTTGTTCCTAATGTTTCACTAGTATTTATGGCTGGACTCTTCAGAGGCATGTCTCTCTCCATGACACAAGCTAAATGCTTCAATATTAATTCAGAAATTTCCCCTAAAGGCAGAGAAGCTCTCACCTGCTGGCTTGCTAACACAGGCTGGGGTTGCCTCATCTGTGCAGGGACAACTGTGGTGGAATGGACAGCAGGGAAAGGGATTGCTGGTTCTTGATAATGTTGTGGTCGCTGAGAGACAACAGCAGGTGGAGCTTGAACCACTGGAAGTCCGGACTAAAAAAAGGAAAAAAACATTTGTTTGCAAAAATTGTGTCATATAAACATTCTCAACTATAAAGAACAGAAAGTTTTGTTCAGAGGATTGTTTCTCCAGAGGCAATAACATAGTTGTTCAAAAAGTGAGACCCACTGATTAATAGTGTAGTTTGGATTAATGGAGGGGATCTTTCACTATGGTAAGTAACAACAACAAACATCTTTGTTTGGCAATCCTAGCAGTTGGGAAGTATAGGATATCTTAAGAAAACAAGCATGGGGTTATGGCTGTGGGGACTGAGAGAAGCAGCTGGAGACTTCAAAACTTGAGCTGCAATCCTGTGGAAATACTGAATATACTCGAAAGTGACCCCAGGAAACGATACGTATCTTGTTTTAGTTATTTTTAAATGACTAAGATGACTTCAGCCCACTGTGTCCTTCCCTGCAATTTACAACAGCCTCCCCTGTAATTAACAGCAGCACTGCTTTAAAACATAATAAAGCAATTCTGAAACATATAAAACAAAATCACTAGAAGTAAAATCAAAAGTAGAAAAACCAAACCTGTAAAACATGTTACAAGCATGAAAACCAGCACACTGTAGTAGTTCTAGGCAGGAGCTGAGAAGTATAAATTCCCACTTCTGTGAATCTTATTGAATGATTAGTTATTGTCTCTCAACATAAAACCTACTTTACAAAGTTTGTTTTATATGATGTTTTATTGCAGTGCTTCTCAACCTGGGGGTCGGGACCCCTTTGGGGGGGTCGAACGACCCTTTCACAGGCGTCACCTAAGACTCTCTGCACCAGTGTTCTCCATCTTTAAAATGGATAAATGTTAGGGTTGGGGGTCACCACAACATGAGGAACTGTATTAAAGGGTTGCGGCATTAGGAAGGTCAAGAACCACTGTTCTATTGTTTTAATTTTGTAAGCCACCCTGAGACCTCCATATAGGATGGGATATAAACTCCAAAAGTGAATGAATGAATTAAACGAATTTTCATTCAATAAAGGCAGGCTTGAACTTTTGCTACAGTATTTACCAACTTGATGAAAAGGGTGACATGCAGAGCTGGCTTCTATATTATTGCAAGTAAAAGAAGGAATAGGTACAGCATATTTTTAAAAGTTAAAGGTAGTCTCCTGAGCAAGCATCAGGTCATTACAGACTCATGGGGTGGCATCACAATGTTCTTCAGTCTTTTCCTGAATTCAATAGATAGGCCAAGTACTCCTAACAAATGGCTTTAATGAGCAATAACTCAGTAGAATTTAAACACTTCTGCAATCCTGGTTGTTGTAGTTCGCTTGAATATTGTTATTTATTTTTACTTTGGATTTATATCCCGCCCTATCCCCTAAGGGTTTTGGGTGGGTCACAACACAATTCAGACATTCCACAGATATTAAAAATATAAATCCACATCTATATTATATACTCTATACTTTTATTTGTCCTGCAATGGTTTTATGTTTGATGCCAACAGTTCCACTGGAAAAGGTGTTGCATTTGGTATCTAAGCTGCGGCTGAATCACTATGGCAACGGCAGTTACAAGAACAGCTGTTCTTCACAAGTGACAAATACTGGTTAGTACAACAGCAATGTACTTTGGTTGTCTCAAAAAAGGAACATACAAAGCCTGTGACAGCTGTGTCATTGGAAAGTCCTAAAGGGTTATGTGCAACTGCTTAAAATTCTTCTTCCAATGACAGCTCCATTAATTTTTCTTGGCCAAGGTCATTGTAACAGGAACATGAGAGCAAGTGTGAATGCCTTGCCAGGTATTGGTTATCAGATTTTGGAGTTCCTACAACAGTAATGCTTCTACTCCTGCACAAAATATTACACCCAAGGAAATAACCACAAAGGCACTGAACAGCTGTGTGGCCTTGGTGGAAGAAATATCTGTTCTCCAAGTTCTTGAACAAAAGAACAATAGTACATGCCTACACAAACAGCAAGAAACCACAACAAATAAAGTAATAACACATGATTAGGTTTACGAATTTCCATCAATTCACAGGAAAAACTAATACACTAAGTTGAGTTAAATCTCATGTAAGGTTACTACTTTCCTTGTTACACTGGAAGACATCAAATATTCCGTAACACACAATGTAGTTTTTGATTGTAAGCTGCCTTCAGCAGAACTCTGAAGAGGCAGTATAGAAATATTCTAAACAAATAAAAATACGTATGCATTTTAATGATACCACCAGACAAACTATTAATATTAGGAAGAAGCAAGTAACAGGCAATTCCCCCAAGTCCTTTCTGGAATCCAAAACAGATTTTTTTTTTTAAAAAAGGTCTTATGTGAGGATTCAAAAGTGCTAAATATTTTAGAAGAATAATTATACTTACTACTGAAGGCTGCTGGTAGGGTCCCAGCTGCTGAAGACCAGGTGGCAATGCCTGGCTTTCACTGAGAGGTGGGCTGTAAACCCTCTGAATAATAGGAGGTATTGCATCGGGCATAGATGAGTAGATTACACTTTGCTGGCTGCTCTGGGAGTCTGAATACACGGTGGATCCCTGACCACTGTCAAATGTGCTATCAGCTGGAAAATGATTTTGAAAAATAGTTATCAAAGTCATAATTTAATAAAGATGTATTTAAATGCTATTTTAATTCTGCCTCTTAGCCCAAAGCTTCCAAAGATGGCACATAACATCAGCAATAACAAAAGTCCCATCAGAACATAATAATACATTATACACACACGTACAAATAAATAATTCACATCAATACATAAATGAATGTGAAAGTTCCCAGCTGATATCTGTGGGGAGGACGTTCTTATAATTAAGGTGCCAGAAATCAAAACCCAAAACAGATCCCAGAAATAAACTCAAATCCCAAATTTTCACAGTGGATATTCCATCAAACCTGGAACACTGCAGTAAAACTATTGCTGATTCCCTTGGAGATACAACTTAAATTATAACCAATAACTTTAGGTAAAATTATAGTTAGGAATAATAGATGTTATTAAACTGGCGAAGAGACTGTGGAAGCATCCCCAGACAAGGTTATTAAAAGAAGGTCTCTTTTTAGTCAATGTGGCTCATTTCCAAGAAGTGTTCTTATGACTACAGCCTGAGCTAGAATGTAAGAATTCACCTTTTCTATTCTTGTCTGTACTAAGTACTAACTATTGGCCTTCATCAAATCACCTTTTCGTGATAGTACATATGGAGAGAGCTAGTGGTTAGAGTAGTAGACTCAGATTTAGGACACCCAACTTTGAATCCCCAATCTGCCATGCACCATGGAAGCTTGCTGGGTCAACTTGAGTCAATCACACACTTTCAACTTAGCCTATCTCTTGGAACTGGATCAAACTAAGGCCCCTTCCGCACTTGCAGAATAATGCACTTTCAATCCACTTTCACAATTGTTCACAAGTGGATTTTGCTATTCTGCATTGTAAAATCCAGCTGCAAAGTGGAATGAAAGTACAATGAAAGTGCATTATTCTGCATGCAGAAGGGAGTTTATTTCAAACCAGTTTAAAAAGGAAAGTCACAAGAATACCACCAGTCAAGCAAAGAAGAAGTGTGACATGCTTAAATACAGGGTGTCCGGGTGCGGCCCTGTCCCCAGCGCCCGGACTCAGGACAGCAGGCAGGGCAAGGGCTGGCAAAGGGAGAGACAGCAGGATAACAGCAGACAGAGTAAAAGCCAGCAGAGTGAGTGTTGGCAGGGAGGGGCCTCTCACAGCTGAACCGGCTGTGAGAGAGAGTGATGAGCTGCAGCTGGGCCAAGAGGAGGAGTAGATAAAAGGAGAAGGGAAATGGGCCTCGGGAGCTGCCGCTGCAGCAGGGACTGGGGAGGGCATTGGCAGGGGAAGGGAGTGGTAGAAAGACAAGGAGCTTAGAAGGGGTGGCTGCCCAGCGCTGTGGGGAAACAGGCTGGTGAGCCCCGGGCTTCACCCCAGCTACTCATCCACCCCACCCCTGTGAAGCATAACAGGATGGGGCAAGGAAACCGGGGAAGAGGAGAAGCAATCAGAGGGCTCTCTTCTGTGAGGCAACAGAGAGAGTGAGAGGGAGAGGGGTTAGGCAAACAGCACCGGGACCCCAGGCCAGGGTACGGGAGGAGGGTACAAGGCGTGGCCTAACGCAAGGCGTCCTGTGGGCAAGACTGTTCCTTGGCCCTCAGGGCCAGGCTAAGGTAACATCGTCTGGGGAGTCCAACCCCCAGGTCAGGGAAGGTGGGTCGGTACAGCCACTTGCGGGGCCGGAGCAACTAGGGGAAACGCCACACAGGCATTTCTGCTGTTCTTGAAGGGAAATGTGGAAGCAGTTCTTAACAGTAAAAGAAAGTGAGAGGAAGTAGAGGTAAGTAAAGGTTAAAAGCATGGTTCTCACCCATCCATTTCCCTTATCAGAATTCTGTAGGACCAGTATTCAAGCAGACTGACAGTGATATCCTCAGCAGAGGTATACCATTCTAAGCTTGTTGACTTACACAGACTTACAAGGGTATAATTCTGTTACGAGGGCAGTGTGATTGTGCCACTAGGAAGATTTATAGTAGAGCTTTTTAAAATAGATATCTTTGGATCCATTCCAAAGTCATATTCATGATGAGACTGTTGGTCCTTTTCTATGAAGGTCAATGCCTTGAATGAGCATGGGGGATTTGTTAATTTGTGCATATCATTCCGTCACTCATGAGAAAAGGGCAAGACTGGAAAGAGGCAATCAGAAGGGGAGTTGCTTCCTTGGCTAAAGAGCTTGCAGTGGGCTCTGGAGCCAAAATCAGGAGGAGGAGGGAGAAGCCTGGCAAGCCTGAAGGGAGGGGAAAATTGGATGAGGTGGTGGCTTCCGCAGCTGGCAAGCTGGCTGCAGACTCACCAGCTGAGATAGGGGGAGGCAAACTGGTGCTCATCAACGAGGGAAGGGATTTCCTCCCCACAAGTTTCATGAGCTCCCACTCCTACTTATAATGGTGTAATTCTGACTGTAGATACTGAAAATTAGGTGAGACATGATACAAAAAATGGCCACTGAAATAATTTTAAATGCTATGTGCTGTCTTAGTAAATACAGTATGTAGAGGTTTCTTATCAGTTATTTCATACAAGTTATTGCTGAGAATTAAATTAAGAATTAAAATTTAAATTAATATTGGCACCTCTATTACACTGAAGCATAAACTAAATAATGGACAATTGCCTTGAAACAAACTGACTGTAATAACCGTGACATAAATGCTCTAGTTCTTTATATACCTCCTCAAAAGACTTTAACTCGAAAGCAAGTAGGGAAATGAAACAGAATAATATGAACACATGTTTTAATCCACAATACTGTTTCTAATCTAGAGAACAATTCTGCAATTTTGGAACTGGCTTTTGATAAAGAAGGTGTCTAATTAATCCAATGTAAGAGACAGCTTCACCAAACGGAAACAAAGATTATATATAAAGGTTATATCTATTTTTCAGTTATTTATCTTATTCACACCCATGTTTTTTTGCTGAGACTCCAGATGATTACATAGTGTATGACAAATACAATCAATAGGATGGGCCATCCAATGAACAGTGAAATAGGGTTTGGATTCCAGAAACCTGAAGACAAACAGAAACCTAACACAAAGCTGAAACAAACTAATATTCTATTGAAAACCAAAACTAGTTGAGCATAGGCTTCATAAATATATTTCTATTCCTAGATATCACATGCTCCAGCCCAACACAACCCACAACCAATACATTTATCAGGTTCTAATTAATTAATTTTCCTTCTATGTTTAGAGGAAAACTAAACAAAAAGCCATCTCCAGCTTGTCTGTGTCTTATATTAAACCCTGAATATTTAGTAATGCAAAGACGTTTATGGCATTGGTAAATTTAATCTCATTATAGAAAGCATTTGCAACCACAAAGGGAAAAAGCGTAATTATACAAAGCTAAAGCAGCAGTTGGAAGCCAAGGTCAGTTGTACAGAGATACTAAATTATTAATCTGCATTTCTGCCCACTCTGAATATCACAGGCAGTGAAAAGAAAATTATTTATAGGACTTTTAGCTAGAAAAATACTGTATAAGTATTCAAACTGTATGCAATACTTCCACTGCTACATAGTAAGAACAGTAAGAAAGTATGAACTTATTGTTAAACATGTATTTATGATTTATAAACAGTAAAAGTAAAATATCCCTGAAGTATTAATGGAACAAAATTAATATTGTATAAGTAGAAATGTTAACTACATTAGTGCTAAAAAGTATATAAAGTCCACAGACTTGTATTTGTCAGAATATTAGGCAACAGTTGATTTAAATATGCATTACTAAAAAAGGCAGAAATTTAGTATTATCTAATGTACCCCTTGCTGGAAGTAAAGGGTAGATCAATGAGGAAAGCAGTAGCAAACTACTCTTGAAAAAAGTCTGCCTAGTAAACATCATGATGGGAGTCACCCTGTGGGTTGGTAATGATCCAGTGCTTGTACAACACACACCTTCAGCATAACCTTCCTCACAGAACTTTAGTTGATTTCTATCCTGCTCTTGAAATGCATCCCAGGGTGGATTACAATAATCTAAAAATGCTTCCCACATTTACAATAAAAACAGCATCATATACAGATAAAAACTCCTAAAAGCACACCTAAAACAACTAACCTACCCCCAGCAACCCATCCTCTTTTAATCCTTCTAAGTGCAGTTGGGGGGCAAGTTCTGTAAAAAGCCCAGTGGTCTGGGAGTAGATGGCATTGATCTGTCAAATGCCTGGGTGAAAATGATGGTCTTAAGCAGGTGCCGAAAGGTAGTGTTGGTGCCTGTTGGACCTCTAATGGAAGTGCATTCTATAAAGTGGGGGGCTATCACAGAGAAATAATTCTGCTCAACCCCCACCCCCTCACCTCAGAGGGGAAAGGGATCACCAGCAGCTCCGCCCCCCCATAACCTCTGCACCCGGGCTGCTCCATATGGCAGAAGGTGTTCCCGCAAGTAGTCTGGCCTCAGGCCACTTAGGGCTTTACAGGTCATAGCCAACACCTTAAATTGAGTGCAGTAGTGAACTGGAAGCCAGTGCAGATCCTTCAGTACCGGCATACTATGAGCACAGCCTGGGGTGTTAGCAGACAAGCTGCAGCATGATGCACTAGTTCTAGTCTCTGGACTGACTTCAAGGGTAGCCCCAGACAAAGGGTTGTTGTGAAGATAAAATGGAGAAGAGAAGAATGATGTAAGCAGCTTTAAGTTCCCACTGGGATGAAAGACAGGATACAAAATAAATAAGTTTCACAACCTAGATATAGGCAACCAGTTTCTTCGAAAGCCTAATTAATCTGTAATTTACCTTCTTTCTTGTATAAACAAAATTCACAGATTCTGTACTGAATCCCCTTGCATTGTCCAGCTGCTTGCAAAACCTCACTATATCTGCAGGCTACACTCTATTTGCTGGCTACAATAAAAAGGCAAGGAAAAGATGGAGAAGTCTATGAAAACTTAGCCTTCTTCCACACTATCAGTTTAGGATCATCAGTCACCCTGTTTAATTCTGCCTACTGTACTGAAAGATTAAATGAATTGAAGGAATAGGAAGAAAAGGGAGAGGTTCATTGTGTGGAAGTGTGAATTTTGATTCAGAGTAAAAACTCTGAATCAAAATACACATTTCCACACAATGAATCTCTCCCTTTTCTTTCTTCCTATTCCTTCACTTCATTTAATCTTATTTTCTTTCAGAAATAAATTTTTAAAACCCTCGAGAAAAACCATGATCAAGGATCAGTCACTTGCTCACAGGCTGCCTCTTTGTATATAAAAGGGGTCAGGAGCTCACATTATGGAGAGGAAGGTGGCTTGTGAAAGTCATTTTAAAATGCCATGAGAGCTGGATCTTGATCAGACCCACAGCATTGTGCTTGTTTGCCACTGCAACTTTTTGAGTACTAAAACAGTTGTGGGGACAGGCAGATGTTCTGGTACTTGACAATGCACAAAGGAGAAAGCAAGAATGCCACACTGTGGACCCAATTAGGATCAGGCACTCACAGCATTTTAACATAACTTCAAAATGGTGGGGGTGGCCACAGACATGCTGTAACATCCAGTTTGGTGCTGCAGGGATATTTATACTGAACAAACTGGACATAATGAAGCTGTGGTTTAGCATCCAAGTGTAGGATCACTGGATATTCCAAATAATCAATTCCTATGTTTTTCCCCACTGCATTTCTTATGAATTTGTCTACAGATTTGCTAGCACAGTTACACAACTGTACAAGGTTCTACATCAGACTTCCTACATTCTTCCTGATCAACACTGTTCATAGCTTTCCCTGTGGCTGCTCCAGCCACATAGAAAAGTGTTCCAGAACAAATTAAGAAGACACCATCTCTCCCACAAAGAGATACCTCTCCCAAAGCAGAACTTTTCTCAAGCCCTTTGGAGGATGTTCATAGCATCTGTTGACTGGTTGTCAAGGCCTGGGATACTTACAGATGTCATTTACTTTAAATAGTTTTAACAGAAGCTAATTAGTGGTGAGACTGGTTAATACTTGTATGGAAGACTGCCAAGGAAGTCTAGGGTAGTGACACAGAGGCAGACAATCTCAAACCACCTCTGAATGTTTCTTGCCTTGAAAACTGGGCTGTCATAAGTTGGGTATGACTGGTGGCACTTTCCACCACCCAAATCTGTTACCCACCCTTGGGAGAAAGACAGGCATAAATGTTTTGAATGAATGAATGAACAAACGAATTCTCTCTTACTTGAGCAATTATAAATACTGACAGGAAGTAACACAAGTATGAGACTTACATGCAAGTGAAGTAATGCTTGTGGATACATTTTGCTGAGAAAGGTGCTGGTCAGCTTCAGGTTCTTCTGGTTCTGATAGGATGTGATGACCAGCGTGTGAAAGGTACGTAACCTGAACCTGTTGTGCTTGTGTGACCTTCTGTTTTTCTAAGCACTCAGAATCCCGACGATCTTCTGATTGTAATACAGGCCAAATCCTATCTCGTCTCCACAGTATTAATGCTACTCTATCACGTATTGACTTTGCAACTATTTTAACATCGCTCTCATGAAAAAATCCAGCATCAACCTGAAAGAAAAGATTAAATAGATGTTCAACTACAAATCCATGGTATACGTGAATACATACATACATGTGCATCTATCAGATCCTTTTTTTAGAAAATTAGAATGGGTCTGAAATAATATATACAGGATAAAACAAAATGGAGAACAACAAGAAATTAACAACTATTGCAGCTGTATAAAAACAAATGATAAAAACAAATGTATATGAAATTATAAACACTGACAAAACAATTCTCTTCTCCAGATTCATGAGAAATTGTCAGACCCCGAACAC
Source organism: Sphaerodactylus townsendi (assembly GCF_021028975.2). Classification (NCBI taxonomy): domain Eukaryota; kingdom Metazoa; phylum Chordata; class Lepidosauria; order Squamata; family Sphaerodactylidae; genus Sphaerodactylus; species Sphaerodactylus townsendi. The sequence continues at coordinate 57,651,460 of NC_059427.1, read as the reverse complement.
TCTGATGTGTAACAAACATGCAATTGTATCTCCCTACAAATCTACTATCTAAGGCGGATTCCGCATGGGCCAAAAACAGCAGTATGAAAACGGTGTAAACCCTTTTACACCATTTTACATAGTTTTCACACCGTTTTCTCACCTCTGTTTTTGGCCCATGTGGAACCCGCTTAAAGCAGAGGAAAGTAATTGCAACAGTAAAGCACTAAAATAGGTTTCTGTCTTCCAGTGTGGAAATGGCATCTGTGTTTTCTCAATCTCTGCTACCAGAATCAGAAAACTTAAAATGAATTGGTGGAAACTTGATTGGTGAATAGTTAAGTGCTATTGTCAGGATGAGCAACAAATCTTAAATACCTTTATTTCTAAGGTATGAATTTGGATATCTCACTTTTACTACAGGAAAAAGAGAAATGTACATGTTTGACCTTGGCTTTTTGCATAGTGTAGAAGGTAACTTGGTCAAAGTTTTGAAGCCCACTAGATTCAGATGCCTGCATAAACCTATACCAAATTCAGATAAGCTATCATCTGATTTTAAAAGAAACAAAATTTACATATAAAAAGTGAAAAAGATTGGATTCTGTGCAAAATCTTCTCTGATAGAAAAACTTCCATCAGCAGAGTGTGACTTCTCTGCTTTCCTGTTCCTGCTGTATCCCAAAGTTATCATTGCAGTATTGCTTTTAGAAGATGGGGAAATTCAAGAAGAGCATGAGGAGTCAGAGGTTAGCCACGGGAAGAGGGAACTGGTAAAAATCCACCTTCCTTATTTGATCAGCATAAATTTTTCCTGGATACAATCTAAATTAGTATGCTTTTCTAAGTCCATTTACCTCAATGTATTGAGAAGGGTGTAACTCTGCTAAGAATTTCACTGTTAATTTTTTACTTTAGCTTTCCAAAATAACCTGCAATTAATCCTTTGGATTAAATATCAGGTTGTCTCCTGGTTTCTTTTCAGATATATGTACAACTTATCTATCTGTCTGAATGAGTTTATTTTACCATTTCTTGTGCAATATCATCAGGAGTTTCCTTCTCCAGATCAAAAGTAAACTCAATGGCTCCATTATCTTTGGGTTTTCCTTTCAGCTTCTTAGGATCTTCCACCCAGAGTCTTAAGGCAATAGAGGATTTCCTACCATCATCTTCTTCAGCAAGTTCCACTCTTACCCCAGTATCTTCAGCAAAAAAGGCATGGCTTAGTAAATCTTTAATTTCATATCTATAAAGGGAAATTCCGTAAATTCATTAAAGAAATGCAAGCTTTAAGATAAGTTCTGTGTACATGTCTGGTAAATAGACAGAATGGCTTTACAGGGTGTATGTCTTACACACTCACTACTTCAAAAACAAAACAAAAAGATTGTAACAAATAGAATGAAAAGGAAAATTCACACATTTACAACAGTACAATTTCCTATGCCCCTTTAGTAGTCCTTTCATCCTTTAGGCCCCTTCTGCACATGCAGAATAATGCACTTTCAATCCACTTTCACAATTGTTTGCAAGTGGATTTTGCTATTTCGGACAGTAAAATCCAGCTGCAAAGTGCATTGAAAGTGGATTGAAAGTGCATTATTCTGCATGTGTGGAAGGGGCCTTAGTGATTGGTGATCCTCTACTGGAAACTATGCTTACTATTCTGAGCAACAATATCAAGCCTAGATCTGAAATACTGACACATCATTCTTAAAATATGTTAACCAAAGAAGATCCTCTCTTGCACTCGTCATTTAAAATCTGTTCTTTATTATATCATAGTTATCTTATTCATATTATAAGAATATATGAAAGAGCCCGCTGGATCAGACCAGAGTCCATCTAGTCCAGCACTCTGCTACTCGCAGTGGCCCACCAGATGCCTTTGGGAGCTCACATGCAGGATGTGAAAACAACGGCCTTCTGCCACTGCTGCTGCTCCCGAGCACCTGGTTTGCTAAGGCATTTGCAATCTCAGATCAAGGGGGATCAAGATTGGTAGCCATAGATTGACTTCTCCTCCACAAATCTGTCCAAGCCCCTTTTAAAGGTATCCAGGTTAGTGGCCATTACCACCTCCTGTGGCAGCATATTCCAAACACGCATTGTGTGAAGAAATGTTTCCTTTTATTAGTCCTAATTCTTCCCCCCAGCATTTTCAATGTATGCCCCCTGGTTCTAGTATTCTGAGAAAGAGAGAAAAATCTCTCTCTGTTAACATTTTCTACCCCATGCATAATTTTATAGACTTCAATCATATCCCCCCTCAGACGTCTCCTCCCAAACACTGCAGCCTCTCCTCATAAGGAAGGAGCTCCAATCCCTCAATCATCCTCATTGCCCTTCTCTGCACTTTTTCTGTCTCTTTGATATCCTTTTTGAGATGTGCTGACCATAACTGAACACAGCACTCCAAGTGTGGTCGCACCACTGCTTTATATAAGGGCATGACAATCTTTGCAGTTTCATTATCAATTCCTTTCCTAATTATCCTCAGCATAGAGTTTGCCCTTTTCTCAGCTGCCATACATTGAGTTGACATTCCCATGGAACTATCAACTAAGATGCCTAAATCCCCTTCCTGGTCTGTGGCTGATAGCACTGACCCCTGTAGCATGTGAATTATATCAAATAATTGAAACAAACCTTTCTTCTTTGTTTTTGCAAATACACTCTCCAATTATCTCCTTAATTTCAGGATCAGTAACTTTATCAAAACTTGCTGGCTTGACACCCTGAAAAGACAAATACAAAGCAATAAACTTCTCTTACAGTTTTTTTCCCCGTAAAAATGACTACCTAGAAATAGTTCTGTGATAATTACTTATTGAAAATGAGCATATTAAAACTTTTTTTCATTTGCGGTTGATTTTCTTTTGATTTTTAAAATGATTTTTAAAAAACCAAAACGTTTTAACAAAATTGATTATTAAAGGTATTGTGTTGGGCCCAGTGGTCCACATTCCCTCTGCTGGATCTTGCTTGAATATCTAGGAAAGCGGGGAAATAGTTTATGCCAAGTAATATTTTAGAATAGAAGCTGCTGCTTATAGCAGTGTGCAAAGGTAGCCTGGAGAAAGAGGGAACAGGAATGGTTAGGAATACCAAAAACTTGCTTAACGTTTGCTTCACAGGTCCACGTGAAAGTATGCTGTCTTGGACAAGATGTAGTCAGAACATGCACATAAAGAACAGTTGCATAATGTAAATAGCCTTGAACATGACAATAAGATTAGCCTACCAGGTATCACAAAGGACAAAAAATATCTTAGCCCTTTTGTACACATATAACCGATTCATTTGCAGTGTAATTTGCATCTTACCATAGTTCAAGTTCTTTACCTGTATGATTTAGTTCTGCATCTTAGTGAACAATACATTTAGAAAAAAAGGAAAGAATTTCAACACATTTTTACTATTCATCCTAACCAGCTGAAAGAATATAATCTGAAAAATTACAGTTTGATTTTATGGTGATTCCTGGGTGGCTCTCTTGTATCATGTGCCCACACTCTGAATGCACAAACCCACCATATGAATAAATAGAATTTTCCATTACTAAATATTATTTTGAATAATCTTAGTAGGAGTAGATATGTCCAACAGAATTATCATTTGGGCTATCAATCCAGCATTTGCTTTTCACCACATTACAACTTTAAAACATTTAATCTTTTTTGCAGTGTTAGGAATTACGTTTCGAGCAAAAACATCAGGAATCTCATCAGCTCAGGTCAGTGACGTAGGTATAGATTTGGGGGGGTCAGGGGGCCACACCGCCACCCACCCCTGGGGACATGACCACATCTCCCAAGTCCCATCCTCAGCCTCAGTGCTTATAAAAACAGCTCTCCGAGGCCAGGGACGGTAGACTCTCCTCCCTGCCCCCCCCAGCTGGGCTCCCAGCCAGCAGTCCCTTCTGCCCTCCCCTGCGGGCAGAGGTGTAGCTAGGGAAAATATAGCCCAGTGCAAAATCTGAGTTTTGCTCCCCTCCCCCCATGGGAGGCATCCCCTCGTCCCTCCCCCATGGGCAGCCATTGTGATGCTGGAATCCACCTCCAGACAGCATCACTTTCAATGGTGTTTAAACTAGGGAGCCCAGATTCTCCTTTTAAATCCACCTTAAAGGGAGAATCTGGGGTCCCCAGTTAAAACAACATTGAAAGTGATGCTGTTTGGGGGTGGATTATCCCCCACCCTGAAACAGCATCACTTGCAATGCTTAAACTGGGGACCTCAGATTATCCCTTTAAGTCCATGCCGAAGGGGGTGGATTTAAAAGGAGAATCTGAGGAAATTTGGGGGTGCCTGCTGTCGGGAGTGTAATTGTTCAACTAGAAGCACCACAATTTCAGGGTATCTTTAGAAGACTCTCCTGAAGATACCACCGAGATTTGGTGAAGTTTGGGGTCCAAAGTTATGGACCCACAAACGTGTAGCCCCCATCTCCTATTAGCTCCCATTGGAAACAATGGGGGATGGGGGCACCCCATTTGGAAGTCCATAACTTTGGACCTCCTGAGCCAAATCTCACCAAACCTTGGTGGTATCATCAGGAGAGTCTCCCAACAAATCCCTGAATTGTGGTGCTGGTTGACTAAAAACTGCGCCCACTGCAGGCCAAAAACAAAAACAAACAAAAACAAAAAACAAAAACGAGGGCAGAGCTTCAGACATGTAATTGGGGAGGGATTAAACCCGAGAACCCCACTTACCTTGGCTCAGGTCTTTTAAAGGTACATTAATTTAAAATAGAACTGCACATTTTAATTGATTTAAATGGTAAATTAATCAACCAAATCAACTAAAACTAAAGCCTTTGACAAAACACTACATCTTTAGCGGGGGATAATTCTAATTGGTAGGTAGGCTTTTTCCTTATTTATTTCAGAAAGAAATAGTGGAAAAGAAAAGATGTGGCAAACCTCCAATAGCAACTTTAATATACTACAATACAGTATTTTCTAATGAAGTACAGGCACACATCCAAACTAGTAATGTTCTGAAAAATAGAAAACATCATTTTCTTTTGGTCTCACAATATATTCCTTATTTTCGAACTCTTCAGGTGGCAATCCTATTGGAAAGAATCAGAATTACTGCTACAGTCATGGAAGGAGGGCTAGTTTTCAAAGTCCATATCAAAAACAAAACCTGTTTCTGGTCAAGCTCCTTTTGCAGTGGAGACCAACATGAACACTTCATTTCACTTCTGTGAAGTGAGTTAAGTAAGAACAGTTTAAATTTATACCCTGCTTTTCTCATCTATAAGAACTCTCAAAGCAGCTTACAAACTCCTTCCCTTCCTCTCCCCCCCAATAGACACCTTGTGAGGTAGGTGAGGCTGAGAGAATTCTGAGAGAACTATGATTGACCATCCAAATACTAGCCAGAGTCAGGGTTGGTTGAGAGTGTGTGACTGGCCCAAGGTCACCCAACAAGTTATCAAGGCATGCGTGGGGATCTGAACTGGGTTTCCCAGGTCCTAGTCCAGCACCTTAACCACTGTACAGTGTGGCTCCAGGTTCCATCCAGCAGTCACTTGTTCTAAGCTTTTGGTTTTACAGAGCCCCTTGGGGATGGGGGGAGGATCTACAAATCTAATAAATAAATAAATAAATAAATAAAGTAAGTAAGTAAGTAAGTAAGTAAGTAAGTAAGTAAGTAAGTAAGTAAGTAAGTAAGTAAGTTTTGGTTTAACTTTAATATTTACCACCATTTTGAATTCATCAGAATAATCCATGTCCTCAGTCAACTATATTTATAGCTGACAAAACAGGGAAACCATATTGAAGGTATTTCCGTGAAAAGGTGGGACGGAAATATGAGGTAGAAGAGGAAATGTGTGAAATATTTAATATCTAATAAAGGATTAGGGAACAATGTTTCCCTGTGAAAATGAGCCTTTGCATATGTACAACAGGGTCTGTGAAATAAAACCTGGTGCCATGTGCATTCTCAGTGTACCTAAAATGTAACAAGGCATGCAGCTTCATAAACAGCTTTGATAACCAAGCTAGAGAAATGAATCACATGTTTTTTACTAGATAATCTGACTTTACCAAGCATCTACATTTCTTCACCAAAAAAACACTCAATTCTACATCCAGACTTTAGAGCATTACATTTTCCACTGTGGACAGACTTAAAGCACACATTTCAATTTTTGAAAGCATACTTTGTTTCATGCAGATTTAATCACTTAATGAAAGAGTTCCATTCTAGGCTTTTCACAAAGAACATTAATAAGAATCTGGCTTGACCACAGGGACATAATGTTGACAAAACATATTCAACAGGGCAAATATTTTGTCATATTAAAGAAAACCAGTAATTACAATTATTATTATTTATGTAGTGCTTTTTCTAATAGCCCCAAGATTTACATAAAATGTCTGATTAATCCTTTCAATAGCTTTTAATTCAAGCCAAGGACATAGGTCGGGGGGGGGGGGGGGGCCTCAAGTTCAATCCTCCCATTACATGTCCGAAGCTCCGGCCCGTTTGTGTTTTTTTGTATTTTTAATTTTTTTTGGTTTTGGGCCTGCAGGGGACACAGTTTGTAGGCTACCAACACCAAAATTTCAGGGATTTGTTGGGAGACTCTTCCGATGATACCACCCAGGTTTGGTGAGGTTTGGCTCAGGAGGTCCAAAGTTATGGGCTCCCAAATGGGGTGCCCCCATCCCCCATTGTTTCCAATGGGAGCTAATAGGAGATGGGGGCTACATCTTTGAGGGTCCATAACTTTGGACCCCCTGAACCAAACTTCACCAAACCTTGGTGGTATCTTCAGGAGAGTCTTCTAAAGATACCCTGAAAGTTTGGTTATGCTAGATTCACAATTGCAACCCTGATAGCAGGCACCCCCAAATTTCCCCAGAGTCTCCTTTTGAATCCACCCCCTTTGGCATGGACTTAAAGGGATAATCTGAGGTCCCCAGTTTAAACATTGCAAGTGATGCTGTTTCAGGGTGGGGGATAATCCACCCCCAAACAGCATTACTTTCAATGTTGTTTTAACTGGGGACTCCAGATTCTCCCATTAAAGTGGATTTAAAAGGAGAATCTGGGCTCCCTAGTTTAAACACCATTGAAAGTGATGCTGTTTGGGGGTGGATTCCAGCATCACAGTGGCTGCCCATGGGGGAGGGGGGAGGGGATGCCGCCCATGGGGGGAGGGGAGCAAAACTCAGATTTTGCACTGGGCTATATTTTCCCTAGCTACACCTCTGCCTGCAGGGGAGGGCAGAAGGGACTGCTGGCTGGGAGCCCAGCTGGGGGGGGGGGGCAGGGAGGAGAGTCTACCATCCCTGGCCTCGGAGAGCTGTTTTTATAAGCACTGAAGCTGAGGACGGGACTTGGGAGGCGTGGTCATGCCCCCAGGGGAGGATGGGGGTGTGGCTCCCTGACCCCCCCGTAAAAATCTAACCTACATCACTGATTCAAGCAAATATCATTACTGTCATATTATTTTTATTTATTTATTTATTTATTTGTTCCACTTTTATACCGCCCTCCCCCAAGGGGCTCAGGGCGGTTTACAACATAATACAAGTGGATAAATAGAATAAAATGTTAAAATTTATATTAGTTAAAATGCAGCGCTCCAAGTATATAAATATTTAAAACAGATGGCGTTCAGCCTTTCACTCCCCTGACTCTGAGAGGGGGACAGCGGATCTTAGTTGTTAATGGGCACCTATCAGCAGCCGGCCTCCCCAAAAGCCCGGCGGAATAACTCGGTCATACAGGCCCTGCGGAATTCACTGAGGTCCCGCAGGGCCCAGACAGCTGGCAGAAGAGCATTCCACCAGGCAGGGGCCAGGGCCGTAAAAGCCCTGGCCCTGGTGGAGGCCAGCCGCATCATAGAGGGGGCGGGGACCTCCAGTAAATTGGCCTCTGCCGAGCGCAGAGACCGACGTGGGACATATGGGGCCAGACGGTCCCTAAGGTACGAAGGTCCCAGACCGCGTAAGGCCTTAAAGGTTAACACCAATACCTTGAAGACGATTCGGAATTCCACTGGGAGCCAGTGCAAGCAGTGCAACACGGGCGTGATGTGGTCTCTGGAGGCACCTCCCGTGAGCAAACGAGCCGCCGCATGCTGGACCAGCTTCAATTTCCGAATCAGCCTCAAGGGTAGGCCTGCGTAGAGCGAGTTGCAATAGTCTAATCTGGAGGTGACCATTGCATGGATCACTGTGGCCAGATCCGCCCGGGAGAGGAAGGGGGCCAGCCGCCAGGCCTGGCGAAGATGGAAAAACGCAACCCGGGTTACATGGGCCACCTGGGTCTCCATAGAGAGAGACGAATCCAGGTGGACCCCCAGGCTGCGAACCGAGGGGGCCGGTGCCAATGAGACCCCCTCCCACACCGCCGGCTGGAAACCCCCTGCCCCCCCGGCAGCCTAGCCACAGGATCTCCGTCTTTGCTGGATTTAGTTTTAACCTGCTCTGCGTCAACCAACCAGCAACCGCCTCCAAACAATGTTGTAGAGCTGCAGGGGCGGTGTCTGCTCCCCCCTCCATCGACAGAATGAGCTGGGTATCATCAGCATACTGATGGCACTCCAGCCCAAAGCTCCGTACCAGCTGAGCAAGGGGTCGCATATAGATGTTAAATAACAGCGGGGACAACAGCGCTCCCTGAGGCATACCGCAGTAAAGCGAGCACCTCCGGGAAGCTTGGTCCCTGCACCACACTTGCTGACTCCGGTCCCGGAGGAACGAGGCAATCCATTGAAGGACAGTGCCCCGTACCCCGGAAACGGCCAGGCGGTGGGTCAAAAGATCATGATCGACCACATCAAACGCTGCGGTGAGATCTAACAACACCAGCAGCGCCGATCTGCCTCGGTCAAGCTGCATACGGAGTGTATCTGTGACGGCGACGAGAACAGTCTCCGTCCCATGCCCAGCACGGAAGCCGGACTGGAAGGGATCGAAGGCTGATGCGTCCTCCAGAAAACCCTGATCTGATATTACTGATATTACTGATATTACTGATCTGAGTGTATGCTGATGTTACACGTCAAACAAGTTAATAGTCTTCTAGCTTTCTGAAAAAGCCAAACTAGATACAATGGAAGGATCCAATAATTCATATCTAAATCAGGAAGTTGGGATGTCTATTGTTAACAAAACAGAACATTGCCATAAAAGGAATGAAGCCCCTGTGGCTTGTTTGCTACCTAACCTTCCTATAGTGTACTGCATTCAGCACAATTCTTCCAGCTTGATTCCAGGTACTGATCAGACACTATGGTGGGCTACTGGGAATAATCTTTATGGGCCAATAGCCTAGTTTGTTCCCTCCTAAGCAAGTCCTGCATGGTGGTGAGGACAGTTAGGCTGAAAAGTGGAAGGAAAAGGCTGGCAGCACAGTGCCCAATATTGTTGTGGCTTGTCACTTCCTGTCTGGGTCTGGTACTTCCTGTCTGGGTCTGGTACTGGGTCATGGTACTGCCATGCTGGCAGGGGCTGATGGGATTTGCAGTCCATGAACATCTGGAGAACTGCAGGTTGCAGACCCCTGCTTTAGCTCATTGCTGTTCAACTGGCCTTATCAAAAATTGCTCCCAGCTGCACCAACTGACAGTGATAGATGATGAGGCCACAAAAATGACAGCAGTTCCATACAATCTACTGTTATAACCAGACAGTCATTGTAAGCTGGTCATTTCCATGCCATTTCCTGAAGAAATAGTATGGACGTAATCCATAACAGAATGGATCTTTCATGCATCCTTTGGGTGGCTCTTGGACCTCTACATATACTGCTTCTAAAAGAAGGAATTCAGAATACTCAAAAGTATAGATAGCCACTGACTATACAATTCCTGTTCAAGAAATTTATTAAGGAAATATCTTGTTTACTGTGTGGAATTTAAGTGAAATGTGTCATTACAGTGTAAGGTAGAGATAGAAAGATAGTAGATTATTAAAAACTTCCCTCAACAATACTTGATTGCATAAAAATATTTAAACCATTAAACAAAAAGAAATGACAGAAATAACTTACACAGGTTACTTTTCTATAAATTTGAGCAGCATTCTGGCATTCTGAATATGGATATTCTGAGGTAGCCATTTCCAACATACACATTCCAAAAGCATATACATCCACAGATTCATCATAGTGCTCTTCATACATTTCTGGAGCCATAAATTCTGGAGTACCTAAGCAAACAAAATCGAGACAATGGCTTAGGAAACTGACCTGTAATGATGTACCAAAGGCCTCTGATTTTATGTTCATAAATATACTGAAAAGACAGAAGCTAGAAAGTCAAATCTGAATGGCAGAAATATGAAAGTAACAGAAAGTTTTGCAATTTAAGTTTCAGTTTCACAACAGGAAGATTAGGTTTGATCCAACAAAATCCTTCCACACATAGAAAATGTGTTCCCCACAAACTGAGAGAGGAACTTCTCAGTCATGACAATAAAATTGTGGAGCTCCATGTCCTGAGATATTTGTTTGTACCCTTCCATCACTGTCTTCCACCACTGGATAAAGACTTTAAAAAAATGGCATTCCCTTAATTACTTCTCATTCCTGCCTTATATTCTAACTGCTGATTTTTACACATTTTTGTGTGATTTTAACTGATTTCATGATGATTTAGTATGTTTCTACATTTAATTGCTTGTTCTCTTGGTAGTCCTGTTTGAGCCATAAATAATTATATGAATACATATATAACATAATATATAAACAGTTTAATCACCTCATTCGATCCATTTGTATTGTGCCATTGCGCCAAAAAATAATCTGTATTAACAACAACCCTGTGAGGTACATCATCGGAGATTTTATTTTATTTAAATTATTTAAATAGGTGACATGATTCTTCAGCACCCCAAATACAGTTCTTACTTGTCATTTCCCAAATGCAAACTTTCACTTGCCCTGTCTGAGTTAAAGGAAAGCAAGCTTCACCAGGTCATTTCTTAGTCCTGCCTTTGCTCTCGGGATAAATGTAGCCCTATCTAAGCCCATCACCATTCAGATGATATGAGAAGAATCAGAACAGAAACTTCATCTGTAGACAAGAAGGTTCTAGTGAATCAAAGTACCTTAGTTCCTCATGTTTAACTTGAGAGCACTTCAAGCTCAATTACATCAAATCAAAAGAGGGTGTATTTTCAAAAGAGATTTTAAAGGAATAAGTAAAACAGTTTATGTAGAAAGTTACTATATCCAGTCCCAGTCCTACAGTACATTAATCCCTCTGACTGAAACAGTTAATATTGATTGTAACATTCTGGAACTGAAACACCACATCTCACTTCCCACACCCATGATAAGTGAGCTAAAGAAGTACTAAAAAGATGTTTTCATTTACTGACATACACCTGAGTCATTGTGAAAAACCTGAAGAGATACTTGCAACTGCTACTTCAAAACTTTTGTATACGGATCATTTACAATCCCTGCATAATTTCCCTTTATGTTCAAAGCAGCAACACTACAAAGGGAACAGAAATCACATTAGAACAGAAGAAACCCTGTACAAAGAGATCAGAAGGGCTTGGTAATTCAACACAACAGTCTTGTAAAATAGGCAGTTATAGAACAATACACTCTTCTTTGGAAGCATGTAGCTTGTCAACAATAGTGAAGTGGCTATGAAGTGTCCAGGACACTAAAACACAAAGAATATTAGGTAAATTGTAAAATATGACGCAAATTGGGTTTAGCGCATGGAAAGATGTAGATAAGTGAGAGCTGACTGTACTTCATCTAATGACATAGGGAGCTGAAGTGGCAATTCATGCAACTTTCTTCAAAACAGGAATATGCATCCATGCATAACATACACCTTAAAATACAATTCTCTTTATGCAAGAAAAATAGGTAAGAAAAAGAGGTAAGAAAAATTAAGAAATCAGCAATTCTGATGTTCCTGCCCATTTCTGTCAGACAGTCAGCTCCTGTATGGTTGTTAGGTATATGTGCACAGAAGCTAATAGCCAATTTGGACTCATAAGTGGCTGAAAAAACCAGATTGTGGGATGGAGGCAGGAAAAGAAAATTGGTTGAACTGTCAATTTTGAGTCAGGGTTTGAGCTTTCATAAAGTCAGTCTGGAAGATTCCTGTCCCAGAAGGCTTAACAGAACTCAAAATTTGACTTTGGATGAAAGCAGACTAAAACAGTACATGTTTTGGGATAGGATATATGTGTCCAGAGTGTTAAGAGAGACATGTCTCAGGAGACTTCGGAGCCTGGCTTTTGAAGAAAGCAGACTAATATAATGAATTCTTCAGTTGTCTCACATACCAGTTCCAGGGGATAGCTGTCTGAAGGACTGGAATTTCCAGAAGGAGCTACAGACAAGACACAGCTCCTGAGTTCACCCAGGAATGTGCAACCATTTAAAAGAGTGAATGCTCACCTGGGAACTCCTTTACTCTGCACTGTGATGACCTGATTCTGGTCAGCAATTCCCCCTGCACCAACACACACACTCCATTTTTCTAATCCACAACAGCACGGGGGTGTGTGTGTGTGTGTGTAGCATATGAGGTCAGAAAAATTATACAAAAGGAAGGCAGGATCCAATCCTCATACACAGTGGATATTATTTCTAATAATTATTTCCATTAGTCAGCCTCACCCATCCTCCTTATGGTAAAGCTAGCTGATGGATAGCCATGCCTGGTAGATATTGCTGCAGGCAGAGGAGTGGGAACTGTTATCACCCTTTCCACACCCAGGTGGGCAAATGCGGATCAAAAGCCATTACTGCCCTGCCACCACTGAGTGATCTGCTGAGGAGAAGGAGAATTTGGATTTACACCCTGCTTTTCTCATCCATTAGGAGATTCATAAGTGGCTTACGAACTCCTCCCCTTCGTCTTCCCAGAACAGATACCTTGTGAGGTAGGTGAGGGCTGAGAGAATTGTGACTAGTCCAAGGTCACCCAACAGGCTTCATGTGTAGAAATGGTGGGGGAGGGGGAGAAATCCAGTTCACCAGATAAGAATTCACCGCTCCTGTGGAGAAGTGGGGAATCAAACCCGGTTCTCCAGATTACAGTCCACTGCTTTTAATCACTATACCATGTTGGCTCTCTACACTACACTGTTAGAGGGGAGGCAATGCAGGCTCATAGGCAGGAGAGGAGCATCAAGCCAGCAGGGAGTGGTTTCCCCAAAAAAATGTTGTGGGTCCCCAGCCTGGTGTAACTTAATTATGCTAGCTCCTATAAAAAGACACCATTTATTGGACCAAAGAAGCCAGCCTCTCAAGAAACTTTAGAAAAATGGGACATCTTGCTATTTAACAAGAAATCATAGCTTTAGAACAGACTAATCACCTTAGTTTCATTATGGATGAAGTACATTGAAGAATGCACTGCAATTAAGAAATTATGAAAAATGAAATATAGTATTATTAAAAGCATTTTGAACTTAAATCACATTGATAATTTAAGTCATATTGTGATAGCACTTGTACTAAAATAAAAATACATATTTCTAGCTTTTGTAGTTCTATTCGTTTAGCAAGTTGCAAAAATTATATTGGGGGGTGGAGAGAGACCACTCTCATGAAAGTTACAATATGAAGACACTGAACTGGATCCAATGAACTGTAAATGAAAGGAGTTCACATGAAGCCTTTAGAACCCCCTGAAAAGCTGCTCCTGGAGGCAGTGGGACATATTAGGATGCTGCAAGGAGAATGGGGAAATGTGGCCTTTTCCACGCAAGTTGTTGACAATGTATCTTACTGCCAAACACTAAAGTTTTTTTCTTTTAATTCTGTACATTTTTTCCTTAGTTTGGTTCTGTAAACTTTTTCCCTACATTTTTCTTCTATTGCTTTCTAAGCACTTTTACTGTGATTTTTTGGGATCCATTTCCAAGCCAGCTTCCCTTGAGAATGAGGTCATGTTAAAACAGTCTTTATTTCTCTGCCCCACCAAACATCTCCTTGTAGTTCTCCAATCTTCCCTTCCACTATTTTCTCCTCCTTTTCTTCCTACAGAGGGTTTTTTTAAAAAGTTATCTTTGTCCTATCACATCAGCAATGTAATGTTAAGGCAAAGATATCCTTTTGTTTCTGCAGTTAAGAGACATCAATATTGTCAAAGAAAGTAGCTTTTGCAGGAAGAAATTGACAAGGTATTGCAGCAGTAATGATCACCCGTTACTGCAGCTCTTAGCCGAAAAATATGTTGAAGGTGGGAGGGCTGATTGTTTTTGTTCAGGTTAATGACACCTGTTGCAGAAGGTTTTTTATTTTTTAGCCTCCATTTTGTGTGGGTAGTTTCCAAATGCTACAAATGGAGGCTGAGACATTTTTGAATTGCCAGTCCTTGTGACTGTACAATAATCCTAGAGCAACTGCACAAAGGGAAAAAAAGGAGAGTTGTTCTTCTGTGTCATGGATGACATCCCACCATCATTAGGAATAATACATTTCAGAAGTAGCATGTGGAATAAACACAACAGAAGAGATGTGCATTCGTGAATTTATCCATGTCACAGTATTTTCTAGACTTAAAAACAATTTACACAATACAAAGGGGGGTTATCTATGAAATGGGCTTACCTATGACACTTTTGGCAAACGAAGCTCTTTTGAGAGTTGCCAGACCCAAGTCACCGATCTTCACAGAGCCAGTTGGTCCAGTAATAAAAATATTGTCACATTTTAAGTCTCTGTGAATGATTGGGGGCGTTCTGGTGTGCAGAAAAAGGAGACCCTTCAGGATTTGCCGGCACCAGCTACGAAGAACTTTTGGTTTCATCACTTTAAATCTCTTCAAATATCTGAAGTAGAAGCATAGCAGACAAAATAAATGCTATACTGGGTATTTCAGGCAAAAGGCAATGTTATGAGAACACAGTACTCAAATAACCATCTGTTCCTATAAACCCCTGTGCATAATTTAAGATCATCTGGAGCAGCGCTTCTCTGCATGCCCACAAATCTTTTGAAGTGAGTTGGGTAGCTATCGGGGGAGAGTCTTCTTTATGGTAGTCCTTCTTTTCTGGAAGGGCATTCCTGTAGACATTCCCTAGCAAGTAGTTGGATTTTTTTGGTCATTTCTGGATGGTCCAAATATTCCAGGTTGAGCAAGGGAAATATCCTGGTTTGGCCAAGATGTTTGCATGGTTCCTGGTCCAAAAATGGGTTTGCCCCACAATATTTCCTTTATCCCGGGATTTTCAAAAATCACCAATTTGGCGATTCTTTTCAAAAATCCTGTGGTGAACTCGCTACTATGCAAACACCATGGGAGCAGAACTAGTTTATTTTCCCCACCCAACCACCTGATCTCCCCACCCCACTGCCCTCCCCCTGATCTCTCAGCTGACATCATGTCAGTTTTTAACTCTGCTGACCCTTCCTAAAACGTTCCCCCAAGATCATTTTCTGATCATGGCATCAACCTGGTTTCATTTCACCAGGGTTAATCAGGAGTGGAGTCTCAAAATCTCCCCATTTTCATTTCTGTACATGTACTGGTTGCTCAGAGCGCATAGCTAGGGAAATGTGCATTTTGGGTCGAATGTTAGTGGGCATATCACGAGGGAAAGGGTCTCTCATTTTCCACAAAAATATGAGAACGTGAGTGGGGATGTGATGTGATGCTGTGCCCCATTGTTTTTTGCTGCTGCTTGCTGCATTAAGGCCTGCACCGGGCCCTATCCAGAACTGGAAAAAAGTTTCCCTTTTCCCCTGCTCACTGTGGGTCGACCAATCAGAAGACGTCCATTCAAGCTGCCGCCCAAAAACAACAGCCAATCAAGACATGGGACACCAGGGATGTTTGCGCATGCGCGGATACGCTTGCAGCGTAAATACAAAAGTTAATGCAAAACAAACTGGGTTAATGCAAAACAAACTGGAGTATTTCCTCTCGGTCTTCACTAGATTTTTTCACAGAAATGGGCAGCCATGTGAAGGGAGAAACTGGAATAAAATAGACCCAGATTGTAAGATAGTCTCTGTAAACTGAGTACTTAATTCTGAGTTGACATCAAACATTATATCAAAATTCAACCATTACAAGTCTATACAGAGTGTGTTCATCTGTCTGTGAACTCAAAATATGCAGTAGAGAAGAGTTTCTTCTGTCTATGCCACTACTTAGTTAATTTAGATTAATACAATATATCTAGTTTTTTATTGTTAAACTCTTCCCACCCCATCCCTGCTATCTCAGCAAAGCATTGTTTTACTGTGGCTTAATAGCAAACTGTATGAAAGATGAACTCTAAGATTCAAAATGTCATGTGCAGAAAAAGAACGGGGAGGAAATAAGGACAGGGCTGCTAGTACTTACATAACAAAACAACAACTATGAAATAAGGGCAATGAAATTCAAAGTCAGCTAAACAAGTTTACTAGAGGAACAGAGGGCTTTCATTCATACTAACAAATAAAGCAAGTGTCTTAATATATTTTATGAGTAAGGTGGACTTTACCATTTGTCCACTAAACTTACGTTTTCAGAGTTCCAGAGGTCATCAATTCTGTAACCAGCACAATGCATTTCTTTCCCTTTAAACATGATTCCCAAAAGTCATAAAACCTAACAATGTTTGGATGTTGAAGACCTTTCAACATCTCTGCTTCTTCTTTAAACCTCTGCCTTTCTGCTTTTGTCAGCTTTCTGTCCTGCAATTTAAAATACATTCTTTGTTAGCAGCTGACTAGAGAAAATCTGCCTTGATGCAAAGATGCCACCACAATAATTGCTGTTTGCTCAAGAGGCAAGAGTAAAATCAACACCTCCACCCCCCTGCATTCCACAAAACACACTTCAGGGAAAGCCACTTTCTCCAGTTTTTAAAGCACAAAGGGGCTATGGGTGAGGATAAATTGGCCACCCCTCCGTGCCTGAGTGTAAATTGCCTTCCACTTGCACAGCAGAATCTTTGGCCCTATAAAATTACCATCACCATCTTTACGGAAATTACAACAATTTCAAATTGGACTACAAGTGCTCCAGTTTGATACAAGAACAAAGATTAAAATAGTACAAGATGCATCAAAAGAAATTTGATTCTTAATCTTATCCTAATCAGCACAGTTATATGCAAGCTAAATTCAAAGGCAAAGGCTTGTTTCATAATGAAACAAGCATCTCAGCATAGCAGTATACAATTTCACAACTGGCATTATCATATACGATTAACCACAACAAACAGGTTCACTCCTGATCATGGCTTCATGAGGATCTACCTCCAAATAAAAAGTGTCATTGTGAGTGCAGATCCTTTGTCTTTATGATTAAACCTATAACTTTAGGTTTGAAATCTTTGAAATAGATAATTTTTGACATCTCTTCATCTGCCCTCCATCAACACTGCTTCAGTTCCAGGGATGAAAAGCAGCCTCCACTGAGGACAGCCACTGCAACAGAAAGTTGGGCCCTGCCGTCTTTACAGCAGGGATCTAGTTGTCTACATTGGCAGCAGAGCAGCCTGGGAGCCACTCTCTCTGAGGCAGGATCTGCTGCTGACATGGTCTTGTACTGTCTGGCAGTCAATGCTATCGGCCCCAGCCCTCTGCAGTGGCTGTCCACAGTGCTGACCAAGGCATATGCTCCGGTGGTTTCAGCACAGCCTGGGAGTTGCTCTCAGCATCTGCCACCTGGCCTGGTGGTCAATCCCAGCAGTGGCAGCCAGAGTGGACTGTGCATCTGTTTTTATGTTTTTTCATCACCAACCACCATCCACAACAGAAAAGGAGTGTAATCAAAACTCTTGACAGAACATGCAAAACGAATTTGTGAACTTCACCTCCTCCCTGATGAAATCAGTCATCTAGATTGGGCTCTGCAGGAGTCTATCGCATACCATGCAGCTGTGGACAAGTCTACATAGGAACCACCAAACGCAGCGCACAGACACGTATCAAAGAACACGAAAGGCACTGCAGACTATTTCAGCCAGAAAAATCAGCAATAGCAGAACACATGATAAACCAACCTGGACATAGAATATTATTTGAAAAAACAGAAATACTGGACCACTCTGAAAGCCACTACGTCAGACTACACAGGGAAGCAATTGAAATCCATAAGCACATGGACAATTTTAACAGGAAGGAAGAAACTATGGCCATTTCCGCTTTTGACAGGCTCCTCGAGCCCTCACGCCCGGCAAAGGGATTCTGCCCGGCGTGGGGTGGAGAGCCGCGTCCATGCGCACTTTATAGCGTCGCGGCGGCGGCTAACGAGGAGCTTGACACAGAGACGCCCTCTTCAGCCTGTCTAACCGGCATTCTTGCCTTATCGTCCCGATGCGACCGACCTGCTGTCTTCCTAAAGCCATACGCCCGCCTCCGACCTGTATGGAGGACAGCGTGGGTCGGAGCTTAGGAAGACAGCGATGGCGCAACAGGAACGGGACGAGTTAACATAAGCCGGAGACAAACAACGAGGAAAAAAAAAACAGCCTGCCCTAAGCGCCCAGCCCTGAGGGGAAGAGGAGACCAGGTGCGAAGCCGCTGCTGTGTGTTTCAACAGCGCCATACCTGTAAACGAGCTTGGCCCGACCTGAGGCGGAGATTTTACCGATCCCCAGACGCCCGTTTTTTTTGGCGATGTTGCGGAAATAGCCCTAAGAAAATGAACAGAACTTGGCTGAACGCAGTGTTGAAAAATAACTAGAGTCAAGACGAGTGTCTAACCAGCTCCCGCACACAAACACAGGGATGACTATAGAGACAAAAGAAACAAAGGCCAGGATACTTCTATTCAGATGCTCCCACCCAGTGACCTTACTATCTCCAGTTGTTACTCCCAGGAGCTATAGTCTTCATTGTTACTCATACGCCTTCTATTCCAGATGCCCTCAACTATTGAGCCTGGATTTGCCTGCTCTTTGTTACTCACAGACAAGGGTTTCCCCACCCACCCTGGACACTCCAAACAGATGCTATATACTCCACTTGCTTTCCCCAACATCAGATCCTCTGAAGATGCCAGCCACAGATGCAGGCGAAACGTCAGGAGAGAATGCTGCTAGAACATGGCCATACAGCCCGGAAACCACACAGCACCCAAGTGATTCCGGCCGTGAAAGCCTTCGACAATACATTCTTCAATTGGTTTTTACTAATAAGACAGGGATAGGTCAACACTTCCCAGAAGAATGCATCATTTGCATGATGAAGAAGGTCCCAAGTTTAATCCCCAGCCCTTCCAGGGGAAAGAAAATCTAGATAACAGGACTACCAAACAGCTCATCTTAAAATTTCTAAGAGTTTCTCATAGTCAGAATAGATGATACTGGGGTAAAGGGACCAATGTTCTGACTCAGGATGAGGCAGCTTTGTATATTGATGCATCTGGAAATTTTTTGGCAACTGGTTAC